>NW_019174545.1:3847186-3918056 GCF_002260705.1 Seriola dumerili | reverse complement strand
ATTCATCACTGATATGCATCTTACAAACATGTCAGTCTCCTTGCCTAACAGTCACATCTACAAGACAGGTTGCAGAGGAGGGCAGCGGGTATCAGTTGTACTCTCTTTTAAAAAAGATTACTATCCCCCATAATGATTTAGGGTTCATTGCTTTGCTCAGTCTAACAGTTTCTGTCAAGTTACATAACAACTGTTTCTTTCTATTGATTTGGTGATCCATTTTAACCTACTCTTTGGAATCCAAACACATCTGCAAAAACAGTTAAAGGGTCACTTTCTTGTGTACATGGTGAATGCATAATGGAAAACCAACAACTAATGGGTTTTTTTTTTAGGCAAATAAATAAGTGGAATTTGACCCACACGTGGACCCAAAACTGAGGTACCACACTCTTGACCAAATTCTGCAAAAACACTTGAACATTTTTTGGGTAGTAAATAAGACTGTAATCATAAATTACAACATAACCCCAGGAATAAAAATAAATGTTTGGCCACACTGACCAGGCGCAAACATTAACAGTTAAATGTCCCAAATCAGAGTAGAGTGCTAAGATTGAAGTGCCCCAGTTTGGATGAACATTGCAGAGAGAGAAAGAGGGGGAGGAAGGGGGAGGGAAACAGAAGGAGGAAGATGAGGACAAGGAAGAGGAAGAGCATCCAGGGATCCATTGTGGCTGAATACTTCATGCCAGGCAAAATGTCTACAGTACAGCCAAAGGAAACATTGCAGAAAGTGGAGACAAAAACACTTGGCCAGACAGAAAATGAATACAGGATGAAGCCTTTTTTATTGCTTTGTTTTATTATTATTGTTGTGCAGAAGACAGTCGTCACAATCATACATATCACATCATTACATCATGACATCATCATTTCTAAGTAGATTCAGTATCTTGACATTGTATTTGTATTTTGTGTTTGTTTTGTATGCGTTCTGTATTTTACACTCAGTATGTCGGAAAGTGTACATAGAAAATGAAATGAAGAAGCCACTGGGTTTTTAATGTAATGTTCACACTTTATGTATGTAAAAAGCTTTACATAATGCATTGAGCATGCTTAAATATAGACAGCATTTGTTTTTTCGCTGTTTTTTTTTTAAATTTTGCATTTAAAGTGCTTAGAGTATATGAAAGGGTTTCCATCAAATGTGTAACAACTGAGGAAATTTGGGCTTTTTGGAAAATCCATGAAAAAGGGATAAAACTGTCATAACCTGACTGATGCAACCAGTGCTCATCCTCTCCTGAGTAAATGTAATGGTGCAAACAACAATTCACTTTGAATCCAAATCCAAATGAAGGTGTCTCTCTCTGCGCGCTGCGATAAGAATCACAAAAAAAACAAAAACCAGCAGACAATTTCTCTCATTTGCCCAGCACAAAATGTTACATTTACTGCCAGTAAAGGCTTCAGAAGGCCTGGGCCTTTTCACCATAAAATATAAATGAAAATATACAAATAATAATATAAAAAATTATATATATAAAAATATATATATATTTTTTTTTTAACAACAAAAAATATATATATATTTTTTTTTTAAAATAATAATAAAGCAGAATGAACCTACAATGGAACACGCTGTTACAGACGAACAATTAATTGGATATATGTATGTACATGTATGTATATACATGCATAACTTGTATGTATGTATATGCATGATAGTATGCATATGGGCAAGCGCTTAGTACCAGTATAAGTGCAGGTGAAGAATTCAGTTTTAGTCTAGGCGGCTTTTCATAGATTGATATTACTAGAAACGTATGCTTAAAATATAAAATATAATCATGGTTTCCCGTATTCTGATATTTAGGTTATTGCCTATTTTACATTCTGGCCAGTAGGTGTCGCACTGTTCACATGAAACATCAAGAAATCATTCTTCTTCTTCTTCTTCTTCTTCTTCTTCCTCTAGGTGCATTACCTGCGGCGTTCCTGCTTTTTGTTTTCTGTATTTAAAGTCACGTTGGCGCGTTGTCAGCCCCAATGCCCGTATGTGCTCAGTCCTTAAACCAAAGTCTGCTTAAACACAGACGCCCTGCATCAGGTTCCTCCCTGCACGGCCCGTTTCCTGTTCATCTGATTTCTGAAACTGTGGCAAGTATGAAAAGTTTCTGCGTGTGTTTGTTCCCCAGTTTACTTTTCTTATAAAGTTATTCAGATAACTCTGGCAAAGACTAGGTCTCACTGAAGTGCGGTCTGACTGGTTGCTGAGTCCAACAACCCACAACCAAGGCTGACGTACACTACACGTGCTGGACGTGCTAGCACTAGAAGTGGCCATAATTGTTAATTTCCTGCTATTTTCCCCATGCCAGCCTTTCCATTAGATGCACAAAATCCATAAACGTGAATGATCAAAGTTCACAAGCAGCAGCAAAAGTCCATAAACTGTTGCAGTAAGTGAATTTAGCATCAAATAATAATCACAACTTTCATAAACATATAATTAATTTATTTGAAAGCAGTGTTGACTAAATGAAAGATTTAAATGTCACATATGTTAGTCCTGTGGCCAAGAACAATTATCTTTCCTAAAGCTAGACATCAGAGAGAATCCATGGATAAACACAAGGGGCACGGACTTTGTGAAGTATCAACAGTTTTTTATTATTGATTAAAATATAAATTAAATGTCAAGTGACATGAAAACGTGGAATGCAGGAATTGCATGAATCTTTTTAATTGAACACCGACCCCACCCCACCCTCCTCACCACACACACAAACACACACAAACACACACACACACACACACACAACACACACACACACACACATAAGAGATTATATTAAAAAATTGAGAGCAAATCATGAACTAATACAACAGAAAAACATACCCTGGAGTCATAGACTTGGTTGCAAATGTCATTCTAAAAAAGTCAAAGGCTTACTTTCATCAGTCAGGCCACTGAAGTTATGTGTATGTATATGTTGTGCCACTACATTATCTCACTAACCCAATAATCTCCAGTAGCTGTGAAATGTACTTGGATGTAAAGCTTAAGATTTGAAACACTCATTTGGGTGTAAGAAATTGCACAAACAGTGTCAGTGCTCTCCCTTTGCTTCCTAACTTTAGTGGTGAGTGCTGCATGTTCACAAATATTCACCAATCTGTTCTAGGGCACAGGAATAAGAAATGTCAATTCTTAAAAAGGGTTGGATTCTCCTTTAAATGCACAATCCATGATCCATATAGTGTTCCATCCTCAAAGCATCTGGTGCAGGAAACTAACAACAAAATTTTAATTGTTAAAGTCATTATAGAAGCCATTTGGGGACTTTATTAAGATGATCGTGTAAACTTGAAAATGAAAATGCAACTAACAACTAAATCAAAAATCAGTACATCAATACATTCTCACTCTAAATATATAATTGTGAGGACAAACCTAAAAGATTAGATATACTACTTAACAACAAAATAAACATGACTTTAGGAAAATATAATGAAATAAACTCACTCAACCCACTCAGGAATAAAAGTTTGTTCTCCGTATTCTACCAGAAAATATGCCACAAAATAATCTTCTTGTCTGCGTTTGTAGGTGTCTCATATGTTTATTTGATTGAATGAAATCAAGTTAAGAACAAACATGAATGAAATTGGACAGAGGAAACCTAAGGAGTATTTACATTTATCATCCATTTGGGTTCTGTGCATCTGCAGGGTCAGGCCAGCTGTGTTTACATGTTTGTTTTTATTCGGTTCATTATCACTCAGTCACTGGCACAAAGCAGCATCTAATAAAGTGCCGCTTTTAGGTAGATAGCTGTAAGCAGTTTAACTTTATAAAAGGAGGATAACCACAATGCCAATTTGGAATTTTCTAGAAGCTCTCCAGTCCTAAGAAGGGTTACCTCCTCTGCTCAGGTGACAAGAAGCAGATTATCATTTTTAATGAGGTCAGAGCATCTGCTGCTGTTGTAGGTCAGGATAACCAGCAGTGAGGGGCTTCCCCAGCTGCCTGCCAAACAGCAGTCTGTGAGCTCTGACTCGGACCTGTCCAGCCAGCAGGTCACTCATACGCAGTCACGGGTCAGTTTAATCAAGTTTCACCGGAACAGGCAGGAATTGGTTACGGTTACAAGGTAGTAAATAAATTAAAGATGCCTACAAAAAAGAAAAAAACAACACAGAGAGCAGAGGAGGAAACCAAAGATGTAGATGACGAGGACTCGGAGGATCAGAAACCAAAGCCCAAGAAGAAAAGTAGAAAGGTGAGTGAGTCAGACAATGAAAGACTGAGGAAGAAGAAGTTTAGAGACAGTGATGAAGAAGGATACAATTCTGACACATCAGGGCCTGATGTGAGGAGAAGCAAGACAAAAGGAAGAGATAAAGAAAAGGTCAAGAATAAGAGGAAGAAAGCCAAAGAGGAGAGCGGGGATGAATTGAGCAGTGAGTCGCAGAATACAGATAATGAAGGTAACGACAATGACTCCAAGAGTAAAAAGAGAGGGGGGAAACTCCCTGATGTGATTGAGACCACTAAGAAAGGCTCAAAGAAATCCTCAGTCAAAGACAAGATGGGTTCAAAGGATAAAAAATCCAAAGATGAAGACAAAAAATCCAAGAAGGACTCAGAGAAAGAGGATGAACCTGCAGCTGGGGATGAAGAGGAGGGGAAAAAGAAAAAGAAAGAAAAGAAGAAAAAAGGTTCGGTGAAGGGGGACAGTGATGAAGACACCAAGAAGACAAAAGGCAAGAAGAAGAAGGTTGAAAATTACGTTGAAATCTATGAGAGTGAGCTCCGCAACTACCAGCCAGAAAAAGTGGAGAACTACGAGGACGAGTACCACAAAAAGAAAGGTAATTGCAAAGTTTTTACCTCAACCTGTGAAATATATAAAAGTCATGCTATGGAAGTGATTATTAAAATACCCTATAAACAGCACATGACATTAATTCAAGAACAATTTGATGCAAGTTCTGTTTGAGGGAAGACACCCGACACCCAGAGGAGAGGTGAATCGTTATTCTGAGTGGCTCCAGTGGTAATGTGCCCATGCTTTAGTTTGATGTTCATGGTAACATTACACTGAGTGAAGAAGTATCCATGTATCGTCAGTATGTTATCTTCAGCCTACAGCTACATGACACCTGTCACTCACCAATCTTTCTAGGATTCACATCCTAATAAGAGAGTCACAATCCACTAAAGTTTGTGTTTGGCTCGCACTGTTAAATGTCAGAAATACCAATTAAAAGTAGAGCTGGGTATCATCCAAAAAAATTTCAATATTAGTACTGATACCGATACCTTGACTTCAATGCCAACTCTTAGCGATACTTTTTTGATATTGATTTATTGAATTTCCATGTCTTTCCCTTGTAATGCACTGTATCCTGCTTCCATTTGTATTATGTCATTAAACCCTCCAGTGTATGAGGTTGTGACCATCACTGGTGATGAGAGAGGGGCAGGCACTGACGCCAACGTCTTTGTCACTCTGTTCGGAGAATATGGCATCACTCCCAAAGTCCACCTGGCCAGCAAGTAAGTTGTCTTCAAAGACTGTTGAATGTAAAACAGTTTGGTCAAATAAAGAATAAAGTTTTAATATATTTATCACGCAGCTCTAGCCAGAGGCCTCAGTTATGACATTTAACCATTTGTTTCAGTAGGTTCCTGTAATTAAACTAACGTGTTTTATTTCTCCACTTCAACAGCACAGAAAAGAGGTATTTATTCATTTCTTAACACAGTGGTGGTGGTTTTGAAAGAATGGCTGTTCAGACAGACGGCAGACTGTGTGCTGTGATTTTGGTGTTAAAGCTGAGCTCACTTTGTGTGACGTGATATGCTGCATGAATTTGTAAAACATCTGCAAGGCTATTATGCTTCATTATGCACTGAGAGTGAATGTGGAATATTTTTGTTATTTTTCTTAGACCTACCTAACATTTACCTGTTTGATTCTCTCAAATTGAGAATGAAATTCAGGGTGGGACCCAAATGTTTACCATTTTGTGATTTCAGGAGTCGCACAGCCTTTGAAAGAGCCAAAACTGATGTGTTCAGAATTAGAACTCACAATGTTGGGCCTTTGAAAAAGATAAGGTATGTCACACATTTCATCCCTGATCCTGTTTTTCTTTTTTCACTTCAGTGAATATTTTTCAGTGTGCTATTCGGTACAGCACAGGTTTTCATTTGAGCTAGGTCAGACATTTTTGGATCAGATTTAGATTTGTTTCCTCCCCTGAATTCATTTGCAAGTTGAATTAAACAAAATTACTTAGATGTTACTTTTCTGGTGGTCCAGGATTGAGCACGACAACACCGGCCTGAACCCCAGCTGGTTCCTGGACAGAGTGGTGGTGACGGATGTGATTAGGCCTCACTTGAGGTTCTACTTTGCTTGTAACAACTGGCTCAGTAAGACAGAGGGAGAAAGCCTTTATGTGAGAGACCTGCTGGGCAGCATGGACCCCATGGACATGCCCAAATGTATGTATACACAGTTATGAGCCAATGAATATGTGTATTTATAGCATTGTCATTGCCTCCAGTGATTAATTAAGTGAATCTGCATGATTTAATTATTTTATTTGTATTCACACAGTAGTTGCATATGGTTGACAGACTGTTTTGAGTTACTGCTTTGTGTTCCAAATTTTCTAGATAATAAGTATGTGGTGAGTGTTTTCACTGCAGATGTAAAAGGCAGTGGAACAGATGCAGATGTCTTCATCAACATCTTTGGGGAGTTTGGAGACACAGGTAGATGACAACAGTGCAACAGGTAACACGTGTTTTTATGCCTCCGTTGTCCGTCCATCCCATTCATGTGGACGCAATATTGCGAGGGAATTTTTTCAAATTTGGCACAACCATTCACTTGGACTCAAGGATGAACTAATTAGAATTTGGTGGTCAAAGGTCGCTGACCTCACAAAACACATTTTGGCCAATAGTCAAGAATTCATACTTTAATTATGTGAGTATAACACAGTCTAATAGGATAAAATGATGAAGTGTTGACATTTCGTATCCAAAAGGTCAACTTCACTGTGACATCATAATGTTCTGCAAAAACTCTTCTGGCTATTATTCAATGCTGTTACTCAGTAAGGAGTCTTTGACCATATTTCCTGCAACTGCGGAGGCATACAACCACGAGGCGGTAATTCAAGTTCACATATGTGGTCAAGTAGTTGATTTTTTTTCACAAAGTGAATACCAGCTTCGATGTCACCAATTTTGTTTTTCACTGATGAAATTGAATTATTTTATTTTAGGGGAGAGACAACTTGACAATGACAAAAATAACTTTGAAAAAGGCACAGAGGACAAGTTCACCATTGATGCACCAAACTTGGGCAAAGTGAGGAAGATCACGATTGGCCATAATAATAAAGGCTCCTCAGCAGGATGGTTTGTGGATAAGGTAAAACACAGGGTTTTTTTTTTAGGAACCTAGAAATTAATAGGAAATGTAACGCCGAAACCTCATGCCCTTCATCGGTTCTCAAGACAGATAATTAAAGAATGACATGCATCAACTTTCATTTGTTACATCATGTGTACCCTTTTCAGGGATTTTTCACAACCTTATCTTGAAGCAAAGCCTCTGTCTTAGAGTCTTCCTGTCCGTCACTCTGCTCAGTTTTGCCTCTACAGAGGTACTTAAGACATATGAGCCCCTTATTTCCTCTCAGTCGTCTCATCTGAGACTGGTGTCCCTGCTCCTCCAACACATACAGTGTGTGCAACTGAGAGATGCGTTAATTCAAACAGACGCACACACACACACACACACACACACACACACACACACACACACACACACACACACACACACACACACACACACACACACACACACACAGAGGATGCACATGTCGTCATTCTACCCTCTGTGTAAAGGGAAACCATGCCCCATTAAGGGATTGCCTTACAACAAACAGACAGACTAGTTGGTGGTTCACATCGATGTTGATTATACTGAGGTGCATTTGTGAGTAAATATCTTTCAGCAAAATTATTCAGACTCTGGTTTTTCTCTCGTCATTGCAGCTGAAACATGTTTAATCTAATATATAATAAGTTTTGCGCACACTAATTTTTATGCCCAATAGCTGTAATAACAGTTTTGATCTTTGCAATCATCACTGTGTCTGGTAATACTGACCGTCTCTGCAACTTCATCTCCACTGTAGATTTTCATATTATGTACAACAGGTCTCCATCACTGTTGGCTCTGATGACGTTCTTCTTTTCTCTTTTACATACAGGTGGTTGTGGATGATCTGGGAAACAAAGTAGTGTATGAATTTCCAGTTAGTCGTTGGTTTGCCATCGACGAGGATGACGGGAAGATCCAGAGGGATGTTTTGGTCGGCGGGAGCCAGCCCACAGGTAAGGGTGAAATGTGGAAGAAACTTGTTTTATGAGCCTGGAAAAATGTAGCCGTCTTACATTCGCCTGATCTTTCATGTCAGTGAATGCAATCATGGCAAGAAAATCATGGCAAGAATGAAAATTAGCTCAATAAGTGGCTGTTTTCTCTTAATTGTTTGCCTCATTTTGAAAAAATTATCTGCTTGCCTGGTCTGAAAAATATTGCATAAAGGAATGTGAGACAATTTACACCTCTAATACCAAGATAATTTGCTGTTTTATACCTTGTTATTCACTCCAAACATAATAATGTGTTTTCTTCTCAGCTTGCCAAAAAAGCGTAATCATTGATTCTTGGGTCAGACTATCGATGCTTGGATCTGGTTGATCTAATTTCTGCTCAGCTGCTTAGGGAATATGGGTGCCATGAAGCGTAGTGACCCCCTGGCAGAGCCTCTGATAGCCTGACATGTAACTGTATCCGCCAGGTATTGTGTACAACGTCCAGATTGTGACAGGAAACATCCGTGGTGCTGGGACCAACTCCAAAATCCACATCGTGATGCACGGCTCAAAGGGCTTGAAGAACAGTGGCAAGGTAATGAAGATACCGTACACAAGAAACTGAGTAGACAACTTGTACTTAATTTGAAGAACAATGGCTTCAGCAGGGGTTAGTTAGTTTTTATTTGTGTGAAACGGAGTGGATAAAGAACTGTCTGCAATAATCATTCTTACTTAAGGGAAATGTTAGTTCTATTAGGTTCCAGGCAATTTTTGTTTCACTTTGATGACATTTTTTTGCCACTAAATGGTCATTACTTTGGTGGTTTTGCGCTTTACTTCTCAAATGAAAAGTATCAAGCAAATAGTCCTTTGATGAACTTTGAGTCTTCTGCTTTTTTTGTTTGTCCATGCATTGATGCAGAGTGGGCAGAATTCCTGAACAAAGACCCAAACTCATACATGCTGCAAATGAAAACGGTCCTTAAGTGTGAATTTTATTCAATCTATTCTGGGTATATCAAGATCAAGATATTCTTTATTGTCACTTGGGGAAATTTGTCTTTGGCTCAGAGTTCGTGCCACACAGAGCTTTAATTGCCAGAATTATGTAACAGCATCCTTATGAAAACTGATGCATTTAAGTGCGGAAAGTTCAAAAGTTAATTCATAAATTCAACAAATCAACTTGAAAACATGGAAATGTATATGAAAATGTATTGCATGTCTCAGTGGTCAGTCCCTGATATCATGTCAGTTGAAAAAAAAAAAAAAAAAAACAGTAAAATAAAACAGTAAAAGTGCAGTGGAAATAACAACAAAAATCATAATAAACCAGCAAAACTAGAATATTGCACATGCTGATGTACATATTTTGATCCTTACAGTCAAAAGAAGCATTTAGTTGCTACTGTTTCAAATCTTGATAGAGGATGGAACAAATGAGTGTTTGTAACAGTTTAGTTTACACTTACTCTAAACCGTCGGCCAGAAGGTGACAGCTCACATTCAGAGAGGAGGAGATCTGTTTTCTGTGCGTCTGTAAGCACAGACTTCTTGTGTAAAGACAGAATAGAACAGTTTTCCGTCCCCTCTTCATGGACTGAGCTTAGGTTTAACTGATGATACTTGAATATTCTCTCTAGACTTGTATCTCATTTGGTGATCAGTATCACACCATTGCACAAATTGCTCAATAGTAGGGTGGTAAGAGGATGCTCAACTACAACTGAGCATCCGTCTTACCGTGGATGATCTATTGTTTCCTTAAACTTCTCTCCGATGTATGTGATCCAGGTGTTTTTGGAGGGAGGAAAGTTTGAGCGGGGCCTGACAGACATCTGTAACGTTGAACTTGCCGCGCTCCTCAGTCCCCTCAGCAGAGTCACCATTGGACATGACAACGGAGGACTCAGTGCTGGATGGTACTGCGAGAAGGTACATTGAACATGCACGTGCCCAAACATGCAAACACCACGGTCTGCTAATTTACTGTGAATTAACTCAGCTGAATCATTGTTTTTTGTTTTTTTCCCTGCAGGTGGTGGTGTACTGTCCGTTCACAGGGATTGAGCAGACTTTCCCGTGCAGTAAATGGCTAGATGAGAAGGAGGGAGACGGGCTGATAGAGAGGGAGCTCTATGAGATGGTCTCACTCAGACAGAAGAGGCAGAAAAGTAAGTTGAATGTCAATAATTATGACCAGTCAGCAGCAGCGGTAAATGCTGCCATTTTCTCTTTTATTTGCTGAAACACTGAGCAAAACCGTTCTAACTCCATTATATGTATCAGACATTTGCATAATGACTCGGCAGGCAGTCTGCTTTCATTATACTTTGTAATTTTAGTCTGTTGTTTTTCCTATTGCTTGTGAAATGAAGTCCAATATTTCCAAAATCTTATGTACCATATTTGTTTTTTTATCGTCCACAAACATATGCATGAAAATCTGTGCATAAGCCTAAGCCTGATTTTTTTTTTTTGGATTATTCCTTTACTGCCTTGCTTCTTATCCATTCACAATCACACAAATTAACAATTGGGAGCTGTCTGCTGCAATCACTGTCTTCAACATGACAGTTTCTGCCCTGAGACGATTTCCTAACAAACAACAACATGTTGAGGGAGTAGAACTAGACCTCTCTGTGCAGGGGCAGTAACAAACAAATGATGAATATAGACCTGCAATCTGATCTAAGGTATAACAATGACCATGATATCGCTTGATATTGACGATTTGATTTGGTTCTCCTCAGAGCACCCCTGGTCGTTGTGGATCTGGACGTCAGATCTGGCCAATGCAGGAACCGACGCAGAAATCTCTTTCCAGGTGTACGGGGAGAAGGGCAAGTCAGACGAGATCAGGCTGGACAACAAAACCGACAACTTTGAACAGGGACAGGTGGACAGGTTTATGGTAAGTATCCTAATTCAACACCACACACAGTAATATCAACAGGTCAGATAATGAGGCTGTGTAATAAGTTGCGTTTATCTTTAACACAGGTTGAGCTGCCTGATTTGGGAAATTTGACCAAACTCCGTATCTGGCATGAGAAGAGAAGTCCTTTTGCAGGATGGCATCTCAGCAAGGTGAGGAAATCTCTTGTCTCATGATAGTACAATTTGTTTACATATTATATCAGTTAATTTAGCTCCGTCTGTCGCATGCATTTCTGATTAATAAACAGTAGTTTTTGTTGTGATTCTACAAGAATCTTATAAATCTATTATAAATAATATTATTGGATTGCTTAGTATCCTTGGTTCATAACAGACATGTTTATTAAGGTCTGTTTTCTCTCTTTGCATTTGAAATGAAGAAAGAAGAAGGTTCAGAGGATATTAAGGGATTTCAGCCGATATTTAAATACTTCAATGAAATGATAATCCAGACACCACCTCACATACCAAGTCAAACATACTTTCCAGTATTGCGTTTCTCCTATTAGGCAACTCTGATGAAGACATTAACAAAGGAGAAGTATATGTTTCCTTGTGAGCGGTGGCTGGACACCAGTGAAGATGATAACGAGGTTGTGAGGGAGCTGCCTGCCACCGGGGAACTGATCGATGAGCCACTGCCCTGTGTGTATATGCACCTGTATTCACCATGGGCGACCAAATATCTGCTTTGCCAAATATAGAGAAAAAGTTCAAACTTTATTAAACCGTGTTCCTCTTTTCTGCAGTGTTAAAATACAGAGTGTCAGTTTGCACCGGGAACATGAGCGGCAGCGGCACAGATGCGTCCGTTTTTCTCAATCTGATCGGAGACCAGGGTGACACTGGAGATCGGGAGCTGGTCAACTGCAAAAACAACGTCAACAAGTTTGAGAAAGGAAATGTAGGTACATTCAGTACATCAGTGTCAATACAACAGTTAGTTCCAACCAAGTAATTTGATTGGACGAGAGGCATTCCATGAGTGCTGATATAGGGTACAACAGCACTGGGACTTTTAACTGCATGTATCACTCCGCTTCACAGGTGTTCTATTAACCATTAATCAGCGTTACACACAGGTAACATGTAGACAAAGTAGCAAGCTAGTGTGAACTGTGCAGGTCAGGAAAATGGTTGTGTTGCTTAGCAACAGTCCAGTACCAGTCCAGTACCAGTCCAGTTGCGTAACTATTTGTGTTGGCGTTGACGAATAAATGATGAAATAAACAAATCATAATAAATATAAATAATAACAAATAATAATATTGTTGCTTATGTAACTAATATGGCGCTCGTAGAACTGTTGAATAAAAGCGATATCACGGCTGTGATTCGGTCAGCTGATATTCAGAACATCACTCCCTCTTGCGTGATATTGCTTAATTGACATACTATAGAGCTTAGTGATATTTCAGGAAGAAATCAAATGTTATATATAAAATATGCTGTTTTCTTCTTTCTCTTTAAAAATCAAATGACAAGTCTCCATCCAGTCTACAAGCATTAAACTCTCTATTTTCTATTACACACACAGAAGCCAATTACTAATCAGTGTGATTATAATTAAGCCAATTAGCCTGCCTGTAGCATGCTGTGTACTGCTTCTGGTATTGATGCCAATGATGACAAATTTGGGGAATATGTTTCTGACTGATTATGGATTTCACCCCAGTAATCAGGCAAACCCCTTGTGGAATCTGCCAAATCTCTGTTCTAGCCTAATTTTAATCAAAAGTGTTTTATATGGATGAACTAGACTCTCTTGATGGGAATACTGCAATGCATTTCTCATACTTTATGCTACTGATTCAAAAACTATGTCATGATATCTGCCAGTTGTTCTTCACCACATATTCCTGTGTTTGACATATAAGAAGGCATCAAAATGCGATGTTACGTGTTGTTTTTTTTGTTGTTTTTATTGTCTTTCTAGATGGATGAGTTCATAGTAGAGGCCGTAGCCATCGGGCAGGTCCGCAGGGTGAGGATTGGACATGATGGCAAAGGTGGAGGCTGCGGCTGGTTCCTCGATAAAGTGATTGTAAGGGAGGAGGGACAGGCGGAGGCCCACGCTGTAGAGTTCCCCTGCAAAAGGTGCATTAGTGTCAGTGTGAAAAAAGAAAGAGCATGCACTGAGTAGTTGCTCCAACCCCAGATGTGTGTGTGTGTGTGTAATAGACAAGCTGAGAGTTTGTTCATGGAATGTCCTGTGCAGGTGGCTGGACCGCAATGAGGATGATGGACAGATTGTAAGAGAGTTAGTGCCGTTCTCAGATGGACAGCGTCTTTACAGTAAGACCTAACGCTCTAATTTACTCTGACATTAATGACTTGTATCCACCTGATGCTGAAGCTTGTGTGTGTGTGTGTGTGTGTGTGTGTGTGTGTGTGTGTGTGTGTGTGTGTGTGTGTGTGTGTGTGTGTCAGACCTTGATTATCACATCGCGGTGAAGACAGGCAACATCCCCGGGGGCAGTTCAGACTCCAATGTGTTCGTCAAGCTCTACGGAGAGAAAGGCGACACCAGTAAGATGATGCTGGTGGTCTCTGCCAACAACCTGGGCAACTACTTTGAGACGGGCCGCGTTGACATTTTCAGAGTGGAAACCTTTGATATTGGACAGGTGACACAGTGGAGGCAAAAGAACATGTCAATTTCTCCGGGGCTAACAACATTTGCCATCAAGGTGCTTTTGATTGAGTGTTTATTCATAAAATTTGAATAGTGTTCATCCGTTCAATACTCCAGATTAACCGTCTGATGATTGGCCACACCAATGAAGGCATGCGTGCCGGCTGGTTCTTGGACAGCGTTCAGATTATGGTTCCAGTCCACGGGAGGCATTACATGTTCCCCAGTCACCGCTGGCTTTGCAAGGATGAAGCTGACGGCAAGACGGAGGTGGAGATTTACCCCAGCGAGATCCTGGACATGCATCAACGTAGGCAACATTAACACACTCTCACACCATTAGAAGAGGGCGCATACAAACAAACCAAAACACACAGCAGATTCATGCCGACATGGAAATTGGTCCTGTAACTCAAGACTAATTCTGTAGTTTCCTGGTGCTTCAAAATCTGCTCTATTTCAGTCACATTTTTCCCAAGGAATATTACCAGACTCTGTGTTGTTATTCTTTATTAATTTTCCCTCATTATTACTACTTTCATAGACTATTGACGCACCTTGTAACAAATGTTTTGAAAAGTCATGTAAATTCTTCATTCTTGTGTATGTAAATGAAATTTTTTTTTTTCATGGAAGCCCTTATGCATACTGTAATTTCTATTTTTCAGTGATTAACTATGAGGTAACAGTGGTGACTGGAGATGTGATGTTTGCTGGCACCAATGCCAGAGTGTTCATCCAGATCTTTGGGGACAAGGGGAAGACTGAGGTTATCATGCTCGAAAGCAGATCCAACAACTTTGAGCGTGACACCACAGAAATATTCAAGGTATCACAGCTTGGATTTTATGCTTTCAGTGACTCCAAAATGCATCTTAGTGGTTAAGTCTGAGTGCCAAAAAGAAAGGTTAGTGTCAGATGTTTCATTTTGAGTTGAGACCTTGCAGCTTTTCCCCAGATAGAGGCCAAAGATGTGGGAAAGGTCTTCAAGATCCGCATCGGTCACGATGGCTCAGGGATGGGATCCGGCTGGTTCCTGGAGTCAGTGGACGTCAAACATTTAATCATGGCCTTGGTGACCAAAGAGAAGAAGAAGGAGGATAAGAAAAGGAAAAAGAAGAAGAAGACAGACGAGGAAGGTGAGGACGAAGAGGGAGGAGAGGAGATGCAGGAGGTGGTGCTGACGTATCATTTCCCCTGTTCGCGCTGGCTGGCCAGGGGAGAGGAGGACGGCGAGCTGGTGGTGGAGCTGCTGCCTGAGGATTCAGAGGAGCTGGAAGGTATGAAGTGAAGATATCTGAGTGTAATGTTGGACTTCAGAGAGAGAAATGTGTCCCCATGAGCTCTGATGAACATTAACTTTAAGTTATAATTAAAGATACATACATCATGCCATTGCCATTAAATTTTATTTGTACTACTTGGTTACCACTTTATATAGTAGATTGAATTGTCGATTGCAGACTGAATTTAAATGGCATGCACATGCATAAGGTATTCACAGGAAAAGGAGGAGAAAAAAAATTGGCGCATGTGAACGTTGCACATAATTTGTCAGCATAAACATATTCTCATGTTTTGTTGACTGTTTTCTTTGGTCTTCTTCATTATAACCACAGTAAATCCCGTCCCCCCGCAGTTTTTTTCAGACAAAGGAGCACCTTAAATATGTTTCCAGTCATTTCAAATGGAGCTGTTGAAATAGTATTGTCGCAAATTCAACCAGAACTGAAATCTTAAGGATTATAATTTTAAAACAAGAGAAAAGAAAATATAAGCAAAGAAGATTGAAAAGCTTGTTTTATTCTGAGGAACACCTCTTCTTTCTATAATCTTCCCTTTCTGTTTTTAGACAGCTTTGATCATAGTTTAGTACCATGAATATCTACCTTTAAACGACCATATACTCAGACATCTATTGGTTATTTGCTTCATCTTCATTATTTGAAATATTTTAGCACATATTTTAACCTTTTACTCAGTGTTGTTGTTGTAGACACGCATGGTTTGATTTGACACAGTTTCCTGACCGACATTCAGTGTGTGACAGGTTAAAGAGGTGTTAGTAATTCATCCCATGCTTTGTCCAACAGTCAACACATACGAAGTGTGCGTCTTCACTGGTGACATGCTGGGGGCTGGGACCGACGCCAACGTCTTCATTAATATTTACGGAGAAAACGGGGACACCGGAGAGCGCTACCTGAAGAACTCTGACAACCTCAACAAATTTGAGCGGGGGCAGGTATGATGTGTTGCACAAAGTCACGATCACTAGTTTTTTAAATGTGCGAAAGATAAAAGGAAGGAATCCACTGAATTAGATTTTAAATCTTGATTATTTTACAGGTAAGGTGGGAAAATGCAGGGAAGGAAAATACATTATTTATGTCACACCGAATATTCTTACATTCGCTGAGTTCCATAAACCAAGAGCATAAAATTACAATGCAATTTTACCCACTGTCCTGGAAGGGTATCCTGCTGAAAATGATCAAGCAGTCAAAGACTCGAGCACTTCCATGCAACATGAGTCTTGCACTGAGGTGTGGGTGGGAGTGTATTCTGCTAGGATTACATGCTCCCCTGCAGGCGAGCCAGCTGTGACTGAGAGGAGCTCTGAGGAGTCCTCTGTGTTATTGAACCTGCCCTACTTTTACTCATTACTTAATCCAACCCTGTGAATTATTCATCTTTACATCACACCTGGTTCTCTAGGAACACAAAACTCGTGTCCACAGACAATTATGTTTATTTCTTCCAGCAGATCAAAAGCAACAACAGCCCATTGTCGTTCAGTGATAGGAATGCTCGGCTCTTCAAAAGGTCATAAACACTGCGCAAAAAAGCATTGGCTGCCCTCTTCTGTCCTTGGGAGACATTGCCAACACCCGCCACCTTTCCGGAGCCAGAAATATTAGAAAAGACTGTTCACACTCTGACCACCACCTGTTTGATCTGTTGCCCTCTGGCAGGCGCCACAGGTCATTCAAAACTCAGACAACTGGACTCATTCTCACTCACTCTTTCCTAAAGCCATTTGCACTTTTAATCACCACAATCATGCAAAATGAAAAACAGTGCTTGTGCATCTTTCATCGTTCCTGTGCAGTTTTCCACAGTTAATAATTACATCTACTCTTGCAATAATCGCTGAGACACTTTATATTTATCTATTTATATTAGGATTGTGTTCATGTGTGTTAATAAGTGTGAAGCTGCCTCTTTTAATTGTTTTTAACTAATGGTCCAACCTGGAGTAGCACTCTTAATTTCATTGTATTTTTAATACAATGACGATAAAGGTTTTCTATTCCCAGAAAAAAACAGATGATTGATTTTAAATGTTATAACACCGATTTCATAGTTAAGGTTGGTGTTGTATTAAATGTCATGTTTGTAAATGGGACGGACAAAAAAAAAAAAAAACACCTCAATATACATAATACATAATTGAATTAACATATTACAATACTTCTGTACTATGACTGAAGTAAAATTTTGAAAAAAAGGACTTTTTCTCATGATATGATATTATTACATTGTGTTTATTGCTTGAGTAAAGGATCTGAATACTTTTTCCACCACTGGTTGCATGCAATACTCCCTTTCTCTCTCATCCTACATGTCATGTCTGTCTTCAGCTTTAAAATAAAACTTAAAATCTCTTGTCAGCAACAGAACAGTATCTGTGGTTGCTGTATTTTGCAGGAGGATGTTTTCACCGTCACGGCTATTGATCTGGGCCCTCTGAAGAAGCTACGAATCCGCCACGACAACACCCAGCCTCATTCAGCGTGGTACCTGGATCGCGTTGAGATAGTGGACACAAAGGATGACACAACGTAGGTGAAACCAGCATGCAACTGATAGTGAGGTATCAGCAGGTCGTCTTTGACTTAGAGTGCTGATCTGAGGCATTTCTCGGGCACTGCAGGTACTACTTCCCTTGCAACCGCTGGCTTGCAGTGGATGAGGACGATGGGCAGATAGCGAGAGAGCTGGTGCCTGTGGATGAAGCCTTCATGAGGAAGGACGAGGATGAGGAGGGGACGGGCGCAACGCTTGGACTGGAGCAGAAATGTAACACAGTTTCACAGCTGGCTCATGTTTTAGTAGAGGGAGATAAAAGGGAGCCCTGTTCAAGTATTTAAGTGCTGGTGAAACATGCAAGTGTAGATGAGAGTACAGAGGAACTCATGTCTTAGTGAGAAGATGAAAAGGATTACTCTACTGATTTGTTCAATTTATCTTACAGCCATGTCTACTACATATACTATTAGAATAAAAACTGGAGAAAAGAAGTATGCTGGAACTGATGCCGACGTCTTTGCCATCCTGTTTGGTGAAAATGACGACACAGGTGAGATCCTCTGCCTCACTAACATCCTGGCATTGTTGTGGCAGACTCGTACTGCGTGTTATTGGCTAAATGATACCAATCTGAATTTCAAATCATGCCACGTCACTCACAGGGATCATCAACCTAAAGGCTTGTAAGACCTATAAGAATAAGTTTGAACAGGGGATGATCAATGAGTTCACCGTGGAGGCGGTGGACTTGGGCGACCCGGAAAAGCTTCGGATTGGGCACAACAACTCAGGTGGGGAAAGAAAAGGCTCCACAGACCAAAACTCAGCAGTCACAACCAGCACGCTATATGAAACTGAATAACATATGACTGTGTCTCCACTATCAGGGGGTTCGCCTGGTTGGTTCTTGGACTGGGTCGAGATTAACGCCCCCTCGCAGGGTCAGAGACTACGCTTCCCATGTGGCCGCTGGTTGGACAAGGGAAAGGATGATGGGGCGATAGTGAGGGATCTCTATCCCGCTGAGCTGCAGACTGAACTCTACATGCCATGTGAGTGAACAGCCGTGGAAGAAGTATAAAAATCCATTAGTGAAAGGAGCAGTGCGCTGATTGAGAAATCTTCCTGTAAAAGTGCTTAATGTAAAACTTTACTCAGCTGAATGTGTGGAAGCATTAGCAGTAAAATGTGCTTAAAGCACTCCACCTGAGGAAGGGTGCTTGTCACAGCACTTGCTCTTTGATGCAATCTGTAACAAGTGTTATAATGTTGCTGTGGAGGCCTTTTAACTTCACCACCGCAACAAGACTCTGCTTCTTGATTCACACATGAAACAGTCCAAATCACAATGCTGCAGATGTAGATAGTGTTTCAGCTATTTAGTAGTTTATTTTCACTTTTAACAAAAAAAAAAACAAAAAAACACAACATTGCAGATTTTAATCAAAAATCAAAGACTACCGATGTCACATTCTACACACACTCGCTCTACACACAAACTCTGCCTCTCCTCTTCCTTCTAGAGCAAGCCATCATCATCTAATTAAGCATAATAAGTATACAGAAAAATGTTTAAATATTAAGGCATCTTGAGAAATATAAACTTTGTAACTAACACAGAAATGGCTCTAACACTCCAACCCCTAATTGCTTATTCTATAGCAATTGTATTATTTTATTATTCTTAAATTTATCATGAATTTCCCCTAGGGGATAAATTAAGTATCTATCTATTGTGTTTTACATTAAAGAATCCTGTTAAAGTGCATTCCAACTGAGACCATCAAATAAAAACATTTTGGAAAAAAGTATACTTACAATACACAAAAATATTTCTCTGTGAATTATGGTATAGTGAAATTCTAAAGACTTACCAAATGTAAATGTCCAAAGTGGCAATACCAGTATTCCTGCATATCATACCTAAGCACCACAGCGGTCTCATAATACCCGAAAAGAAGATTTCTTTTTTTTATCCTATTCACATCAAATTGTGCACACTGAGTTTGTGACTTTTCCCTTCTCTAAGTCTTCAGCATAAGCAACACGTTGTTAAACTGTATTTTTGTATCTTCCATCATGCTTGTGTCAACCAAACAAACCCGTCACCTTCCCCTCTCATTTTTCAGTTGTGCCTTACGAGATAAAGATTTACACCAGTGATGTGTTTGGTGCGGGAACAGACTCTGATGTGTTTATAGCCTTGTACGGACATAAGGGAGTGTGCACACAGCAGAAACACCTGTGTGTCAACAAGAGAGAGAGACGTCTGTACTTTGAGAGGGCAGCTGAGGACATGTTTATTGTGGAGGTTAGTGTGGGTTTGGACTATACAGCTTTTATGACGGCGCCAGCAGCTCTGTAAACACTCTGTTCTCTTTTCCCAGTTGGAGGATGTAGGCGATGTTATAGAGAAAATCAGGATAGGACACGACAACAGGGGCACCAACCCGGGATGGCACCTCGACAGAGTGGAGATCAGGCGACAGCTCAGGAAAGGAAAGGTAGTAATAATCCAGTTGAGATTACACCTGCGCAAATCATTAAGAGTTTCCTTGTCTTGTTTCCTTGTACGTCCCTTCAGTGTGAGACACACACAGCAGTTTGGGGATATGTCTGTGTTTAATGGCAGGGTTCAGAGACGACCATTTTCCCATGTGAGTGCTGGCTGGCCAAGTCTGAAGATGATGGGGAGACGGTGAGGGAGCTGGTCCCCTCGGACATCATCACACAGAAACTCCTCAGGGATGGGAAGCTGAAAACAACTGAAACAGAGGTGGAGGACGCTTTGGAAAGTAGGTTTACGCTGATTCTAGCAAACAACTTCATTTTTACTAAAGTACAAATTTGACATAGCTGTTACTTCACTATGTCAAATTTTTCTTATTAACCTCCATGCTACTTTATACATTTACTCCACTAAAAATAAGCAACTGCAATTATTTGACTGCTTTAGTTATTTTACAAGGCAGAAGGAGATTTGCAGCTGCAACAATTAGTCAGTTAATTGAGTTTAGTTGATCTACAAAACTTTAATTGACAACAATTTTGATAGGTTAATCATTTGAATATTTTTTTAAGCAAAATGTCATCGTAAATATATAATATTTTGGGGTTTTAGGCTGTTAGTCAAACAAAGTAATACATTTGAAACATTTTTTTTCTATTTATAGACTAAGCAATTGATCAATTAATTAAAAAAATTATTGACTGATTGACTCATTTTTTATTGAGACATACTTGATAAACAAATCTACCATATGAACACACACATGCTGCTGGACTGGAGGCTACTCAATTCATGAATTCCAGTGCACACCAGGAACTTTATAGTTCAGTTGCACATCACTGATCTGTGAGCAAACAAGGTGTACGTCTCCTGATTGAGTTGTTCTTTTTCCACCACAGCTCACACGTACAAGGTGTCCGTGCGGACAGGTGATACGTACGGAGCTGGTACTGACGCCAATGTTTTTCTCACCATCTACGGCGACCTGGGAGACACAGGAGAGCGCAAACTCGCCAAATCTGAGAACAATAAAAACAAGTTTGAGAGAGGACAGGTATGTGGGGAAAGGTGAGATACATAACTGTATATGTCACATCTCTTTTGCTCTCCAGAAGTAAAGTGTGTTACATTCTCTCTTCCTCTCAGGTGGACAAGTTCTCTATGGAGGCTGTGGATCTGGGGCAAGTGTTTAAGATTCGCATTCGTCACGACAACTCCAAAATGGGGGCTGACTGGTACCTGGACCAAGTGGAGGTGCTGGACGTGGAAACAGAAGAGGTGTACATGTTCCTGTGTGAGCGCTGGCTGTCGACGAAGAAAGAGGACAAACGCATAGAGAGGACCTTCTTCGTCAAGGTGGGGAGAGGGAGAATTGTGTGCGTGCGCGCGTGTGTGTGTTAAATAGGTCCACATTAAAACAATATCCTTAAGCTCAACCCATTTGTACACTGAATAATTTACATGCAGAGGTCAATCAAAGCTTAAAGGTGTGCACCATAACAGAGCTGTGTTTTTGTAAAATATAAAAGTGACATGCATTCCAAAACTTTTATAAACCCGTTCTATATTTCTATTTTCCCTTTTGCAGCAAACAACAGTTGTTCCATTGTCAAGCAGCAGGAAGGGTTTCATAGCCACTGACTCGCAGAATCAGAATCTGTTTTTTGTGTCTTCAGTTTTGCTCCACAAATGCAACATAGACGAATAAGAAGAAACTAGAGCAAAAGTAATGAAATTAAAAACAAAAATAAAATTGATATTAAAATGTACTTACAGACGATTATGATTATGATATTATACAGTCAGGGCTTCTGTATTTTCCCATGAGACAGCAATGGTGTGCTTGGCTGAGAGTCACCATTTTCTACTGTGCCGCTGAAAGTCTCAGGTCTTTCAGAAACAGTCCAAGAACACATAATCGTGGGCACAGAGGCAACACAGCCAGAATAATTTTAGATAAAACTTTCAGTACATTCTTCCAAAATTTCTGCACACTCCCAAATGCAATGAAATAAGGGATGCCTTTCTGACCTACATTTTTACACATTCAGCCAAGTTGTTAGTATTACTGAATTGATACAATCCTCCTGTGCAGTA
Source organism: Seriola dumerili (assembly GCF_002260705.1). Classification (NCBI taxonomy): domain Eukaryota; kingdom Metazoa; phylum Chordata; class Actinopteri; order Carangiformes; family Carangidae; genus Seriola; species Seriola dumerili. The sequence continues at coordinate 3,895,697 of NW_019174545.1, read as the reverse complement.
AGATTCTGAGTCTTGTGCTGCTGGTTTGGGTCTGAGCATTGAGGCACAACTTCTCCATTCATATTTGGTCATTTCATAGTCTTAAGTCATGACATTAACCTACTGTCTAATCTCTGAGTGCCATTTAACTTTGATTTTCTGTTAGTTGCATTGAAATTAGTTCTGAGATGAAAGTTGGTCTGTTATGTGTCTGGTATAGGGATATGAAGGTGAAAGACACATTGATCCAAATTCCAAGAAGATGGCTCAGGCCAAATTGGGCCTGGACAGAAATGCCAACAAGAAGAAAAAGAAGAAAAAGGTGGCTGTGGTGGAAGAAGGTCCAAGTAAGGCCACAAAACTATTATTCATGTTTTTCCAGGTTTGAGTATGATGAGAACAGTGTGCTCTTTTGCAGCAAAGCCAAACATAAAGGAACCAGAATCTGAAAACCCCATGCATGCAAAACTTCAACAGGACAGCCATTTAGAAATGATTCAAAATGTTAGGAAACAAATTAGCCGAAATAAACGTTCAACATTGTGAGAAATATGCTTCCTGCTGAGAGTTAGATGAGAAGCTCGATACCACCCTCATGTCTGCACAGAAAATATGAAGCTATAGTCAGGTTACTTAGCATAAAGACTAGAAACGGGAAAATAGCTAGGTTGGCTTGGAGGATAACAAAACTGGCTCAACACCGCAAAGCTTACTAATTAACACATTATATCTTGTCTGGTTATTTGAAGAAAACATAGTATAAAAATAACAATTTGTGGCTAAAAAACAAGATATAACATTTTAATTAGTGGGTTGTAGAGCTGCTGATAGGGGGGTTTTGTTACCCCCAGCCAACCAACCAGACATAAGACTGCTATCAATTCTCTCATGTAACATGTGGAACAAAACCACATGAGTGTACTTCCCAAAATGTTAAACTGTGCCTTTAATTTAAATGCAATTTTTAAACAAACAAACAAAAAAAAAGACACTTTAACCATTCTTCTCTCTCGCCCAGTCATCCCCTATCACTTCACCTTGTCTACGGGGATGGACCGTGATGCCAGCACTACAGCCAGGGTCTATGTCATCATCATCGGCCCCAACGAAGTCGAGACGGACAGATTGTGGCTGGACCTGCCGGAGGGAAAGAAAGCCTTCACAGCTGGCACTATGGACCACTTTGTGTGTTATGGAACTGACGTAGGAGAGATCAAGAGGGTGGAAGTGAGAATCTGGGACTGTCTCTGTAGCTAAATCTGTGAAAAACCATCTCCTCTCTGCTGCCTCCTCAGATGCACTGATCTTAAAAATTTAAATAAAGCCATTCTCACCCAGTAATAATTAATTCTAGCAGTGCCTTCTGGTACCTAGATCAAACAAAATCAAATGATATATCAACTCCCAGTTCTACCTTCCCCCTCTTTCTCTCTCTCCCCTCTCCTCTCTTTCTTCTCTCTCTCTCTCTGTCTCTTCCTCAGCTCGGCCATAACGGTGTCACACCAGAGAGCTGCTGGTTGGTGGATGAGCTGTCGGTTGCCGTGCCAACCAAAGGTATCAAGTACATCTTTCCATGTAAGTGCTGGCTGGCTAAAGACAGGGGAGATGGTCTGACTGCCAGACTGTTCAATGTGCTGGACTCCAGCACGATCAACATTATCCGCAAAGTGAGTCATACTGCACCTAAGATATGATATCTTGGAAAAAACTCGGTCTGTGTGTTACATAAGCAAACATAATTTATCTTTTCTGTATCTATATTATCTGCTGTATATTGTAGGTTATTTATTCGGCCACAGTTGTCACAGGTGACACGCAGGAGGCAGGGACTGATACCAACATTTTCCTAACTGTGTTCGGAGCCAATGGGAGCACAGAGGAAATGCTGCTTCCTAAAAATGAGGACAGGTTCGTCCTCCAGTGACCCCTGTAATTGTGCTGAGCACTTCTCAATAAAGGAATAGTTAGACATTCTGATCAATATGCTTATTTGCTTTCTTGTCAAGACTTAAGTCAGAAGACTGATAGCTCTCATGTCTGCTTCAGGAGCTTTAGAGGTGCCGGTCGGCAGATTTTGTTACCTTTTGGACAGAGTCAGGCTAGCTGTTTCCCTCTGTTTACACTCTTTGTGCTAAGCTAAGCTAAACAGCTGTTGGCTCCAGCTCCATAATTAACGTACAGACAGAGTGGTATCAATCTTCTCATCTAACTTTCAGCAATGAAGCAAATATTTCCAGAACTGTTTCTTAAAGATTACCATCCCTTGTCCAGATGCTTTCAAATACAAAATGATACTTACACTATATATTGTTTTCATTAAGGTTTGAAAGAGGCCAAGAAGACACGTTCAGCCTGGAGATAGATGACATTGCTCCTCTTAAAAAGATCAGAGTTCGGATTGATGGCAGGGGGAGTCGTCCCGACTGGTTTCTTGACAGGGTAACATAAAAACCACTAGGGCATCTCTCTATCGAGGAACCATTTATGATAAAACCTGCCAACATGCAGTATGTCATTAAGAATGCTAAAACATCATGTGCAATGACACTACTGGCTGAAAATCCTACTAAGATCAGAGAATGTAGTGTAACACTAGGCACGGTTTTCATTAGTATTGTAATCAATGCGCTCCAGCTCAAATGTCACCTGCTACAGCTTGTTAAGACAGTGTTAATTATGCAAGTTATTGTCGGAAAAAAATGCTCTTGTGATTTGAAAATTGCACTCCTTCAAGTCCTGATTTCAATATAAAAACAATCAATTGCAGCTGCATTATTTTGTCTGATTCTGTTCAAGTAGAAGCAGGATGCATTTGTGATTATTATTGGTACAGTTTTAGCTTGTTTAATACCATGTAGTCCACAAATACTAAAATAAAGACGACTTGTGTTGGTCTGACTCTGACATATCTTGTGCTGCAACTGAACAATGACGTGTAGTTTTCACATCCAAACGTTGTGTCTTAATAAATGCTTTTAGATCCTGATGCGGAACCTGACCACAGAGGAAGTGTATCTGTTTACCTACGAGAACTGGCTGTCAAAGACCAAAGGGCCAAAGAGGACGAAGGTGTGTGAGCTGGCAGCTGTGGTGGACGAGGAGGACATGGTGGAAAAAACAACTTACATCATCCAAGTCCAGACCAGTGACGTCGGAGGTGAGTCACATGAGGTGTTTTTTTTTTTGTTTGTTTGTTTGTTTGTTTGTTTTTTTTACAGCGTAGCCAAATAAAAGCCTCAACTCTCAAGAGATTAGAGCTGCAATGATTAGACGATTAATCAATTAGTCAATTGACAGAAAATGATTATTGATAACCAAATAGTTGTTTTAATCAAGTAAGCAAAAATATGAGACTTTCTCTCCAGCTTCTGAAATGTTTGATGCTTTTCTTTGTCGTACTTACAACCGATCAAGAAAACAATCAGCAGATTATTCGATAACGAAAATAACAGTTATTTGGAGTCATATGAGAGAGCTACTCTGCGTGTCTGTGTACTTCATGTTGTTTTGTTTTAGAGACATTTTTAATTCAAATATATCTAGAAAACATCTTTAACACAGGGTGTTAAAGCTGCACATGTATTTTACTGCTGATGACTTACCATGACGTGTCCATGTCATAGCACCATTCATGCAGCATCATTAGGGCGAATCTAACGATCTGTATTCAACAGTAAATGCGTCTGATGTTTTAGGTGCCGGCACTGATGCCAACGTGTTTGCGATCGTGTTTGGGGAGTACGGGGACACTGGGACGCTGCCTCTGAAGGAGAGCACCAACAGGAACAAGTTTGAGCGTAAAATGAAAGATGTGTTCAGATTTCCTGACATGCTCAGTCTGGGTGAACTCTCCAAGGTTCGAGTGTGGCATGATAACAAAGGTGAGGAGGAGGAAAGGAGCGCTGGGAGTCAAAACAGCATAACTGACAGCAATTGAAGGGATCTTTGTTCATGAAAACAACAGAATAAACATTGAAGGAGTATTTCCTCAAGATAGAAATTCCTAAGCTAATTTGATATACCGGAACTGTATGGTAACTTTGCATTTGGCAGCTGTGATGCACAGGGATTGCACGGTATATTTTCACATTAGATTGTTAAATAGTGAAACAGAGAAATTCAGATCGTTGCTTAAAAAAAACAAAAACATTTGTGTATAGAAGGAATAAAACCACAGTGGACTCTGTTGCTCCTGCTGTAAACAGGCCCTGCTCCTGGTTGGCACCTGGAGTACATTGACGTGAAAGATGAGGCCATGGACCAGACCTTTAGGTTCCCCTGTGACCGCTGGTTGGCTAAAAGTGAAGACGATGGGCAGATTATGAGGGAGCTGGCCTGTGCCAACAACGACTCTATAGACCTCAGTGACAAAACCAGTCAGTAAAAATGGAAGTCTGTGGGCATGATTACAAGTTCTCTAATTGTCGGAGATGAATGACTTGCAGCTGATTACTCGCCAGATGTGAAGTGATATATAGTGTGACTGTTTCTTTACAATTCCACAGAATATGAAATTGCCACAACAACTGCGAACACAGACGACGCCTCCACCACGGAAAACGCCTGGATTGTGTTGGAGGGAAGGAAAGCTCGTTCCAAGGAGTTTGTTCTGGAGAATAAGAAAAAGAAGTTCTTATGGTAGGTCTTCAAAGGGAATCTAGGTGCCTCGGCTCATGGTAAAACCCTATTATGTTTCCTTACATAATCTCCTCGCTTTCAGATGTTTTGTTTTTCTACCCTCTTTTATCTTGTAGCTTCACTTTCTGTTCTCCAAGTCTCTGCTCTCTGGAGAGCTAATCCCATGAGAAAAGCTTTCCGGCACACCGGCGAATTTAACTGTTCAGGATCAAACTAGTTGAAACTTTTGTCCTTTCACAGTGGTGCCACTGACACGTTTGAGTTCTCGTCCAAACACGTGGGGGAGATCGCCGGCATCTGCCTCGGCCACATAACAAAAGATAGCAAGAAGGTCAAGAGTGAAGCTTTCTGGCATGTCATGGAGGTGGTGGTGACAGAGAAGGAGCTGGGAAACAAGTGAGTGGATCTACATTATGTTATATAGAATATTATTTTAAAGATCCTTGGATGTGACTCCAAACCTTCCCTCCTGTTTAGATATTTCTTCCACTGTGATGCACAAATCCCCCTGGCAGCCAAAAAGGACCAGTTCCTTACATTTGAGTGCTACAAGTCCATTGAGAGTTTCGCAAGCAAAGTCCGCAACCTGGTTCCCGTCAAGTACGAGATCATCGTCATCACCGGGGATGTCAAAGCTGCCGGCACAGACGCCAACGTTTTCATCACCATCTACGGCGTCAACGGTGACTCGGGCAAGCGGCATCTGCGGCAGAAGTTCCGCAACCTTTTTGAGCGGGGGCAAACGGACCGCTTTGTCCTGGAGATGCTGGACCTCGGGGAGCTGCTGAGGGTCAAAGTGGAGCACGACAACAGCAGGTCCAACAGTGGGTGGTACTTAGAGTGCGTTGAGGTGACCAACACAGCCAACTCTGTCACAACCATCTTCCAGTGTGGAAAGTGGCTGGACAATCATAAGGCCGACGGGCAGATTCAGCGAGTGCTCTACCCCAGATATTAGGAGGGAGGACATGTGAGACGAAGAGTGGGTGAGCATCTCCTTTAGAGACTTGTTTTTTCACTGCATGTCAGATAAGCTTTGTGAGGAAAAAAGACTGAAATTAACAGCCCTGAATGTAGCTGTATGTCAACTTTTAAAGGGTAACACTAGTGTTCTTTTTTTAAGGTTGTGCCAAGTGTTTAGGTTGAGCCCTCTTCCAATTTCACAAAATCACATTTGCCTACCATCTTTTCTTGTACAATTTCAAAAATAAACAAACTTGAATATTGCCTAAAAGCCCTATTACATTTAGTCTTAACCCTCTGCTTATTGTAAATCACTCACGTACAGATGGAAAAGAAAGCCAGGAAATAGCTCTACAAACCTTCATCACTTAAAAAGTCCTAAATGCCATTTACATAGGTCTTGAATAGACAGTAGACAGTAACATTAGCTGTAACTTTTATTTTACATCTATAAGTTACAAGTGAGACAGTGGATTATGCATTCAGGGGGCTTTTTGTTAGTTCTTTTGTTTTACAGTATGTTGAAGCGTGTTATTACTATTTATTATTATTGTTGATGCTAGCCACAGGTTATTTATTTGCTAATCTACCCATTCATTTTCTGCCACTTATCTGGGTCCAGGTCCAGTTAATTATATTCCTAAAAATTATAGTTATATACAGCTGGGAAGTAATTGGACAGAAATTAGATATAAATGGAGGACAGAAGAAATGTAAACTAGAAAACCAGTAGAAGGGCTGAAATGTAACTTGAAATGAGAGGAATCTATTCATTTAATTCATTCATTCTTTATTTAACTATTTTGACACAAATTTTACTATTTACATATTATTTGAACATTACATTCTGACAAAGCATATTCTTATTTTATATGAATTATTTACTTTGCAAATATACCTTTTCTTTTGGTGACACAAATGTGATGTCACATGACAAATTATAGCCCACAGATAAATGATGTTTGATGCTATGCAGTAATGATTTATTGGCCAATAATCATTTTTTAAAATAAACATTGTTAGTCAGGAACCTTTAAATTAGTTCTGAGCAAGTCATGTTCCGAGTAGGACAATTATAGTGTTTCTAAATGATTTCAAACATATAATTGACATTGCTGTGCTGCAGTTTCTTGTTTTGTATTAGCAGACATTTACACTGATACAGATATATCTGCCAAAACCTAATGTTGGTCAATATTTGTATTAAAATTGTTGACATCTCTATAAATTTTGCTTACTAGAGTATTGTTAAAGTAAATGACTACAACAGGACACCACATACCACCACAAGCTAGATTAGTTCTCAGCATTTTAGGCAGTTTATTTGAAAAACACATACAAAAAGATCATATACAAGACAATAAATAAAAAAGAGACAGAACAGTTTGGGTTAAGCTATGCAACTTTTTGCATCATCATTAGTAATAAATACAGTACAAAATCCACCCAGAGTGAATCTAAAGATTTTCCACAATATTCACTGATCATGTTATTCTTCATTATGATTTAGCTATTGCTTTCATATTATTGATACATACTTCTACTTTTCTATAAAATACTCAAGATCATAAAACATTGCGCGGTTACAGCAAAACAGCAGTGTGTTGTACAAAGATGGCCACTTCCCTTTTTCACTGGCAGGTTAATAATCGACATTTTTTCAGCAGCAAAGAAACATCTGAAATATTCAAGAAGGTACAGCATCATATTAAACACATCTACAGAGCTACTCCCACATACACATAGGAAAACCTGAGAAGGACATGCATTAAAAAGCTTGTGCTTTAAGTTCTACTGTTCATTCCGGTTCATCAGCTTGAGTTAATACTATGGCTACTGTCCAGTTCGCTCTGGAGTAATGGGGTACACTGTGGAGGGCATGGGGTAAGGCCAGTGAGAGCACGAAATGAAATAAGAATAATAGTAAGACCAGCCAGCTTCATTCCAATCCAATACATGTTATAATAATTTGCAGGATTAGTAGAGTATTAATAAGAAATGCACACCGAAAACGTAGTTAGCTTATTATACCCAGGTGTAAAACACGCTATCTATATTGTATAACCACAGTACACCAGAAGTTTGCTCAATAAGATCAATGGCTCAAGTTAGCATGTTACATACTTCCCGAAATCCCACACAAAGCAACTGCCAGCAATACATAAGAACAAATAATACAGCTCGTTACGTGGGTCCTAAAATAATATGCACTAAATTGAGATCCAGATATGATGAAATATCATGAATGTGGTCACAATAAAACAAAACAAATATCAAAAATTAAATCAAATATGACTGATTATGGGAAACAAAGCAGTATCGTATAACAAAGGCAAGCTAATTGTGGAGCCATACTAAGACAAAAGGGGTTGTACCCCATCATCTGCTTCAGCTCAAAGCAGGGATGATATTTAAGAAATTAAAAAATATGTTAAAGTAAAATCAACAAATGACATGAATGGAATGTAATCCAGATCAACAGCACCATGCTGGCTAGAAAATGTGTTGGGAAACACCCCCAGTCAATTTTTCAACAAGTTTCTTTTTTTCTCCTTTGAAAAAGAAAACACAGACGGCATGCAAAAGCATCCCCACCGACCAATGCATAATGAGGTATTCTTTTTTTAATATTTTGTGTTATTTTAAATAAATATATTGATTAAATTGCAAAGTTATGAGATAGAGACATTAAATATTCCACCACAATAGCTAGCTAGCTACAGTTAGTAATAAATAATGATTGTTAAATACTTAAGGCATCTTTAATCACAGCATTCTATGTGAACTAGCGAACCTCCATTTTCATCCATCTGTAGTTTTTTGGATGGAGGTTTCATACAAAAAGAAAAAAAAAACGCAACACAAACAGTCAAGTTACCCTCCAATAATACACAAGGAAGCATGAAAATACTTGAAACTGATAAGAAACACAAAATCTAGGACAAGAAGAACCCACATCACCAAACCAAAACTCAGGCATCTCCATATTATAGTGCATTTACAAAACACAAGCTACATTATAACAACAATAAATATGTTTTTGCAGCATTGCAGCTTTTTCTTCACTATGGTTAAAATGGACAAGGACTCGGCATATTAGTACCATGTCCAAATTGGCATGTGAGCAAAAAAAAAAAAAAAAAATTACAAGTAATAAGAAAAAAAAAAAAAAAGAAATGGCAGAAAAAAAGACAATTGAAATAAAACAAATGTTAAGAACAATTGTTTGGTATTTTTCAAATGGATGGCTTTTTCTCCCTTTCACCCTCCTTCAAGTGAACTACGCCAACATGGTTCATGCATGATATAGAGAAAACGGCTTCTATCACTGAACGTATCACAGTTGTTCTAGCAATACCATACACTACTACCATGGGGGAGAGGGGTTGTGGGGACAATCATACACATTCTAGCACATATCACAGGCAAACTAGTTTGTATTTTCCCTGTAACACCAGACACAGTCTTTTTATCAAACAGTGGGAGCAACTTAGATTGAAATGAAAGGAGCCGATACACAACAGAGGCGATTCACTGTATATAGAAATCACATGTGCTTGTTCGATAGGCAATAAGGTTCTGGTAATAGGTAATACAAATGTCAGATTTTATTCACTCTGATGGCAAGACTCAGGCACTGCATCCTCAAGCCCATGCCGGCCTCTCATGATCACGATCATGCCATGAGTGAGGCAACACAGAGGAGTTGCTGTTAGACACTGATCCACTGGCAGCTCTTTGAATCCTAATCACAAATAAATATTAGGAGAGAAATGCTACATTTGTCTGAGATCGGTGTCTAAGGGCAACTTTGGTCTAGAGTGGGGAGGGGTGTAGGGAGGTGGGGTATCAGGTGCATTCTTTGTCCTCCTCTATGAATGAGTGGGATCGTCAGAGTCATAGTATACGGTTCACATGCACAGACACAGTCCCTGTTTCTACTGCTCCACAATATTAACGATACAGCCCAAGCCTGCCATACAGCATGCACATCTGAGGCCTCTGCTCTAGATTATAGAGGCCCGACTACGACACTACACAGATCACTGGAAGCCATGCCTGCAGTTAGCGGGTTTAGCATCAATTCTGATGGCATCTACTAACTGTAAATCCAAAACCATGTTAGACAAGAAAGAGGGATTTTTGGCCTTTTTACACAACTAGCTCTTTCTCTCGTTTACCTATGATTTAACACACTGAATATTCTCACTGTTAGAGCTGTATTCACCCTCTCTGTAGGTTTATTTTTCACAAACATATTTCTCAAAAGGCTTTTGCTTGCTACACAACACTGTTACTCTGTAAATACTTATTCAGTACTATACTCCATTACACCACAAGCGTTCAGCTACAAGAGTTCACACCAAACAACCTCATGCTAATCATTTGATAATGTTCTGTACAGATGTGCTGAGGGCTTGGGCAGAGTGCAGCTTAAAGGATTTTTCACAGGCCTGGGGGAAAGGGTTTGGGTGTTGTGGCAGAGAAATGGCCTTAATACACCACACTGAGCTGGGGAGGTTGGTAGTCAGTGTTCTCTCTTTCTTGGTGGCTGTATGGAGAAATGTACGCAGGGTACACAGAATCTTGTAAAGCCTCAGCACATCTGTCCATACGTGTCCGCTCCTACCGTTTACATCCAGTGAAGTCCATTCAACCAACCTTCAGTCCAGCCACTTATCTGTGCATCAACCCCCGTCCCTCGTTGTGTTGTAGGTGAGTGTGCTTTGTTGATCCCTCTGTCACAGCTGTCTCACTAGGCAGGCTCGTTGAGTGATGCAGAGGGGAAGAGGGATGTTTGGCAGAGCCTCCCCACAGAGGGTAGGCAATGGAGAATTCACAAGACCAGATCCAAAGCTGCAGGAGTCGACAGGAGCTATCAACTGTCGGGGGTCAACTGGGTCTCAATGTCCACTCTGCAGATGGGGCATTTCCTGCTGGTGGCCAGCCACTGGTCCACACACGCCTGGTGGAAGAGGTGCATGCAGGGTAATCTCCTACGGAAAAAACAGAGGAGACATGGTCAGAATTTTATGTACTTCATTAACATATCAAAGCAGTCGGTAACACTTTATTTTACAGGTCTCAAATCCCGTTAAACAAAGTGTTACTGCGCTGCTTTGTGATAATGTGATTTTCAGGCAATTAGTTTTTATTGGTTTATTCGTCTTAAGAGATAGAATTTCCTCTACCGAGAAAGGAAAACTTAATTCTTAAAATTATCTGAGAAAAGAGTATCATCATATTTGCAGATACATAATATTCACTCGAAAGCAACAATTTTGCACAAGTGTAGATTACAATATAATATGGAAGATTAGAGAGGTCAAATCTTTCTACCTGTAAAACAAACGCTAATCAATTATTTTTGATGATTGTTATATTTCTAGAATTAAAACTTATTATATAGTATCAAGTAATTCATTTATATTTGCACTTTGACCTATGTCATACAGCCATTGTCTTGAGGACATTTGTTTTTGTCTACGTTACTTTTTCCTTTTTTTTTTAGCTTTAAAGAGTTAGCTAATTAGTCAATTGATAGAAAATCAACCCACAAGTATTTTAATAACCAAGTAAATATTTCATTCATTGATTCATTCAAGCAAAAATGCCAAACAGTCTTTGACTACAGCTTCTCCAGTGTGACGATTTGCTGTATGAAAGTAAAAGAAATCTCTTCAAGTTTTGGACAGTTGGTGATTTAATACAAGCAATATGAAAATGTAATTTTAAACGTGGCATTTATTTATAATTACCTGAAATTTCATAGACAAAATAATGAATCAGTGAATTGAGAAAATAATCTGCAGATTAATCAATATTGAAAGTAATAAATTGTTGCACCCCTAGCCTGCTTTAATGAAAAAATTATAAATTGTTTGTTATTCGATTTTCTATGTTTTTTGTTCCTATTTTTTAATATTTCTTTTTTCATGTCAGATATTGAGTTTCATCTGTGTTCATGAAGTTAGTGGACTGTGAAAACACAAGTAAGTGACAATGCTGGAAGTAAGATTCATATGTTGTATTTTCTAAATATAATGTCAATAAACCTAACCAAACCAAAAGAATAGTCACAACAGCTGGATGTAACAGCAGTGGATACTCTGCTTAGTTACACCAAGTTGAAGGCCTTTAAATCTTTGATGTGCATGTGATTCATGGGTGCTGTCGTGTTAAGTATCCAGATTGTGTCGAGAATAGACCCAGTTGTCTGGCTGTGGTTCACATTTGGCATCAGAATGCGTCTCAAGTGACCTCTTGTGATCAAATTTCACTTCACAACTCACATTTGATTTTATCTATGTGAAACTGACTGCTGCTAAAAATGCACATTTACTCTTGACAATGAAGTTGAAGAGGGAATTTGGCCTTTTAGTCAGGACTTCAAAAATTTTACATTCACATATTACTAGTTGGTCCTTCAGGAACATATTTGCAATAACACTACAGTACTAGTGCCTCCCCTGACTGACTTAAGCCAGTGCCTCTTTGGAAGCCAAAAAAAACATGAACATTTTTTATCAACCAAAAAGAAGAAAGGTGCTTAACTTCCAAAAAAATTGAGGTTAAACTGCCCAAACGAAGAGTTTTTGTGTCTACCGCTGTAATGATAGTGAACTGGAGAGCAAGATAGGCTTCATCATATTCATTTATGACATATTTTTTGATTGATTGTGATTGCCTTGCAAGGATCACAGGACACTTGTTTGGTTATTGTACCTTCATAAATCAGATTCTTTCAACTCCACATGCCCTCCACATTTTCTCCTTGGTTATGTGCGGTGGCGATCACATGTGCATTGATGGCGAAGTATGTCTCAATGCATTGTTATGCATTTCCATGTGTATTTACACCTGTCCACTTATGATTATATCACCTAAGATGCATTTTGGGTCCAGGTGTAACCAAAGACACATGCTCTTCATACAGTTGTGTTTTTTATCTGACTGTAACTTAGAAGAACTAGACAAAGCCTAGAACAGGCATGAATGATGAATGTTTGGAAGAACAGACAGTTTATGGATATCCCATCGTAACAGGCTGCATGAACAATATATTTGGCATGCAGATGTAGCGCTATATCTTACCTCTAAGAATTTATGTGTACAGTCTCCCTGAACATTTCCCTTGAGCGCTTAACATATCACTGATCTAGAAACATCAGACCCTAGAAAGGTTTTCACTTGCTTTTTTATTCGTGCCTCCTTTTTCTTTCTCAGAGAGTAAAATAAACTTGCTTTGCCACACAGCCAGTTAGACAGATCACAACACTGGACACACATCATAAAAAGTGCGAAATGCTAATGTTGCCTTCTGGAAGTATTTTCAAGATGAGGTGCTGGAGGAAATCCCGTAATAGGATTTTTGGACCTGATGCTTTGAACTTACGTGGCAGAACCAATTTAGGGTTAAAAACTGCTGAGACCCGATGGCTGCGTGTCCGTTCTGACAGAAAGCATTGTGAATGTATTTAAATTAGGAAATGTGAAGACGTTTCTCTAATGTCTAATCAGTAGGAAAAGTGCTGCCTGGGGAGGGGGAGGTTTTCCCAAACAACCTTAAAAGTACATTTTAATCACAACACAAGTCCACACGCTGAGGAAATGAGACATCACATAATTTCAGTCTCATTTCAATCTAAATCCTCACCAGGCAAGAAACAGGAGGAAGATCTAGTAATTACCAATAAACTGAGCACTGAAATTTCATGGCAATCCATCGAAAAGTTGTCAGGACATTTCGCTAAAATACACAAATGTAAACCTCTTTGTGGTATTCGAGGAAAAGTCAGGGGATCACAAGAGTCTGTTGGATAAATGGTTTCGGAACCATGCGTATCTTTACAGAATTTCATGGCAATCAATCCAGTATATGTCAAGACATTTCACTAAAATCCAAGGTCCTGATGACCAAAGTCAGTAGTATTATCCTCTAGGGATCATGAATGTATGTACAAAGTTTATTAGCAATCAATTAAATAGCTGCTGGACCGACTGACAGACCATCCAGAGAGCCGTGTCGTTAGCTAAAAACTGCATGTAGCTGAGGAGCAGGACAGGTACAACAAATCCCCCAGGGGACAGTAAATTGTATGTACAACTATTATATTCACATTTGTATAACCAGCTTTTTTGCCAGTGAAAAAGCAAAAGATAAATAGATGGTTTTACCTGACATCCTCTCCATCCTCCAGCATTGACAGACAGATGGTACACTTCTCATCTGTGTCCAGCTCCTCATCATCCAGACACATCTTCAAGTCCTGGGGTATTCTCTGCAGAGAGAAAGGCAAACAGACTTAAATTATTAAAGCGTGACGTGCAGCTGCGTGTTATGTTTATGCCATGGGTGTCTCTGAGTCAGCCAAGAAAAGAAGAAAAGAGTCACCTAATCATGCTTCCCAGAGAGAAAAAAATAGACATCAGATGGAAAAGACTCAATTACTTCCTCTCACTCACAATGTACCAAATGATCTGACACTCCTTCCAGAGTATCTGGGTCATATTCAGTGCAGACGGTTTTTCAAATTCATTCCACGCACATATCTGCAGACAGCTGGATGAGTCATCCCTCGCCTTGAATTGTGCACACTGCAGACCTGTCTCACTAATCTGCTAACGGAAATTAGTTTGACCCTTGAACTACTGGGAGAGTCGTGACCCCCTTACAACTCTCGTCTTCACTCTTTGATCCTCTCGAGCAAGTGCTGCCCTTTCCCATTCCTGTCTTTCACATCTAGCTCAATTTATTTCTTGCCCACTGCTTCTTCTGTACCACACACCACATCAAATAGATTTACCACTTGGCTAGAGAGTAGAAAGCTGACCATTTTACCTTTTTGTACTTATGGGGAAAAGTGAATCTCTCTATGGTGGTTTGGACCGCCCCACGGTTGACACTGCCCAGTCTGTCTTCCAGCTGCAGAAGCTCCTACAGAGGAAACACCACATGGGCATGTCTTTTAATTCTGGTTAAATACAGGAGAAAATGATTGTTTGTAAATGCTTGCAGAGATTTACAATATTTGCATTTGTGTAAAAAATATTCAAATGCAAAAGACAAATATGTGGACCATTGTGATATAATGAAATTGGTGCTTCAAAGAACAGGAAAGAGCCTCTCAGAAAACAATTGCATCTTGTTCAAATGAAAACAAATGTCATGAGATTAAAGATTGCTGCACCATTTGAGGCATCTGGAACCCAGAGTAACTGGAAATAAGAAAATCAGTTACACACTCAAGCCTGTCCAGTGCATTGGTCACAGAGAAAACAATGATAAATTTGTGTAGACTGGTGTGTCTGCTAAGGAGAGAGAGAAAGGAAGTGGCAGCACAAACCTCGTAGCTCTCTCTAACAGCAGATGCATGGCGGGAGGGGTTGAGACTCTGCAGAGCCAGCAAGTGCAGCTGGGGATATGGGTAGTTTCTGATCTCATGGACAACCTGGAAGATGACAGATAAAAGAAGCAACCATCAGCTCTGCAGCAGACATCAGGAAAAGAAAACAGGTCACCCCAGGTTGCTAGGTATCGAGATTAGTCTCAGAAACCGAAATCCATAGGAGAATCGCTGGGAGTTCATCAAGACAAGCATGATTGATTGTACTGAGGAGGAGGAGGCTCACCACTTGTGTTGAGGCATTGTTTCTTGGGAAGTGGTGCATCCTAGGAGAGGTCAAGTAGTGCTGATAGTGCTGCGGCAGCGGATGGATGTGATACTGGTGGGGGGGCAGTCCAGCATCTACACTTAGGTCCCTGGACAGAAACCGGAAAACAAGTCAGTCAGTGACACACAAGTCGTAGGCTGTGTCCAAAAATCACTTTTGATTTCACCATTTTGTGTTTTTGAGTTTGAGTTCTAGCTTGATTTCAGCTATTTGAAGCTGCAGTACTTGAGTCCAGTTGGACCTGGTTTTGTGCACGTTTTCACCAGGTCGTGCTCATTGTAGTCAAGAAGTGCATCAGAACATTTCTTCAACAACTACTATTCACAGTACATACACATAGGGAGCTACTTTTCCAGCTTATTTACTTTCTATTAATACAAGGCTATTTAGATCAAATATCTACTGCTTCCTAATAGAATTTCTTCAGAGAAATTACAGAGATAAAGCACCATACAACTCAGGGATTTAATAACCAAGAACTTGTTGGAACACTTTACATACCATTTCCCAAAACACAATTATTTTCTGACATTTCCAAAAAAAATATCAGTGATCTACATCAAAAGACACAGTGTTTCCAACATGTCTGGCATCTATTTTACAACTTACTTTTGACCTCGGCTGTGATTTTAAAAAATAAATCCTTTTTTTCCAGTAGAATTCCCAGAAATGGTGGATGTATGATGTATCTTCCACATATTTTCCAGTCAGACATGTCATAATATTAAGCTCTCTTTCTCTCTTTCATTTTTTTTCTTTTATATATTTGATTGTTTTAACTTTTGTTTTACTCTAGCATTACAAAAAATAACTACTGTGAAACTAAAAAAATATTCCATTATTACTTAAGAAACTGCTTCTGCATTAATGTTACATTTAATGAGAGTGTACAATGTTTGTTACAAATTCTATTGACAAATAACAGTGACAATGTGCTTTTCTAACAAATAAAAAATAGCTGTTTGCCTCTGTGGCACTGGATAGTGTATAATCAGAGGCATACTGCTTACCAGTCTGTGCCCTCAGCCAGGTAGCGTGGCTGCTGCACCACAGGCTGAGGGGGGACATGAAGTGGGGGAGCAAACTCGTACCCGGGCCGCAATCTGTGGGGCTGGTGAGGAACTCTCTCTGGGGTGCGTCTACTAAGACAAATAACCAAGCATTTGAAAACATCACTTTTTTTTCCCCACAGGAAACAGACATTGCCTGATATGATGCCACTGCAAAATCATAATCCCTGAACAGTCTGACTGAACCATAACTGAAAACTAAACATTTTGTCTTTTGTCTTTCATGTACTGTAAATTTCCCTGCACACCGGTGTGGATACCTGGAGGGTGGCAGGATGTGTCGGTGCTGGGCCTCGAGGATCTGCTGCTGGAGGAGGTATTGCTGGTGTAATGCCTGAGGTAGGAAGGGAGGGGCAGGGATGTCCTGGAACTGGGGAGCGGGCAGGGGATTGAGGGGTGGGTGGAGCGGAGGGCCATGCTGGTGGCCGGGAGGGGCCAGGTGGGGGTTAATGCCTGACTGTGGCTGCCCTGGGTGGGGCATGGGGAAGTCCATGGGCAGCGGAGCCTGAGGACCTAACTGGAAGTGCCGGCAAGAGGTAGCATGGCTGTGCTGCTGCTGCTGCTGCTGCTGTTGCTGTTGCCGGTTGAAATGGGATCCTGTGGAGGATAAGGAGAAGTTGTCAGGCACCTGAAGGGAGAGATTAACTGGAATTAATTGTGGGTGAAATGTGGTGTCACTGTGTGTGATATAGCATGTTAATGAAGCCCTACCTCTTACCTAGGGTGAAAAATACTTCTGTGGGGGTGGGAAAATGATGGTTACCACAAGTACCATGAACATGACAACCGTTTTCGGTCCTGCACACAAAACGTGAGCTTTCATTTCTTTAATTGCATTTCCGACCTCTGGATCGACTCCTGGTCTTCTGATTCACAGACAAGCGAACTGGATCAGAACAGATGAAATCTACCAATATGTGGTCTTCAACGCAGCTCAGTTCTTGTAAATTCTGCAGCTGACAGCAGGTCAGTGCACTCATGCAAGTAAACCTTTAGTGCCAGGCTGTCTGTTAAGAGATACATTAAACTGTTTAGGTGCCAAGTCTCTATATATACAACCTTAAAGAACAATTCCTTCTTTCTTAAAAATGACACCAGGCAATAAATTCACATTATGCATCTTTCCTTTACTGAACTGTTTCTTTGTGTCTTACAAATACAGTATACTGTAGCGCTACTTGTTCTTTTCCCATATGAACATTCAGGAGTTGAGAGGAAATAGCTTGAATGCTTTTTTTACTCTCTCCAACCACAGCTATTTGGCAACTGCAGCGAACAGACTGCTGTCGAGACTCAACAGGGAGAAAAAGACAGGCTAGCTTGTGCTGTGGTGCAATATGGTTTTAATACTGTGCTTTGGGCTGAAAAAAGACCTTTTTGATTATGGAAGGACTGAGACACTGCAGTAACAAATTTAGCTTTGATTAGAAACTTTTGAGGAAACCCTGGCCAAAAGAAGCCATAATAGGCTTGCAGTGGAGCAGGATCCAACATGCTGTGCTCTGTTATGTCCGTTTGGCAGAAACTGAAGCAGTGAATTTTACAGAAACCTGCCAGTTTAAAGATTAAAATTGTGCAGTTCTTACAGAAGATGCAAAAATCCAATACGGTTTGAGTTTAATCTGCTTTGACAGTGTAAAAGACATGACGAATTCTGACGTAAACAGAGGAATTTTTTTTTTTTTTTTTTTTTAAATCATGAGGAAATAGGCAAAGTCTACATTGCATTTACTAGGAGTACGCTTGAGAAAGGCAGTATGATTTTAAACACACCCAGGAAAGATAAGCAGCATGACTTTCCAGCAATATTTTCAGCGTAACAGTTCGTCAGTGTAGCTAGGGAGACAGCAGATGACCTTGCTGCCATGGGTCAAAGGCTCAAGTCTACACTTTAAGTAGCACACTGCGTTTTCAAGCGTCTCAGTGAAAACGATCACCATGAATGACAGCAGATAGACTCATTCGGGCCCTGTGATGGAGGAAGCGTGGAAATCGTCTATCTTTGTCACAGCGGGAGAGGAGGTGGGTGGGGGGTGGAGAGGGGGCAGGTAGGGACAAGGGAGAGGGAGGACAATAAATGGAAATCAGCAAGAAGCACACTGAAGGTTAGGAAAAACACTATATTCTTTATTGAAAAATATTAGTATATGTGGAATTTGTGTTTTTTTCTTATTTGTTTGTAATAATAGTATAAATCCATGCAACAAAAATAAACAACATAGACTGAAGGCAAGGCCCACCATGCTCCATATAGGGTTAAAAAGAACAAAAGCGGCATCCAATGAGCAGACGTGTTGGCTACAGCACATGATTCCAGTACAGCAGGGTACATCTTTACTACAGAAAGATTACATTGGATTTTCACTAGTCAATGTAGAAAAACAAAAACCAAAAATTATGAATCATAAATGTGACCATGCATTGAAAGTACTATTACCAGAACAAAAGGTAAAGAGAGACCACAACCAAACAATAAAGACGTTATTACTAATAGAGGATCTCTTTAGCAGTGCAGGAAAATAGGCATCCCTGTGAAATGGATAGCATTTTGGCCTTATGTTAGTGGGGAAAATTGGGAAGTGATGAACCACCAGTGCGCATGTTTTGCTTACTTAAATGTTTGGTTTCATTTGCCCATTAAAGGGCAAACAGCCCTGACAATTCAGTGTGATTCGAAGCTTGAAATTTGCAAAGGGAACAAAAGGATTACACAAAAATGGAGACAGTTATGGCAGGTTGTTGTGTGCAGGTGCAGTGTACTTTCAGTCATTTCAAGGGATCATGTTACAGCATTTGCTGAAATGCTGAGTTTAACAATAAAAATGGCATGCACGTGGTTCCAATTTGCATGCTTTTCTTTTTTTTTTTTTTTTAATCGTAGGTCATTTCATTCACGTACATTGCACCTTGTGTGAAGAGAAGGAAGATGAGCCAAATTCTGGTGTTCAACAATGCAGTGCAGTATTTGAGATCATGCAAAATGTATCCACTTTACAGGAATTTACAGCATGTTGTCTATCAAGACTGGATGGGAGGTACACAATGACATTCAACTGATATCTAAAAAGGAGCTAAAATGTTAACTCAGTGCTACAGCAATTTGACAGAAAAAAAGACAAAAAGGTGCTCTGTTCTAGGTGTTAGCTATTGTTTTAGTCTGCTTAACATGGAAAGTCTATGGCTGAATACATCTTGGGAGGGGGTGCTTTTTAATACCAATGTCGTCTTCTGATGGAAAGAGGAAATGAAGAAGGGATTCACAATACAGCTAAATGCAGAGAACAGGCAGAGGCCACGCCACACCACACAGCAGCAGATGATCATTAGCTACACAATGGGGGGGACGACAAAGATCTGATAAATGCAGAATGTAGAGCCAGCCTCCATACTATGAAACAGGGAAATAAGAACAGAAATAAAAGCACAATGAAATCACTGATGCCACTGTTATAAAATTAATGTTACACTGTAGCTTTATCATTGTTTAACTGTGACCGCACACTCGGGTCTTTTTTGCAATTCGGCAGCTTCAAACAAACAGCTGCTGAATTGCCAATTAGCAAATAAAAGAAAAGGGCGACTGATGCATTGATGGCTCAGAAGTCCACGCTCACCGGGCAATTGGCCATCTATCGATTAGACCGTTGGCCGATTGACACGGATAATAATTAGTGAAATCACGGTGGAAAAAACGGCGAGCGCTAGCAGAAGCAGATGATCTTCAAATGACATCATCCAGGCTCAGATAAGCTGACTGGCTGGAGAGGCTACGTCTATTTTGCGGTATTTTTTACAGTGCAAATACAGGATAGCGCCTTTTGGGGGGGTGGGGAGGATAACAATGCATCGTTATGTTAGTGAATTACAAGTCGCACGAATAAAATGTATCCCATGTTAAAATCGGTTGTCTATGTGGGGATGTGGTTTTGACCGCACGCCCCGTGCATGTGGAATCCTTTGTGAGAAATGTTTCCGTTCCAAGGTATAGCCTGAGCCAAGAAGCCAGTTAGCTTATCTTCAGCGGCGGTATTTGTTTTATAATTAGGCGTGATTACACCCGGCAAACTACATTATTCGGTGATTTATATTAACTCCAATGAATACAAGTTAAAGTAGTATCACGTTTGGCGAATAATTTGACCGTTAATTATTAAGCTAGCTAACGCGAGCTAACCCAACGGCTAAGCTCCAGCTAGCTAGCCAACAGCTGCAGTGAATATTAAGATAAACAGGGCACATGTTTTGGATCGATATGAATATTAATACCGTACCTCTGTTTCTTACTGAGCCGAATACGGGAAGAACCAGATATCCGACATGCACTAACACCATCCTGGGATCCTTATCTTATGATTCCGCTGGGTTATTCGGAGAGATAGAGTAGTAGTAGCCCATGCGGATCTACATTCAGGCGGTTGGTTGTTGCTGGCTGGCTGGCTAGCACCACAGGCAAACCAAACGGATCGACTGTCTGACTCGCCTGGTTGTCGTTGACAAAAGCAGACATGTCATTTGATGTCCGGAGCAAAAGAGGGCGATGTTGCGGCGCTACAAACCCCAGCTGGAAGTATCTCTGAAGTTAAATTCACAACGTAAAGTTGTTTTGTCTTTAGATTTTGAGAAAATTAGAATCAGGAACCATTGCATGCGCAATCCGGTCAAAGTGTGTTCTTTTTATATTGATCAAGTACTGGGTTATCAAGTAGTGGGTTATCAATTGAACTTGCATCTTATCTGCAGCAATAGAATTCAAATTAAGCATTAATTATCAATGAATCCATCTGCTTTATAAATGGTACCTTATCATCAAAAACTGGTATATGTAAGGTATATGGTTTAGCCCTAAAAATCAAACAAAGCCATTTAATATACTTACAATTTTTTTTTATCACGAATTAATAGGGCCATATGCAGATTTTGCTTGCTTCTATTTTTTGTTTTCATCACTGTTTCAATATATATATATATATATATATATCCAGCTTTTAATATTTTGTCCATCCATTTGCATACCTACATACAGTATTATACAATAAGTTGGGTATTTGCAAGTCTTGAAAAATCTTAAGCATTGACAAAATTGCAAGTCAAGTCAAGGTACTTTTTATTTATATAGCCCAATGTCACAAACAACAATTTGTCTCATTGGGGCTTAACAACCAAAAAACATTTAATGATTCGTTTTTTCTCAAACTATTTATTTGTTTTATGTTTTAACCTTTTAAAATACACCATTACAACAGTGGGATGCTTTGGCTGTGGTAGCACTACTGTTTTGGTCTCTACTGGACAATCTTCAATCTTTGGTTCATCATCTCTTATATTCATTCTGACTCTGGTTGTAAAAGTTAAAGAGTTACCTTTCAAAGGGGACTAGGGTTATGGCTTAAGAACAGTAACCTTTTTTTCATTTTGGTGCATTATTTTCAGGCTTCTGTACAAAAGCAGGGGTGTCTGTCAAGGAGTTATTTCAGAGTACACTGAGAACCTATGCAAACATCAATAAAAACTGGAAAAATTGAGATGTCCTTAGACTTAATCAGTAGTGTATATTAACAATAATAAATGCATCAAGAACATTTCCAGTTCGAGAACATTTACAACACATTTACAAAATTTGCAAACTGTCCTTATCTTGTTTGTGATCAACTATTTATGGGGAAATATCCATATGGAAAGAGAAAACGTTTTGTTGAAAAAGAGACCTGATGGCTGTATTGTAATTATTAAAAAAATATATTTTCCTCATATATGCATCAATGAGGTTAAGAGAGGGGATTTTAAATGGGTTAGGTTGCACACTTACATTTGATCATTTGGCAGATACTTCAGTCCAAAGTGATGAGTTACACCATGGGAAATGGAGGACTCGACAAAGTTAAGGCCCACCATCTTAAGTTCGGAAATACTGCTGTTTTTTCTTTTTTTGTGTGTACTGGGTGCCACTTTCTGATAAGACACAATTTAAAGGGTTTATAAGCTGTAATTAAAGGATCTGTTAATTGTTTATACATAATTTCCATATGCTTTATAGATCAGTCATAAGCTACTAATTAGAAAAAAGTTTTGGGTCACCATGCAAATGTAAAAGTTGGTAAACCATTAATAAGAACTTAGAGTTTTGCATTTTCTAATCAGTCATCAGGTTTGCAGTTATAAATGTTAGTATGACATTAATAACGCATACTACATTTCTCAATTTCTATTGAGCTATTAGCAAACATTAGTTAGTCACCTGCAATTTAATGTTGATAAATCATTATTAATTATGCATGTTTTTGCACTGTGGGAGGAAACTGGAGCACCTGGAGGGAACCCACATGTGCATGTGGATAACATGCAAACCCCACACAGAAAGGCCCCAGCCAGCAGGTTCAGACCTTCTTGCTGTGAGGCAACAGTGTAACCACTGCTCACCGTACCGCCCTCTTTCAAGTAACAGCTTAAAACAGATTTCCCAACAGTGTTGCCTGTTGGACATTTGGAATGAGAAATAATTGTTATGTATAGTATTTTTTCCTAATGTGGTCCTTTATTTTGTAGAAGTCCCTTATTATTTTTATTTAATGTAGTTCTGTTTATCTTGCCTTGAATTTTTAGGAGAGGTCTTTGTATAAGCTTGTAGTTTCCTACCTTTCGTGCACAATTATATCTTTTAATGTCCAAAGAAATTAATAAGTTAAAAAAAAGTGTTTATGAGCATTTTCAAGTAAGAATAAGTTTGATAAATAGTTTTTAAGCTTAAGTAGTTTATAGTCTAAATGTGGGCCCAGGTTTGTCCAAAATAAAGTTCTAGTTAAAAAAAATATAGCGGCCAGTGTCATCTCCCTGGCGACAGGTGGCAGAGTTGAGTCGTAAAGAAGGAAATTTTACATCAGTGTCACATAAATAGAAGAAGAGTCCATTCAGCCATTACATTCACCCACGGGCAGCGGTGGAGGACAGGTCATTAGCAACCCGACAAAATGCTATCCGTGAGAGTTGCAGCAGCTTTGGCCAGAACCCTGCCAAGAAGGGCTGGATTTGTAAGTATTTTACTTAAAGAATTTATATGCGATGTGAAAGATGCAGGAAGTTTGTTTATCATCAGTGTGAACCTTGTGGGCGTGAAGGGTAATGTTAACGTCACAGGCCCCTAGCTAACTTGTCATCCACGTATGAATGCGACTCTAAACGCTACTAATCTGTCCTCGTTCACATTTCGTGCTAATAATCTTGAAATTGTTTATTTAAACGTGTTTGTGTAAGTTGTCCTTGTGAAGCGTCAGTCTTCGTACTGCAGCAAGCGACGCTAAAGTTAGCACGCAAGCTAATGCTAGCTGCCAGCTAACGGCTCATTCAGCCACGCTTTGAAGGTCAGAAAGTCTGACAGCGGATGTCTTCCCCGCCGCAAAAAGTTACACCAGCTCCGCTATTAAAGTGCACTTTGGTTTTAGAAATCGTCGCTGCAGATATGTTCAGTGCAGTTTTACTTGCAATCTACGTTTAATTAACTCCGTCTGCCATTGAACACAGGTGTCCAAGACTGTACCGGCCGCCTGCGTTGGGGTCAACCACCTCCACACACACAGACCATGGCTGCAGAAGACAGGTGAGAAAACCAAAAACAACACGACAGAAACTTTATCCTTCACTTCTGTTCAGCATCCAAAGGTGATTGATGAAGGTCATTGATGATACTATGTTTCCCTGAGCCTTTCTTGGTGACTGCAATGTCAGATTCACAGAAGAGCCGTTCGCAGGTGTACTTGTCGAAAGTCATTGACAAGACAAACCAGCTGCACAGTGTTCCCTTTTAAACAGCCGTTTTTTAGGAACACCTAGCGAAAAGTAATGTAGTCTAACACAGGAGTCCTGCAATAAATCCTAGCTTCATGATGGTTATAATGTTCAGTTGGTGTTGAAACTGTTCAAGAAAGGTGTTGATTCTGTGTAATAATTTTCGGGTTAGTGTAGTTTGTATTGCTGTTGAACTACATTATATGTAATGGTGTATGTTATTTAGCCTACCCTTTTGTTCTAAAGTGGGTCGACAACATAATAGAAACACTTGTACTTATAATGCATATAATACAATACAATATTAATACAACAGCATCACAAATTGCGGCCTCCAATATGGCCATAAAGTTGAAGTTATGGTGTATCATAGTAATGGATACTTTATTTATCCAAAGGGAGAAACATATATTGTAGCTGCACCATACAACCAAAAGGTTAAAACCACAAGTTAAATGGATTAACCTGGGAGGCAAGAAATGTCCAGATTTAACCGTACAAAATAGGTTGATAAAGATTATGGATATACAGATAAACAGTTAACATTTGTGCACATTGTAAATGTAAATATATGAGTATACAGACACCAGAATGTAGTGTAATGGGATTGAAGTCTAATGGGCTAAATGTCTGATCAGGTAGTATGATTTAGGGCATTATGCAGATAGTTTTAAATTATGCTGTTATGAACAAAATCCAATTGTTTTCTAGGTTCATATCCAGATACTTGTAAAGAGATCTCTTTCCTTTTAGTTTTCCTTTTTTTTTTTTTTTTTTTTTTTAAATTAGAATTAATCTTGCCCAAGACAAGATTTTGTTGCATAATTTGCATGAATGAAGGAAGTTTCATATTGTACGTCTTCTTTTTCACAGGCACAGCCGAGGTGTCTTCCATCCTGGAGGAGAAGATCATGGGAGCTGACACCTCTGCAGACCTGGAGGAGACAGGGCGTGTGCTGTCCATTGGTGATGGTATTGCCAGAGTGTACGGTCTGAGGAATGTCCAGGCAGAAGAGATGGTGGAATTCTCCTCTGGTCTGAAAGTAAGTCTAAAAGGACACTGTTCTGCAAAAAGAAAAGCGACAAAAAACATGTTGAACTTTTTCCTGAAATGGAGGTTGAAAGTAACACAATGTCTTGAACTTGTCTTTTATTTTTGCCTTGTATGCTAAACTAACAGCAACAATTAATTTGCTAACAAGTTGTAAAATGTTTTTTTTCTTCCAGGGCATGTCTCTGAACTTGGAGCCTGATAACGTTGGTGTTGTGGTGTTCGGTAATGACAAGCTGATCAAGGAGGGTGACATTGTGAAGAGGACTGGTGCCATTGTGGATGTTCCTGTTGGTGAGGAGCTGCTCGGCCGCGTGGTGGATGCTCTGGGAAATGCCATTGATGGAAAGGTTATTTGAGATATAATTTCTTTTTTAATGAGCAGTAAATCAACCTAGATGAAATTTAATAATGATCTCAAGATGACTTCTAACTGGGAGTTGTTAAAACATTACTGTCTTTCATTTATTATCATATTATGTAGTTTTTTTTTTACTTTCAACCACTGAATCTAATTCTCAAACTTGATGTCTGTTAATCAACAAAAAACTCTTGTTAAAATTTACACCAGTCTTGGATAGGCTTGGTTAAAACACAAATGACAAATGTCCACTGTCTCCATATTGGTAAGCATCGACTTGTGTGGTGGGAAAGAGTCAACAAATGAAGAACCTGAAAAATTCTTGCTCTTTTTTTTTTTTTCTCTGGTTAGATAAGTTAGTTAGGTTAATAGCTGCATATTGATTACCTGAACACCAGTTATAAAATAGAATGTCAGCTGTCAATTTAAGAAAAAAAGAATGAATATCAGAATTGTTGCTTGTTTTCACTGAATAGATTTATTGACCATTTAAAATATTCATATAACAGCAAATCTTAAAAATACTTCTTCTCTCAGGGTCCCCTTGGCTCCCAGACCCGTAGGCGTGTGGGTCTGAAGGCCCCTGGTATCATCCCCCGTATCTCTGTGAGGGAGCCCATGCAGACTGGAATCAAGGCTGTGGACAGTCTGGTGCCCATTGGCCGTGGCCAGCGTGAGCTGATCATTGGTGACAGGCAGACTGGGTAAATGCTCAGTAATGGGGAAATGTTTTTGCTGTGATTTGGGCACACTATCATTAATCAAGAGAGACTATAGCTTTAAAGGCTTTGAATATTCTTTCAACTAACTGGGCATTTTCACTCTCCAGCAAAACCGCCATTGCCATTGACACAATCATCAACCAGAAGCGCTTCAATGATGGAACTGATGAGAAGAAGAAGCTGTACTGCATCTATGTTGCCATCGGACAGAAGAGGTCCACTGTGGCTCAGCTGGTGAAGAGGCTGACTGACGCTGATGCCATGAAGTACACCATTGTGGTCTCTGCCACTGCCTCTGATGCTGCCCCCCTGCAGTACCTGGCCCCATACTCCGGCTGCTCCATGGGAGAGTACTTCAGAGACAATGGCAAGCATGCCCTGATCATCTATGATGATCTGTCCAAGCAGGTGAGGATAAGTTTGCTGTGGGAGAGTGACACAACAAAAATTCAATTTGTAGCTTGAAATCACAATATAAAAAAAAATCAATAAAGGTTTCCTGTAATTATAGTCAACAAAAGTTGGAAAATATTTGAGTATCACTAAGGAAATTTAAACAGTATTCTTAAGTGCAGCCTCAGTCAATTAACTTTTCCCCTTCTATCAGGCTGTTGCCTACCGTCAGATGTCCCTGCTGCTGCGTCGTCCTCCTGGTCGTGAGGCCTACCCTGGTGATGTGTTCTACCTGCACTCCCGTCTGCTGGAGAGAGCTGCCAAGATGAACGACAACTTTGGTGGCGGCTCCCTCACTGCCCTCCCCGTCATCGAGACTCAGGCCGGTGATGTGTCTGCCTACATCCCCACCAATGTCATCTCTATCACAGATGGACAGGTTTGTCTTGAAGTTGTCCTCAGCTGGTCTTGATAGTGGTTTGCCCCATTCATAAAATGTTCTGTATAAAGCTATTGTTATACTGGCTATCTTGATCTGTTTGCTGCAGATTTTCTTGGAGACTGAGCTGTTCTACAAGGGTATCCGTCCCGCTATCAATGTGGGTCTGTCTGTGTCCAGAGTAGGCTCTGCTGCCCAGACCAGAGCCATGAAGCAGGTAACATCTGGCTTGGAAACTTGTTTTTTAAAACCAGGCATCTGCAGTCTCTACATTCAAATTTAAAAAAGCATTCATCAAGTAGGAGGCTACAGTCACAAACATTTTCTAACATTTTATATTTATTTTCTTTCTACCTCATAGGTGGCTGGTACCATGAAGTTGGAGCTGGCTCAGTACCGTGAGGTGGCTGCCTTCGCTCAATTCGGTTCTGACCTGGACGCTGCCACCCAGCAGCTCCTGAACAGGGGTGTCAGGCTCACTGAACTGCTGAAGCAAGGACAGTACTGTGAGTGTTTGTTTTTTTTTTGTGTGTGTTTGTTTTTTACAATTTCCTCTTCAGAATACATTTTGCAACAGCAACTATTAAATTTCAAGGAAATTATAAAATTGAAATGTTTGGCTGGTTTTGCATGTCTCTTAAAGCAAATTTAGACCATTAAACTGCTTCTGACCTTGCTCCAGCTCCCATGGCCATTGAGGAGCAGGTAACAGTCATCTATGCCGGTGTCAGAGGGCACTTGGACAAGATGGAGCCCAGCAAGATCACAAAGTTTGAGAAGGCTTTCCTGCAGCACATCCTCAGCCAGCACCAGGAACTGCTCGCCGCAATCAGGTGAGATTTTTATTTATTTATTTTTTTTTTTTGCCGAAATATCTTTGAATGACTCTCGACACACTTGGACCACAAGTTAACATGGGTATTTATTGATTTTAAATGACATTCATTTGACTTTGCCCGCTTTGTATTTCAGGGCTGATGGCAAGATCTCAGAGACATCAGACGCTAAACTGAAGCAGATTGTACTGACCTTCCTGTCCAGTTTCGAGTAATGGATAGCACTTGTCTTGTTCTTCAGTGAGCTACCTGTTTGTGTCCCCATTAATGCATATATATATATATGTGTGAACACACTGAAGGCCAAAACCTCCATGTACAGATTTCTCCAAATAAAATTTTACAACCCTACTGTGCTGTAAAATTGTTCTGATTGTGGGCTTAACCGCAGTAAGTTTAGTGTCTAGGTTGGAGCCCTCTGAGCAGATTTCACCAGTGGCAGAAGAAAAATAACTAGTGAGAAAAACAAACAATACTTTTGTTTAAACACATCGAATGCATTTTTGAATTTTTGTCGGACTGTTTCATTGTACCAAAATGTAAAGGTAACAATGCACATACAAGACTCATCTGTTGTTGAGTTGTTCATAAGAGCATTATGTCCAAGAGGATAAATTAATGGGTTTAGATTGACTTGACAAGTATCGGTTTGCTCTTCACTGTATTCAGAGTATGAAAAGAGTGAAGTGTAAGCCTAGTTTCTCAACTATGTTTGAGATGATGGTGTGACATGTTTGATACTACGGTAATAAATTCAGTGACTCGGTCACAAATCAAATCCATCTTGCATTGTCCTGTCTTATGTCTTGTTGAGACCTTTAGAATATTTATAGTGTTTTGATCTCCGTCTTCAAATCTATATTGCATTCCATAACTTACAGTGCATTTTTATGCACTTTATATATTTGAAAAGGAATTGAGGCTTTTGTATGTTTTCCATAAAAGATGATTGAGAATGTCCAAGTAGGGCTGCAACTAATTTATATTTACTTATTTGGCAGATGCTTTTATCCAAAGCGATTTACAAGTGAGGGACATCACTAAAGCTTATTACTTTATATTATTTCAATTGCTAGTTATTTTGTCCATGAAGTGAAAAAATGCTCATCAGAATTTCTCCTCATTTGAGAAGCTGGAACCGGTGAGTGTTTTGTCATTTTGCTTGAAAACTGAAACTGAAAAATTAATCAATTATCAAAAAAAGTCTCAGCTCAGTTTCTAAACACGCAACCTGATACTTTTAAAGCATATACTGCAGCTTAAGATCATTTAGTGCAACCTTTATACCATTCATGGCCAGCAGGTGGAGATAGATCCCACTACAGAAGACTGAGCCACTCAGATTAAACGTCAGTGGTGGAAGAAGTGGTCAGGTCTCTTCCATAAGTGAAAATAGCAATACCACAGTAGAGAAATACTCTGCTACAAGTAAGAGTTATGCAATCAAAAATATTACTTGAGTAAAAGTACAAAAGTATTATTGTCATAATATACTTAAAGTACCAAATCTAAAACTACTCATCATGCAGAAAGGCCAATTTCAAAATAATGGATATTATTGGATTATAATTATTATTATGCAATAATGAGTACATCACTCAATGTTGCAACTGCTATTTAAACATGAGTCTCTGTATTTGGCCTGAGTTGCTAGAGGCACCCACAATGGTTAGGTACAATCAAACAATTGGTGGGTTAAAAAATAACCCCTCCTCTGGGTAACTATGGTACGGTAGAGGATTAGGATTAGGGCCACATGTGAAAGTTTAGAATTCTGACTTTAATCTCAGAATCCTGAGAAAAAAAGTCAAGATTTTGAGATGTAAAGATTTGTGACGGCCAAAGTTAGCAGTTAATGTTATTGAAAATATTATATTTTATCTAGATATTAAAATTTATTTTATTTTATTTATTATTTTTAAATTGTTTGAGGTCAAATTTAGCATCTTAAGTTATATACAACGCTTCATTTTAATAGGAAATGTATTCACAACAACATTTCATTTGTGATGGCAAGAATTAGCAGCTAATGTTACTGTCACTCAATATCAACCTACCATGAAATCCTACCCACCATTTGTCTTGCAAATCCAAGCCCAATTTTGCCAGTCGCTATTGGGCCCCGAAGTACAAAATCTCTATTTGTTGGTGTCATCTAATACAAGAACAACGTGAAACAGATACAGCTATCAAGTCAAGTACTTCTCTCTGGATTATTCCATCTGAAACTTTAAACTTTACTCTCTCCCAGGCCAAGTTCAAGACCACTTAGGGCCCTGTTTGAATCCATTGTTTACTTTTTTTTTTTTTCTTATTGCCTCATGGGAGCCAGACAGATCCTTGTATGGGGTTATCATGTCATTGTCTTAAGTGAAGTGTGTGTAAGGAACATAATAGTGTAAAGAAAATTAAATTAGTGAAATAAGATAATTGTTTCAGTCACAATTCTTTAAAAGCTGTCATTGCACACTAGACTCTGAGTTGCTTATTTGTTCAGCAGCATCACTGCTTGGCAATAAAGTGGGACATGTGACTGAGAGTGAATGGAGCTGCTCTCAATAGCAACTATTGTCGAGGTCAGCGTGACAACAAGAGAGAGCTCTGTGGAGCAACAGGCAACATGATTGGTCAGATTTCAGACGTTTGGAAAGTAAAAGCTGAGCAGTTTTTCACTGGCTAAACAGACTTGGAATCATGATGCAGTGTCTTTGAAGTATTCATGTTTCTAACTTCCTTTGTGATATATACAAGATACATCTTAACATAGTTTGGTAGTAGTGTCTTTTCTTTAAGTAGTTTCTTGCAATCTCTATTATCTCTTTATTCATAGCATGCATACCTACAGTTTCAAATTAAAAAGCTTGGGGGAACCATTGTCTGATAAGTCACCATGTATTTAAGATGAACATAAATGAATTTATTAATGATAAATGCGTCATTTACAAATGCTTTATAGATCAATTATAAGCCATCAATAAGAACAACTTTTGGGTTGCTGGAAAAGGGTTACAGGACATTTGCACTACAATCTAACAGCTTATTAATAACTATAACTACAGAGTTGGTGTGTTATTGTACCACCTTTATTAATCATTTATTAACATTTATAGATCACTGACTAACTTTTTCTGATGGCATTTTACAGCCTGAGAAGCCCCTTACCCTTTATTAATGGCTAAGTAAAATTTGTGACTGGAAGGGTCTACCATATTAATTTAAGTGATAGTTATGTTGGAGGTGGATTTTCCACAACTTGGCAACCCAAAATTTTTTCTTATTAATGGCTCATAAATCATCTGTAAAGCATTAGTAAACAATTCATAAATCATTGATAGAGCCATTTTAGAAAGGGTTTGTAAATGGCACCTTATCAGAAAGTGGTACTGTGCTGGAAAAGGAATCTACAAAATACCTATTCATGTTTCTCTATGGTAGCACTGTGCATCAAATCCTTTGACAATGTATCTTAAATGTGAACAAAGAAGTGCTCTTATGCTACTAAATCAAATTTGCTCAATAGTGGTCACATCAACACATTCCTGAAAATTACATGTTGATGTATGCGTGACTGTCTGTGAATGTCCGGCTTGACAAGTGAGTGACTGAATCTTAATGGGAACTGAAACTGAGGAAAACCTGAGTTTCAGACAAGGTAGACAAGGTTTCAATAGGGTGAAAGAAAGCTCACATATTCAGGGAGCAGTTTGGAGTTCGTCTTCAAGTTGAAGTTAGAGACTGAAATGGGAAATGGGACCAGGTTAGTAGTCTGTTAGTTATACCTACAAATGAAATCAAGTATTTTGAACATCACTACCATAAATTTAAGTTGAATATTCAACCTTTTCTGCGTTCCACAAAAGTTACTGTTGAAGTTGTTATAGCCACCATTTTGTCATATCTTTGACCAAGCAAATATTGACAGACATCTTTTAAATAGTGTGCAAATAGCCATGTTCAAGCTTTATCTTTAGGTAATCTTTTATTAAAGGTGTTTCATGATGGATGATTTATATTTTAGTAGAATTTAGGTTCCCTGTAATCAGTTCACTGCTAATCAAGCTAGACAATAGCTGTCTGAGGCAAATGAAGATTTAAAAAAGAAACACTTGGATTGCCTCATGTCTCACCATGGTCTCCATGACAAAGGAACAGGTATGCTCGCAATACCTTGTCATCAAGAGTACTATCAGAAGTTTATTAATATGAAAATGTATGCAGCAAGACAAAGTCTAATTAGATCATCTACTCCATGTAGCAGTTCAACCTGCTTATTCATGTTGATGACAGCTTATTCATGTTCAAGATGACAGACCAAACAGCTACAGATAGTTGATAAACTAAAGTTGAAATTGATCAGTGTGCTTTATTGTTGTTGTCACTGTGTTAAACTTCTCTTTAGCCTTGATCTCTCAGCCACTTTAATAGGATTTAAAGTCTAAAGCAGATCCTTAACCTGGGCAGTCACAGCCAAGGATCAGCGCCTCTCTGCTGACAGGACTTTCCGTGGGTGAAGACGAGGTGACCTTAGAAGCAGCAAGAGTGTGCGATGCTAGTCTGTTTGTTAATGTGCTAACTGGTGCTTAACCTTCATATCCATGATACCCGTGATAACAAACAAACACGTTTTTCCACTGACGTCAGAGGAGGCATCCTTACATTTGCATGCTTGTGGTCTGTCTATACAAACAAAGCCACTGAAATTGGGCTTTTGTATGGTGAAACCTTTCTTTCAGGTCTGCATTTCTGAGACAGTTTGGTTTCTGATTCACACTCTTGGTTTCTCTTCCTTGCCTAAATACCTGACTCTGCAGTCTGTGTATTTACTGGAAAAACACAAATCAAATGATTCTACTGCGGCAAATGAGTCTACACATTATGTAAAACGGGAACCTTTTACCATTCACTTTCATTATATATGCCTTGTATTCTCTATAGACAAAACACACAGGAATCATTTCTCTCATTTGTATCAAAGTTGCAAAATGGAGCTCACTTTATTCGTCTCATTTTTTCCCAGTCCTGCTCTAAACAATACTGTTTAAAGCTTTTGCATGGACAAAAACATATAGAGCTTCATACAAATAGTAAAAACAAACAAAAGTGAATTCACTGTATTTTCCATACATTACAATAAAATAACATCAGGTATGGGACACAACAGCAGGTAGCAGCAATCTGACTATGGCGAAGAATTTAACATAAAATATATTATTTATGAGTTCAGGCTCCATTTTAAGTTTAAGGACAGTCCAGGTTTTCTTATTCACAGGTGCCAGGCTCTCTACAAGCCTGCTTGCAGTGCGCACACAGACGCTCATTATATTCTGGGCAAAAGGAATTTCATTCATTCAAAATGGCAACATCAGACCAATATACACTGGAAACCACATTTCCAACAAGCTTACACTGTAAAATGCTTTTTTTCCCTCTAAGTTCAACCCAACATGCACAACTGTATTTTGTTTTGTCATTCCATAATTAACTGTATTAAATTGTATTTAGCCAAAAACCTGTCAGAAACTTCTGCTTCTTTATATCTCAGTAAAGTGCAAATACTGTCTTATGTAGTACACTTTCTTGCTGTAATCAAAGTTTACTGACCACACCAAAGGTAACAGGTTAAGCCTGCAGGCTCCAGCGTTGGCTCCATGGGGTAAACTGTGTTGATTAAATGCACAGGAACAGCCAGCAGTTAATATGGAAGACTTGCAATTCATTGATGTGTTTTAGGTCCTCTCTGGCCATATTAAGTGACAGAGGCCCTACACAGAATTGTCTTTGAGGCCTCAGATTCAGTCAGTGCTACCATAGTGGTTCATAGTGGAAGGGTTTTCCCCTAAACTGGTTGGTGAGGCTTCTTCCTCTTGGGATACCACCGCGTCCACTGGCTGTTCAAAGAAGTTGGACACACAGAACACCTGCAAAAAAAAACAATAGAATTCATTTTACTGTAAATATTATTCATATAACAGTGTTAGACAGTGTGGGACACAGTAAGATGATTTTCTAACCTTAAAGCTACTCAGGGGGAAACAAAAGTGTAAAACTGCATGCTCAGGGATTTAACATCTTTTTAAAAGCAAACATGGTCAATGAGTTCTTTCTGAATATGCTTTCTAAATAAATTTATTTGACTTTTTCAATTGCATATTGTGGCAATGCTGCATAAGAATTCAGGGCCTTGCTTTGCTATTATCCGAATAGACCTTTAAATTAAACTTACTGTGAAAATAGCCACTAGACCCCCTTGCAGGAGGCCAGCAAGCACGTCACTCCAGTGATGTTTGTAGTCAGACACCCGGGATAGACCCACATACACAGCAGTTGCAATCAGGAAGAATTGGATGGTGGGACGCAGAAGCCTCGCCCATTCTGACTTCAGTCTGGCTTGAATGTATAGCTACAGTAAGAGGGAGAAAATTAATCAACATTAGAAACAAAAAAGCATGTTGTGGTCACGCAGCAC
The DNA here is from genome assembly GCF_002260705.1 of Seriola dumerili. Taxonomy (NCBI): domain Eukaryota; kingdom Metazoa; phylum Chordata; class Actinopteri; order Carangiformes; family Carangidae; genus Seriola; species Seriola dumerili. The sequence continues at coordinate 3,861,325 of NW_019174545.1, read as the reverse complement.
AGTTTATATTGTCCAAGCCAATATTTACAATACACATGTTGGGAGCTAATACCCTTGCTGAAAAGACTTATGTAGTTAGATTTTTTTAGTTATTAGCTCATGAAACCAGGTATAGACAGTAAAGCAGATATATATTAGCATTAACATTTTTTGAGCATTTCTGCTACTCGTATGTAAGTCAAATTTTGGCTATAGATGGTTTTTGAAGAGGAAAATATGTACTTACTACAAGGAACAGCATGCAGTACATAGAGAAGGATGAGTGGCCAGAGTAGAACGACAGTCTACAAAAGACAAACAAGAGATATTGAATGAAATTAGGCAGTCACCTTAATCAAGTCACTTTTCATGACAAAATGCAAGATCTATCAAAATCACACTCTACCGTGCTGATATACATTGTACTGCAAGCAACTGGGCACTCTTGGATTATCCCAGTAGATAAAGATGGACGACACGTCTCCACTTCCTCCCACTGTACAAAAACGAAGCCAAAATACCTGGACACAGGTGCTGCCATTTTGCGCTGGTGATGTCATTTGGAGGCAGAGTCTGCACAGTAGGGATCAGAGTGTGGAGCCGCGGTATTGAGGCACCGCCAATACACCAGCCCGACTCAACTGCGAGTCAATCACAGCTGTCGTTCAAATAACTAATAAAAACCAAACTTATCAGAAAAATGAACACTTGAATATACATCAGTGTAATAAGAACTAGCTAAAATGATGGAAACCATCATTGGGAGAAATTCATTTGACCTATACTATTGCTAATGTCTGCTCCACTAATGTGGAGGTCGTTTATGACCTATACTGCAGCCAGCCACCAGGGGGTAATCAAGAGTTTTGGCTTCACTTTCAAGGAGTTGTCATGTCGTCCATCTTTATATTCAGTCATTGGATTATCAGGATCCACCCAGTGAGATTACCCACTGCAACTGTTACACAATGCTTATAATGCGCTTGCGGATTTCATGTTCAGGACCATTACCTGGCCTCATCTACCAGGAACTTGTCTCCAGTGCAGGTGAAGTTCTCAATGTATCCACCAGCTTTGCAGTTGATGCGATCCCAGACTGGTTTGCATACAGCCAGGAAGTTTGGCCGCAGTCGACCAATGGAGTACTTTGCTATGTCTGTCAGAGACTGGCTGGCAGCAGCTCCAAATACATAGCTCCCAACAGCTTTGTAGACACACGCCACATACTTGGTCCCTAAAGACTGGTTCTTGATGCGAGACAAGTAAACGGAAAGGCACTCGCCACATACGATCTGTAACAGAAGAACAACAACAATAGTAACCTTTTTCTCAAGTCAACACTCACACTGCTTGGCCAAATTCAAGATGACAAACAATACAGCTGAACTTCTTTTTGCAGTGACATTTAAAGGTCTTTCGGATGTAGCAGACTGTTGACTTACCACGATCAGTGTGAAGGGGATCATGACTCCTCCCAGCAGCTGGTAGGATATTGTGTCCTCTTTAAGAGGGTATCTGATGGACTCATCATTACAGAAGAAACCCCGTTTGAAAGGGTTGTGTTGTGGGGTGAGAATAAAAAATGGAAGTCCAACTGTTAAAATGAAGAGAGGCAGATAATGTTTATAAATGACACCTCATTGACAGATTTCAGCTTGTCTTCCACTTCATATCATCAAAATGTACATCAAGGTACACAAGTAACTGGAAATACTCATGTGAGTCAGGCTGATGATCCACTGCTACTTTACACAATGCTTATGTTGTTATTATTTAGTCACATTAGGAAACCTGACATGTTAGGAGAACACAGGAAGCTCTCCTCTTAAGAAAGAGGGGAAGTAACTGTGTGAAAACCTTTTTGTTGAGTTTTGTTCAGAAATTGCTCTTGTGCGTTTCAATCTGCTGCATGCAAAATTTATCTTGCTCAAGGACATAAAGTTACACAACAACTGAATAAAACCCCATATGCAAAAAGCAAGCATGAGAATTTAGGGGAACATGCTGTAGTAATACAATCTTGCTGGTATTCAAGTCATTCTCCATGTTTAACTTTAGATAGTGGAAAAATGAAGGTACAATGTTAATCAGTCCAGGAATCACCATCAAAACACATAAAACATGCTCTGACTTGCTGTGTTTACAAATAGTTTTTTTCCATCCCATCACAATTTGTTTCATTTGCAGCTTTTCTGAATATTAGAAAAACCGAACTGAGATGAGATACATGACGGATGGATGAAGTGGAGTCAGTAATGCATTGCTGGGCATTCTCCAAGTATGATTACTGGTATTGCTGTTTTCGGGCTAAATGAGTTATGACACAGTCACAGAGCTTTGTAAAGGCCTGTTTAAAACTACTGCAGGGCAAATTACACTGACTGGTGTCTTTCGAAATTCTGAATAAACTGAAACTTTATGCTCATTTGATCATGCAGTTAATCTTTCAAAATACTATTTACTTCAACTGGGATGAGTCTGTCTTCTGCCTAAAAAAGAGTCCAAGATAATCACCAAGAAAGACAAGAGCATGAGTAGGAGGAAGTATGATAACAGTTAAATAATATCCACTGTTTCTTTGTTTGATTAGATTATATGTAAGTATTTAATTATTGATTGCACATTGTCTGCATGAGTACTTCCAAATCCCCTTTATGCTGCAGTTGTTGCAAAAGTATTATGTGTTTTGGCTTGGTTTGGTTTAGTTTATCGACAACATTTTAATATACTTATGAAAGTCCATCATATCAGACTGTGTCATGGATAAAATTATAAAGTCCTGGATTTATACACATTAATGTCCCTATAGTGTTTACACAGTCCACCAACTTTTATCAAGAAAAGGACATCCATTCACTGTCCGACATTAAGATATATCTGAGAAAAAGAACAAAAACGGAATCCTGTCATCATGTGATGAGTAAAAGTATTTTTGTACTTTTACTTAAGTGCAGTTTTGAATCCAGGACTTTTACTTGCAGTGTTTCTACATGGTGGTATGTCTACTGTTACATCAGCAAAGTACAACGGACTGCTTCATCTACTACTGATTTTGAAGAAGTGTCCAGACCAAGACAACAGCAGCACAAACTGTACAACCTAGAGTTCACTGAGAATAAAAGAAGGACTTCAAATAAACTAGACTTTGATTTAGCCTAGGAAGACATGGGGCTGTAATGGGAGATTAGTCATGGTTGCTGCCAGCTCCAAAACAAAATGAGAAAATTCGCGTACAGTCAGCAGCGAGGCCAATCACAAGACAGTGAACGCAGATTAATCACAGGGATTGTCTGGAGCTGCGTTTGTCTAAATCCTTATCAAACCTGGCAGCTATCAAACTGAACTCTCGGATTGTCCCAAAAAGTGCAAAACTCGGATTTAAAATAAATAATTACAGCTATGATACAGATCTTTTTTAATGTCTTTTGTGTCAGTATCACTGGAGCATTGTCAGATATATTTTGTAGTGCTGCTGCTGCTTGTCTCTGCTATGATTACATTCCAAACAGTGAGCTAAAAATACAGCTTTGCTTGGAAAAACACACATACACAGGGTGGGACTTTGTTGCCCTTTTTTTCCATTTTCCTGCCTGGTTCCCTCAACCTCAAGCCTTCCCATGCGTGTTTTTATGACGTTTATGTGAATCATTTGAATTGATATGCTTATACAACTACGTAAGGCCTATAATACATGTCTATCAGTCATGTAGAGGTCCTGTCATTTCTGTTTGATAATAATGTAAAAGAAAGTCTGTAGCCCACTTTAGAAACAAACAAGAGGGATTAACAAATCAGAGGATTAGGTTTACATACCGAGGATGAGGCAGGTAATGTCCAACAGGATGAGAGGAATCCCTGAGGCTTCAAACATGTTGCGTCTTCTTCGTCTGGAGTCTGTCTTTGCAAAAAATGTCCGGTCCCGACGGTCCCGGCTGCTGCTGAGCGGCCGCCGGCTGCTTTTAGGCGAGACGAGACGCAGCCTTTCTGCCGCACATGTCTCGCTATTCCAGCACAAAATTAAAACACACCAGTGTCATTGTGCTACCACAGACTGCCCGAGAAGCTAAAACTACCAGGGGATTTTTTTTTTTTTTTTTTTTTGGAAAAAAAAGTCAAACGTACTCTAGGTTTCAAAAAAACACTCAACTAAAGGCTAAATCTAATCTAAAACCACCACACACGTGAAGAGCCTCTCACCCTTTCAATTGCTCACAAACCATCGTAACCCAGACTTCTTCCGCTCATGATACCGTCCTGTCCTCTGATGAGACATTACCCGGTGAGGCACTAATTCAAGCGCTCCTCTACCGTTGTGATTAATGCTGCCTTCACGTACATCCGGGAAATATGAGCAATGTAGGGAAGGCGGTTTGGGCAAACAATTAAGATCAGCCATGGAGCAGGGAGTCAACATTGTTGATTGGGGTTGACTGTGGAGAAAACGTGTGCCTGAATAGATTTCAATATGTTTTTTAATCATTTCATTCTTGTAAATTAGTTTAGTGTATCAAAGGGCAGATATCATATTACGGAAACTTGTGCTTTTTAGCTATCTCATGTTAATTACAACTAATTTCAGCACCTGAGACTGTTTCTTGGCTATGACGTTTTTTATGACATTCCATACCTTACTATGTTGTTTTTATGACTTGTTAAGCCTTACTATAATATGATGTTTTGTTTTCTTTTTGTACTATGACGTTTCTATGTCTCTTTATGCCTTAGATACTATGACTTTTTATGACTGTTTCTGCCTTATTATACTATGACATTTTTATGGCATTTTATGCCTCATTATATTATTATTTTTTATGTTTTATTACACTATCACGTTTTTATCTTTTTATGCCTTACTATACTATGGCTTCTTATGCTTTACAGAACGATCACGTGTATACGTGTTTTTATACCTTACTATACTATGACTTTTTATGCCTTACTATACTGTGTTGTTTTTATGACTCCATGCCTTGTTATACTATGTCATTTTTATGCCCTACTATACCATGATGTTTTCAGGACTTTTTATGCCTCACTATACTATGACATTTTTATGACTTTTTATGCCTTCGTATACTATAACTTTATGACTGACTATACTATGACTTTTTATGCCTTACCATACTATGACTGTAGCAGGACTCGCTGCCACTGTGAGTTCCCCAGCACACAAACTGACCAGACAATAGGCAAGAACACTTATTTTTATTGTGAGGACTGTACACACACACACACATGCTTTCAAGTAAAACTTGTCTTCGTTTGCTGGCTCTCTTTGGCGCACAAACTTCATTTCACTTAATCACTCAGCATTTTCTCATGGCTTGGTGTGGCCGCTGTTCACTATTTGCTTTTTGTGTCAGTCCTGTTCGGTCCAGCACGCAACTGCATCAAAAAAGGGAAGAAACTCATTAACAGGCAGCAGCTGATCAATCAACTCACCAGGTACTGCTCTCGTCAGCCCTCTCCACACCCCTGTCTCTCTCCTGCAGCTGCATGCCAACCATGTCCATCCCCACAATGACATTTTATGCCTCAGTATACTATGACTTTATGACATACTATTCTATGACTTTTATGCCTTTCTATACTATGACATTTTTGTGATGTTTTATTCCTTGCTATAATATGACCTTTTTACAACTTTTTATGCCATGCTATACTATGTTGTTTTTATGATTTTTTATACCTTACTATACTGTCGTTGTTATACCTGACTATACTATGACGTTTTTGTGACTTTTTATGCCTTGCTATACTATGTAATTTTTATGCCTTTCTATACTATGTTGTTTGATGCCTGACCATACTATGACATTTTTATGACCTTTTATGCCTTAATATACTGTGATGTATTTTTGGCATTTTTATGCCTACTTATGTTATTTCGTCTCATGCCTTGCCATACTATGAGGTTTTTGTGACATTTTATACCTTAATATAGTATGATGTATTTTTGACATTTTTTGCCATACTAAACTATGACGTTTTTTGGCATTTTTCTGCTATATTATACTAAGATTTTTTTTGGCATTTTTATGCCGTACTATACTATCTCATTTGATGCCTGACCATACTATGACGTTTTTATGACCTTTTATGCCTTAATATAAATTGATGTATTTTTGACATTTTATGCCATACTATACTATGATGTTTTTTGGCATTTTTCTGCCATACTATACTTTGAAGTTATTTGGCATTTTCATGCCTAATTACATTATTTTGTCTCATGCCTTGCCATACTATGATGTTTTTATGATATTTTATGCCATACTATACTATGATGTTTTGTGGCATTTTTCTGCCATACTATACTTTGAAGTTATTTGGCATTTTCATGCCTAATTACATTATTTTGTCTCATGCCTTGCCATACTATGATGTTTTTATGATATTTTATGCCATACTATACTATGACGTTTTTTGGCATTTTTATGCCGTACTATACTATCTCATTTGATGCCTGACCATACTATGACGTTTTTATGACATTTTATGCCATACTATACTATGATGTTTTGTGGCATTTTTCTGCCATACTATACTTTGAAGTTTTTTGGCATTTTTATGTCTAATTATATTATTTCTTGTCATGCCTTGCCAGGCTATGACGTTTATATGACCTTTTATGCCTTAATATACTATGATCTATTTTTGACATTTCATGCCATACTATACTATGACGTTTTTTGGCATTTTTATGCCATACTATACAAAGATCTTTTTTGGCATTTTTATGCCTTACTATACCATTTCGTTTGATGCCTGACCATACTATGACGTTTATTTGACATTTTATGCCTTTATATACTATGATGTATTTTTGACATTTTATGCCATACTATACTATGACGTTTTTTGCCTTACTATACTATGATGTATGTATTTTTGACATTTCATGCCATACTATACTATGACGTTTTTTGGCATTTTTCTGCCATACTATACTAGATCTTTTTTGGCATTTTTCTGCCATACTATACTATGTTGTTTGATGCCTGACCATGCTTTGACGTTTTTATGACTTTTTATCCCTTAATATACTATGATTTATTTTTGACGTTTTTTGCCTTACTATACTATGACGTTTTATGGTATTTTTCTACCATACTATACTTTGACGTTTTATGGCATTTTTATGCCTAATTATATAATTTCGTCTCATGCCTTGCCATACTATGAGGTTTTTATGACATTTTATGCCTTAATATACTATGATGTATTTTTAACATTTTTTGCCATACTATACTATGATGTTTTTTGGTATTTTTCTGCCATACTATACTAAGATCTTTTTTGTCATTTTTATGCCTTACTATACTATTTCGTTATATGCCTGACCATACTATGATGTTTTTATGACATTTTATGCCTTAATATACTATGACGTTTTTTGGCATTTTCTGCCATACTAAACTTAAAGGTTTTTTAGTATTTTCATACCTAATTATATTATTTTGTCTAATGCCTTGCCATACTATGATGTTTTTATGACATTTTATGCCTTTATATACTATGATGTATTTTTGACGTTTTATGCCATACTATACTATGATGTTTTTTGGCATTTTTCTGCCATACTATACTTAGAGGTTTTTAAGTGTTTTTATGCTTAATTATATAATTTCGTCTCATGCCTTACTATACCATGACGTTTATATGACATTTTATGCCTTAATATACTATGACGTTTTTTGGCATTTTTCTGCCATACTATACTAAGATCTTTTTTGGAGTTTTTATGCCTCACTATACCATTTCGTTTGATGCCTTGACATTTTATGCCTTAATATACTATGATGTATTTTTGAGATTTTTTGCAATACTATACTATGACGGTTTTTGGCATTTTTCTGCCATACTATACTAAGATCTTTTTGGGCATTTTTATGCCTTAATATACTACGATGTATTTTTGACATTTTTTGCCATACTATACTATGACGGTTTTTGGCATTTTTCTGCCATACTATACTAAGATCTTTTTGGGCATTTTTATGCCTTAATATACTACGATGTATTTTTGACATTTTTTGCCATACTATACTATGACGGTTTTTGGCATTTTTCTGCCATACTATACTAAGATCTTTTTGGGCATTTTTATGCCTTAATATACTACGATGTATTTTTGACATTTTTTGCCATACTATACTATGACGGTTTTTGGCATTTTTCTGCCATACTATACTAAGATCTTTTTGGGCATTTTTATGCCTTAATATACTATGACGTTTTTTGGCATTTTTATGCCTAATTATATTATTTCTTTTCATGCCTTGCCAGGCTATGACGTTTATAAGACCTTTTATGCCTTGCCATACTATGATGTTTTTGTGACATTTTCTACCATACTATACTTTGACGTTTTTTGGCATTTTTCTGCCATACTATACTAAGATCTTTTTGGGCATTTTTATGCCTTAATATACTATTTCTTTATATGCCTGACCATTCTATGACGTTTTTATGACATTTTATGCCTTAATATACTATGATGTATTTTTAACATGTTTTGCCATACTATACTATGACGTTTTTTGGCATTTTTATGCCTAATTATATAATTTCGTCTCATGCCTTGCCATACTATGAGGTTTTTATGACATTTTATACCTTAATATACTATGATGTATTTTTAACATGTTTTGCCATACTATACTATGACGTTTTTTGGTATTTTTCTGCCATACTATACTAAGATCTTTTTTGGAGTTTTTATGCCTTAATATACTATTTCGTTATATGCCTGACCATTCTATGACGTTTTTATGACATTTTATGCCTTAATATACTATGATGTATTTTTAACATGTTTTGCCATACTATACTATGACGTTTTTTGGTATTTTTCTGCCATACTATACTAAGATCTTTTTTGGAGTTTTTATGCCTTAATATACTATTTCGTTATATGCCTGACCATTCTATGACGTTTTTATGACATTTTATGCCTTAATATACTATGATGTTTTTTTGAAGTTTTTTGCCATACTATACTATGAAGTTTTATGTTTTTTTTTCTACCATACTATACTTTTACGTTTTTTGGCATTTTTATGCCTAATTATATAATTTCGTCTCATGCCTTGCCAGGCTATGACGTTTATATGACGTTTTATGCCTTAATATACTATGATGTTTTTTTGAAGTTTTTTGCCATACTATACTATGATGTTTTTTGGCATTTTTCTGCCATGCTATACTGACATCTTTTTTGGCATTTTTATGCCTTACTATACTATCTCGTTTGATGCCTGACCATACTATGACGTCTTTATGACCTTTTATGCCTTAATATAAATTGATGTATTTTTGACATTTTATGCCATACTATACTATGTCGTTTTTTGGCATTTTTCTGCCATACTATACTTTGAAGTTTTTTGGCATTTTTATGCCTAATTATAATATTTCTTCTCATGCCTTGCCAGGCTATGACGTTTATATGACCTTTTATGCCTTAATATACTATGATGTATTTTTAACATTTTTTGCCATACTATACTATGATGTTTTATGGTATTTTTCTGCCATACTATACTAAGATCTTTTTTGGCATTTTTATGCCTTACTGTACTATTTCGTTTGATGCCTGACCATACTATGACGTTTTTATGACATTTTATGCCTTAATATACTATGATGTATTTTTGACATTTTTTGCCATTCTATGCTATGATGTTTTTTGGCATTTTTCTGCCACACTATACTTTGAAGTTTTTTGGCATTTTTATGCCTAATTATATTATTTTGTCTCATGCCTTGCTATACTATGATGTTTTTATTATATTTTATGCCTTAGTATACTATGATATTTTTGACGTTTTTTGGCTTACTATACTATGAAGTTTTATGTTTTTTTTTTTCTACCATACTATACTTTGACGTTTTTTGGCATTTTTATTCCTAATTGTATAATTTCGTCTCATGCCTTGCCAGGCTATGACGTTTATATGACCTTTTATGCCTTAATATACTATGACGATTTTTTGAAGTTTTTTGCCACACTATACTATGACGTTTTTTGGCATTTTTATTCCTAATTGTATAATTTCGTCTCATGCCTTGCCAGGCTATGACGTTTATATGACATTTTATGCCTTAATATACTATGACGATTTTTTGAAGTTTTTTGCCACACTATACTATGACGTTTTTTGGCATTTTTCTTCCGTACTATGCTAAGATCTTTTTTGGCATTTTTATGCCTTACTGTACTATTTCGTTTGATGCCTGACCATACTATGATGTTTTTATGACTTTTTATGCCTTAATATAGTATAATGTATTTTTGACATTTTTTGCCATACTATACTGTGACGTTTTTTGGCATTTTTCTGCCATACTATACTGACATCTTTTTTGGCATTTTTATGCCTTACTATACTATCTCGTTTGATGCCTGACCATACTATGACGTTTTCATGACCTTTTATGCCTTAATATAAATTGATGTATTTTTGACATTTCATGCCATACTATACTATGATGTTTTTTGGCATTTTTCTGCCATACTATACTTTGAAGTTTTTTGGCATTTTTATGCCTAATTATATTATTTCTTTTCATGCCTTGCCAGGATATGACGTTTATATGACCTTTTATGCCTTCATATACTATGATGTATTTTTGAAATTTTTTTCCATACTATATTTAGAGGTTTTTTAGTATTTTTATGCCTAATTATATAATTTTGTCTCATGCCTTGCTATACTATGATGTTTTTATGACCTTTTATGCCTTTATATACTATGATGTATTTTTGACATTTTATGCCATACTATACTATGACGTTTTTTGGCATTTTTTTGCCATACTATTCTAAGATCTTTTTTGGCATTTTTATGCCTTAGTATACTATTTCGTTTGATGCCTGACCATACTATGATGTTTTTATGACCTTTTATGCCTTAATATAAATTGATGTATTTTTGACATTTTATGCCATACTATACTATGACGTTTTTTTGGCATTTTTCTGCCATACTATACTAAGATCTTTTTTGGCATTTTTATGCCTTACTATACTATCTCTTTTGATGCCTGACCATACTATGACGTTTTTATGAACTTTTTATGCCTTAATATAGTATGATGTTTTTTTGACATTTTATGCCATACTATACTATGTAGTTTTTTGGAATTTTTCTGCCATACTATACTTTGAAGTTTTTTGGCATTTTTATGCCTAATTATATTATTTCTTCTCATGCCTTGCCAGGCTATGACATTTATATGACCTTTTATGCCTTAATATACTATGATGTATTTTTTACATTTCATGCCATACTATTCTATGGTGTTTTTTTCGCATTTTTATGCCATACTATACTCAGATCTTTTTTGGCATTTTTATGCCTTAGTATACGATTTCGTTTGATGCCTGACCATACTATGACGTTTTTATGACTTTTTATGCCTTAATATAGTATAATGTATTTTTGACGTTTTATGCCATACCTATGACGTTTTTTCGCATTTTTCTGCCATACCATATTTAGAGGTTTTTTAGTAATTTTATGCCTAATTATATAATTTCGTCTCATGCCTTGCCATACTATGAGGGTTTTATGACCTTTTATGCCTTAATATACTATGATTTTTTTTTTGAAGTTTTTTGCCATACTATACTATGACGTTTTTTGGCATTTTTCTGCCATACTATACTAAGATCTTTTTTGGCATTTTTATGCCTTACTGTACTATTTCGTTTGATGCCTGACCATGCTATGACGTTTTTATGACTTTTTATGCCTTAATATAGTATGATGTTTTTTTGACATTTTATGCCATACTACACTATGACGTTTTTTGGCATTTTTCTGCCATACTATACTTAGATCTTTTTTGGCATTTTTATGCCTTACTGTACTATTTCGTTTGATGCCTGACCATACTATGACGTTTTTATGACCTTTCATGCCTTAATATAAATTGATGTATTTTTGACATTTTATGCCATACTATACTATGATGTTTTTTCGCATTTTTCTGCCATACTATATTTAGAGGTTTTTTAGTAATTTTATGCCTAATTATATAATTTCGTCTCATGCCTTGCCATACTATGAGGGTTTTATGACCTTTTATGCCTTAATATACTATGATTTTTTTTTTAAGTTTTTTGCCATACTATACTATGACGTTTTTTGGCATTTTTCTGCCATACTATACTTAGATCTTTTTTGGCATTTTTATGCCTTACTGTACTATTTCATTTGATGCCTGACCATACTATGACGTTTTTATGACCTTTTATGCCTTAATATAAATTGATGTATTTTTGACATTTTATGCCATACTATACTATGATGTTTTTTCGCATTTTTCTGCCATACTATATTTAGAGGTTTTTTAGTAATTTTATGCCTAATTATATAATTTCGTCTCATGCCTTGCCATACTATGAGGGTTTTATGACCTTTTATGCCTTAATATACTATGATTTTTTTTGGACATTTTATGGCCATGACTTTTTTGACATTTTAGCATTTCTTACTTTTGACATTTGCCATACTATTACTAAGATCTTTTTTGGATTTATATGGCTATTATATTATTTCGTCTGCATGCCTGACCATACTATGAAGTTTTATGACGTTTGTACTGCCTTAATAATACTATGACTGTTTTTTTGACATTTTTTCTTGCATACTGATAGTACTAAGATCTTTTTTGGCATTTTTATGCTAATATATTATTTCAGCTCATGCCTGACCATACTATGACGTTTTTGTGATGCTTTTATGCCTAATATACTTATGATGTATTTTTTGAACATTTTTATGCCATACTAATACTATGACTTTTTTGACATTTTTCTGCATACTATACTAAGATCTTTTTTTGGCATTTTTATGGGCTAATTATATTATTTTGTCTCATGCCTGACCATACTATGACGATTTATGACTTTTATGCCTTAATATACTATGATGTATTTTTGACATTTTATGCCATACTATACTATGACTTTTTTGACATTTTTCTGCCATACTATACTAAGATCTTTTTTGGCATTTTATGGCTTAATTATATTATTTTGTCTGCATGCCTGACCATACTATGACGATTTATGAACCTTTTATGGCCTTAATATACTATGATGATTTTTGACATTTTTGCATACTTACTTATGCGTTTTTTGACATTTTTTCTGCCATACTTATACTAAGATCTTTTTTGGCATTTTTATGCGCTAATTATATTATTTTATGCTCATGCCTGACCATACTATGACGATTTTGTGATGTTTTATGCCTTAATATACTATGATGTATTTTTGACATTTTTATGCCATACTATACTATGACTTTTTTGACATTTTTCTGCCATACTATACTAGATTTTTTTGGCATTTTTATGGCTAATTATATTATTTGTCTCATGCTTTGACCATACTATGACGACATTTTATGACCTTTTATGCCTTAATATACATAATGTATTTTGAGATTTTTATGCGCCATGATTTTTGACATTTTCTGCCTAACTATACTAGATCTTTTTTGGCATTTTTATGCCTAAATTATATTATTTCATCTCATTGCCTTGACCATACTATGACGTTTTTGATGTTTTATGCCTTAATTAACTATGATGTATTTTTGACATTTTCTGCCATACTATACTATGACGTTTTTTGACATTTTTCTGCATACCTATACTAATGATCTTTTTTGCAATTTTATGCCTAATTATTATTATTTCGCTCATGCCTGACCATACTATGACGTTTTATGACTTTTATGCTTAATATACTATGAAGTTTTTTGACATTTTATGCCATACTATAACTATGACTTTTTTGACATTTTTCTTGCCATCTATACTTAAGTCTTTTTGGCATTTTATGGCTAATTATATATTTTCGTCTCATGCCTGACCATACTATGACGATTTTATGAACTTTATGCTAATATATATGATGTATTTTTGACATTTTATGCCATACTATACTATGTCGTTTTTTGAATTTTTCTGCATACGTATATCTGAAGATCTTTTTTTGGCAATTTTTATGCTAATTATTATTGATTTCGGTCTCAATGCTGACACTACTAATGACGATGTGTCTATGACCCTTTTATGCCTTAATATACTATGATGTTATTTTTGAAACCATTTAATGTCATACTACTATGACGTTTTTTG
>NW_019174545.1:3694150-3846461 GCF_002260705.1 Seriola dumerili | reverse complement strand
TTTTTGACATTTTATGCCATACTATACTATGTAGTTTTTTGGCATTTTTCTGCCATACTATACTTTGAAGTTTTTTGGCATTTTTATGCCTAATTATATTATTTCTTCTCATGCCTTGCCAGGCTATGACGTTTATATGACCTTTTATGCCTTAATATACTATGATGTATTTTTGACATTTCATGCCATACTATACTATGACGTTTTTTTTCGCATTTTTCTGCCATACTATACTAAGATCTTTTTTGGCATTTTTATGCCTTAGTATACAATTTCGTTTGATGCCTGACCATACTATGACGTTTTTATGACTTTTTATGCCTTAATATAGTATAATGTATTTTTGACGTTTTATGCCATACTATACTATGACGTTTTTTCGCATTTTTCTGCCATACTATATTTAGAGGTTTTTTAGTAATTTTATGCCTAATTATATAATTTCGTCTCATGCCTTGCCATACTATGAGGGTTTTATGACCTTTTATGCCTTAATATACTATGATTTTTTTTTGAAGTTTTTTGCCATACTATACTATGACGTTTTTTGGCATTTTTCTGCCATACTATACTTAGATCTTTTTTGGCATTTATATGCCTTACTGTACTATTTTGTTTGATGCCTGACCATACTATGACGTTTTTATGACCTTTCATGCCTTAATATAAATTGATGTATTTTTGACATTTTATGCCATACTATACTATGTAGTTTTTTGGTATTTTTCTGCCATACTATACTAAGATCTTTTTTGGCATTTTTATGCCTTACTGTACTATTTCGTTTGATGCCTGACCATACTATGACAATTTTATGACCTTTCATGCCTTAATATAAATTGATGTATTTTTGACATTTTATGCCATACTATATAATGTAGTTTTTTGGCATTTTTCTGCCATACTATACTTTGAAGTTTTTTGGCATTTTTATGCCTAATTATATTATTTCTTCTCATGCCTTGCCAGGCTATGACGTTTATATGACCTTTCATGCCTTAATATAAATTGATGTATTTTTGACATTTCATGCCATACTATACTATGACGTTTTTTTCGCATTTTTCTGCCATACTATACTAAGATCTTTTTTGGCATTTTTATGCCTTAGTATACGATTTCGTTTGATGCCTGACCATACTATGACGTTTTTATGACTTTGTATGCCTTAATATAGTATAATGTATTTTTGACGTTTTATGCCATACTATACTATGACGTTTTTTCGCATTTTTCTGCCATACTATATTTAGAGGTTTTTTAGTATTTTTATGCCTAATTATATAATTTCGTCTCATGCCTTGCCATGCTATGACGTTTAAATGACCTTTTATGCCTTAATATACTATGATGTTTTTTGGCATTTTTTTGCCATACTATACTAAGATCTTTTTTGGCATTTTTATGCCTTACTATACCATCTCGTTTGATGCCTGACCATACTATGACGTTTTTATGACTTTTTATGCCTTAATATAGTATAATGTATTTTTGACGTTTTATGCCATACTATACTATGACATTTTTTGGCATTTTTCTGCCATACTATACTTAGAGGTTTTTTAGTATTTTTATGCCTAATTACATTATTTCTTCTCATGCCTTGCTATACTATGATGTTTTTATGACATTTTATGCCTTTATATACTATGATGTATTTTTGACATTTTATGCCATACTATACTATGATGTTTTTTCGCATTTTTCTGCCATACTATATTTAGAGGATTTTTAGTATTTTTATGCCTAATTATATAATTTCGTCTCATGCCTTGCCATGCTATGGCGTTTATATGACCTTTTATGCCTTTATATACTATGATGTTTTTTTGACATTTTATGCCATACTATACTAAGACGTTTTTTGGCATTTTTCTGCTATACTATACTAACGTCATTTTTATTCCTTACCATACTATCTTGTTTGATGCCTGACCATGCTTTAACGTTTTTATGACATTTTATGCCTTTATATAGTATGATGTATTTTTGACATTTTATGCCATACTATACTATGATGTTTTTTCGCATTTTTCTGCCATATTATACTACCATCTTTTTTGGCATTTTTATGCCTTACTATACTATTTCGTTTTATGCCTGACCATGCTTTAACGTTTTTATGACATTTTATGCCTTTATATAGTATGATGTATTTTTGACATTTTATGCCATACTATACTTTGATGTTTTTTGGCATTTTTCTGCCTTACTATACTATGTCATTTGTATGACTTTTCATGCCTTACCATTCCATGACGTTTTCTTTACTTTTTATACCTTACTGTACCTTGATGTTTTTATGCCTTACAATATCATTAAATATTAGGCTACAATGTCATTCTAAATGTGTTTAAGTAAAGAGGACACAGCCTGTTTTGAAAAACTCCACACAATAGCCCCAAGCAGGTTAATACCACCATGATGTTATTGATTATTCAATTTCCTAATCAATTAACTGAGACATTTTCTATGAATTATACTCCCTATTATATTCTCTTGACTTCTATGATGTTGCTTGATAAAAAAGTTCTGTTAACATTTTGAAGAACTAGGACAGCTAACATGATTTTTAAATACTTTCTACTGTCTAGACCCCGTGCTTCGAGTCATCCTGGCTGGTGTAAAGTGGTGGGCGTGGTGCGTGTCCGTGAACTCTTTCCCGTGATGACTGGACAAACTGTGTATTGAATTTGCGTGGTGCAATTCAATGCACCACAAGACAGGGAAGTGGTAATGGCAGTTTCGGGCCTATCGTGTGCCTGCGTTGATACTACGACAACCGTCTGCCGATGCTGAGCTGCCCCTCCTCCCTCTGCTGCGAGCGTTTGCGGAGGTAATGAGGTTACTACAGCATCACTATTAATAGCTGAGAGTTTACTGTCTCCTCATCAATGCACTGCACAGATGAAATGTATATGTAAGTATTCACTATAATGTTAATGTATATTATATATATATATATATACTATATACTATAAACTACTATACTATGATATAATGTTTCTGTATGGTCTGTAAGAAGTAAATTCATCTACAGAACAGAACGTTATTTCAAATCCCATTCTGTTGGTAATATACCCTATTGTAACTAAAGCTGTTGAAAGGCTCCTCGTGTCAAAAACGTTTTTTTTTACTTTTGTTTTTTATTAAATTCATTACATTCCTTTCAAGCTAGCTGTTTCCTACAGCAATGGCAAAGATAATGTGTAGGCATATATTTTTTTAGGCAGTGGTGGAAGCAGAGAAGTAAGCCATTCTGATCTTTTACTTAAGTAGTAATATCACATTGGAAAAATGTTCCATTGGTGTATATTATACTTGGAACGCCTTGGTATCCCCCAGGAGGAGCTGGAAAGCTGCTATCATAAATTTGCTGAGCCCTCAAATAACTCTAACCCTGACCCAACCTATCTTTAAAGGTGCAATATGTAATTTGAGTTTTAAAAAATTAATTAATTAATTAATGACACTAACTTCAGTTATGTAACAATAGCAAAAACCTACATATAGCACCTTTAAACTGTTATTAAAAGCAAAAAGTAGATAGTTCCTCTTGTAAGTTCACTATACACTGTTGCCCATAAAGTTGGAATAATTTAGTTTTTTTGTTTAATTGTGGTTTAATTGTGGTTTCATTTTCATTGTGATATGTTTGGAAGAGATTGACTACTAAAGTTTTGAGAAGATATACACTTTATCTGTCAAGAATAAATCACATTGTCACAACCATTTCATGGAAATAGGTAAAAAATATTTTATTCCAACTTTATGAGCAACAGTGTATGTTTTGTGTGTAAAATCTTAATCAGCAGTGTACCTAACAAAACAAAAATATGTTGTGAAGTAACAAGAGCACCATTGCCCTGTAAAAAAGTCAAAAGTGGCATCAAATGGAAATACTCAAGTAAAGTAAAAACCTCAAAATTGCACTAATTCCACCACAGAGGTTAGGGTATTTTAATCGTTTAGAAAGACTCCATCAAGGCGCATCCCCACATAATATCCAAACAATACGTGAATGATTTCAAAACACTTCTCCAATTAAAATATTATTCTGCCACACATAGAGCAAAAAGTGTTAAACCTGCCACATCACCTGGATGCACTTAATGAAGACACTCATGAGCCAAGGACCACGCTGACTTTCAGGGTGTGTGATTAAAGTGATTATAGGTCCATTGACCATTGGCATCTAACCAGTATTTCTTGTGGTTTGGTTGAAGGTGTTGGTGTGCCTCCTGGTTTTATGGACCACTGCGATAAAGGAGGGAGGAATGTAGCGTGAGGTTAAGGTGTGGTCAATAAAACACTTTTGAAAAACACATGGGAGGGTAAAAGGCAGAGAGTAGGTGTATGTATTTAAAAACTGTAGATTTATATGTATTGGTGATTCTTTTGTCTAACATTACAATGCTTGATGTAGTAACTAACTAAGCAGGGGGGAAATCTGGAGTGAAACTAAAGTTGTAGTCCAACACAGATGTAACTAATAACATTATTAACAGCTGCACTGCATGACAGTAACTTCTTGAATTACCTTTGCTTTTTCTGCTGTAACAAGTACAAATATCTGCTGTGAAAAAGGTAGATGAATCCAGTTCATTTGGTAACAATAAAGACCAAAAGTACGCTGATGTCATCAGACTTATAGCACACGAAAAGTAAAATTGGGAATGCTCATCATACAGATGAACTGCCTGTCTTGCTCTTGAGCTACTGTGAATAGCTGGTGAGGCTTGTGTCTTGTATATCTAAAAGCCAGTAGTTTGTAAAAAGTTCAATTTGCATTTTTATTTGCACTAATGTAAAACAATAGAAAATAAATATGTGGATCATGTTGTTGATGATGTTATTTCATTAAAAATCCTCCTAGTTTCCTTTATTAGTCTACTTGTTTCACTGAGGAAACTTAAGTAAACCACATTAAACCACGAAAGAGTATTTTATGCTACTTTCTCTGTTACTTTTTGTGGAGAAAAGAATACAAAAGAGGCAAAAATCAATCACATCCTTCATACTTTTATTAACACAAAAAATAAAATCAAACACAGTTTGTTCTGATGTTGATTCTTTGCAATTCCTTTTGTCCCCATGGCGATAAATAATGAGAGTAAATCACCCTTTGTCTCCTTTATTAACATTACCTGAACACCCTGTTCTCTGGCATGATTTCAGGAAATGTAAGTTACCATAAATTATCATGAAAACCAGAACAAGAACATACATAACAACCACAAAAATCATTTGTTTGACTGCTTCTTGGAGTTCAAATGAGCCTTGATCTCTTGTTTGAAGAACAGCTCCCCCAGCTGGCCATGCGAGGCTTCGCTCATGGCTTTGGTCTGCATACACATCTTGTACTTGTCTGGAGGAAGCTCATCTGAGCAGTTTTTCTCATGCCACAAGTGGAAAAGGCCACGAGATGGGGAGCGAATCACCACCAGCTTACTGTGAAGGTACTTCCTGTACAGGTGTACGTCCTCCAACCCCCAACCTTTGATGTTACGGTCAAAACCCCCTGCCAAGAAACAACACATTTTACACACATAAATACTGGAATTTTTATCCAAAAATGCACTGAATCCTGTACTTTTATGCATTTAGAAAGTTTTGAATGGACAGTTATGAGTAATATTTAATTGTATTATGACTATCATCATCGTC
The DNA here is from genome assembly GCF_002260705.1 of Seriola dumerili. Classification (NCBI taxonomy): domain Eukaryota; kingdom Metazoa; phylum Chordata; class Actinopteri; order Carangiformes; family Carangidae; genus Seriola; species Seriola dumerili. The sequence continues at coordinate 3,840,794 of NW_019174545.1, read as the reverse complement.
TTTCAGATGATGAAATTCGGGAAATTACTGATGACACAAGCTTTTTCATTACCTATGTTGATGAAATCAGACCTGTACTGGCATGTCATGCCAAACCCAAAGTCTCTCCAGAATCCAGTTTCTTTCCTGATTACCTAAGACAAAAAGAGCAGCTAGAAATCAGTCTTTTACATCATGGTGACATTTTTATGTAATTCATTGATATAAATATATCTGTTTATTTATTATTTTTCACCTACCAGCTGCTGTTGAACAGAGGGTAGAAGTGTCTGATTACTGTAGATGATAGTTGGGTTGTACTGGCTGAAGAGCACTGGATAATACACTTTTTTACCTAGAGACAAAAAGTTCAAACAGCTGTAGTATACACATTTTCAGTCTTTAGGTCTTGAAGTAGATTTCTTTCTCATTCTCTTTTTTTAGTGAAAATTCTTTGGCATTTGATGAATTTTTCATTACTGGCAGCAACAGCAGAGGTTTGACTGGACTGACAATAATAAGAACTGGGTAGTTAGTATGAGCAACAATAACCACCAGGCCTGAGCAAAGAAATAATAGAATACCTTCTCCAGAGTCTCACGTTACAGAGCCGGACTGACTGAGTGCTAATCAATCTCTTGGAATTACAGTGCAGGAACACCACAACAATGATGACTTATACTACATAGGGACAAAATCAAAAGATTCCCACATATTAGCAGTTTGTGCAAATCCTTGCACTCAAAAGTTTTCCAAAAATTAAAACTTAAACTTAACTTCTACACAGCTTCGGTACACCCCTGCAGGTGTTTCCACTGACAGTGCCTGATTAGAGCCCTTCTCAGATCTGTGTGTGTGTGTGTGCACATACCATGATTGATTTATATCCCCCAGTAAGTTTTTTTTAGTGTATGTTAACTAATACCTTTACTACACTTATCACCTTACTTCTGATCCCACAGTTCATGGTTGTGCTACAGGTGTCTTCCCTTTTCTTAGAGATTTTCTGAAAGAATTACCAAAGGCATCAACAGACTACGAGAAAATGCCCCCATGGGGACAGACAGGGTACAGTATAAGGCTCCACACCCCTCCTATATAGGACCACCAGAGTGTTTTGGGTCTCTTTGTGGTTCTTTGTGGTTGTTTTGTGTCTATTTGTTTCAAACAAGAAATATCAATAGGTTTGGTAATCCGTCCACGCCCCAGGGTAATAGATGGCAGAGATAGGATTACATTATTTTCTTTAAGATGTGACAGGCTGCACTCCCACATCAATCCCCCAAAAGAAAGAATAGAGAAGATAACTGTTGTATACTGCTAACTTTACTGGTACAAAGAAATTAAAAACTGGAGCAAATCAGTCAAAGTTTCATGGGGCCATGAATAAGGTGAACTGGCTGCCCTTCATTGGGCAGTCCCAGTGTTGTGTCAGGGTCTATTACCCTTTACCTCAAATTGAACTTTAACTGACCCCAGCCTTACCCTAACCGAACCAGTAATCTCTGTTACACCTAATCATAACCTAACCTAAGCTCTATCCCCAACCACTGAAGAGGCACTACGGGAAACACAAACACAATTATCTGAAGGGGGAGCAGACCTCGACACAAGACCAACATGCTGCTGGAAAACTCGCTGAAATTCAGTGCAGGCAGCAAATGAGGCAGACGGTGTGTCTATCAAACAGCAGGTGGTGTCAGAGATGCTGTAACAAATGCTATTTCAAGTATTTCAGCTTGTTGGCAGAGACAGTGCTGTACTGAGCAGACAACGTGAAATACTGTATGTGCTTATTTGTCATAATTGTTTATGATGCTGTTTGACCATGTGATATGTTTTTTTTATCTGCTCCACAGAGACGCTTATTAAAGCATAAGTGGAATGTGCAGTTTTGTTTGCTAAATTGAAATGGAGGGGAAACTGCTGCCGAGAGGCTCCAGCAGAGGTTTAATCAGCCAGAATAATTGTAAACACCCGTGTGGATGTGCAGAGCCTTTAATTAATCTGTACCACTTCCTGATGAAGCACTGTTTATAAAGGGTTAATTAATTGTTTTATTAACGGTTAATAAATAATTTACTAATACTTTACAGATGAGTTATAAACTATAAATAAGAGCAACTTTTGGGTTGCTAGGTTGTGGAAAATCCTCCTCGCTTCAAATGCCCCAAGAGTCTCATAATTATATTACATAGCTAGTTAGCCTAGCTAATGTAACTTTGGGAGGCTAGTGAATAGCTGTGACTTTCTTGTGTTATTCAGCAGCAGTGCACCACTGTGGTAAGTAGGGTCAGGCCCCTGTGACTGATCATGGTCCCCCCTGTGCTACCTCGTTTTAAAAAAAATCAGAGAATTGCCCCTGCCCGTCTCTCTCACCAGCCTCTGCATTGAGACGACAGGAAGTCAAGAAGTCAGCTGTGAAGTGGATGTCAACATCACAGAAGAAGAGCAGGACATTCTGGCTCCGCCTCCAAGCCCTGGCGCCCACGTCTAGGCCTCGACCACGTGAAAACTCCTCATTCAGCTGGATCAGTGTGAAGCTCCTGAACCGAGTCTCTCTAAGGGAAAGATGAAGAAGACTTGGATTAATCTGTGTGTGCAAATAGACATCTACTTTAATGAAATAATAAAATGTACTTTAATCTAATTTGAAATGTTTAGAGTGAATAATCGTTCAAAAACAACCAACCTCCACAAGAGTGTTGCAGCATTACATAGTTAACAATAGCTCATAAAGGATATACAATATTTTGCTCCCAAAAGCCTGAAGTAAAAAAAAGATTCTGCATTACAATTTTATAGAGGGATGTGTGTGTTGCTCCCTGGAGGTTCAGGGGCTTCAGAGGATTAGCTTGTTATTAGCCTGCAGCTCCAAAACACTGATACTCTCTCACTTTTTATCTTTTGGCCAAAATATCTGCAGTGCAGTTGAGTTGAGATGAAGATGAAGATTTCATCTTTGTCTTGCAGTAATCTGTCTCGACTCTCCCGCATCATATTTATTTTTTTATCATTTAGTGCCATTACATGTTATTATCTTGACAGAGGTGTAGACTCTGTAGACTGTAGGTCACATGACGTTGAGTCAAGCAAGACTCCTGCAATGAATCCCATGACTTTAGACATGAGAAAACCAGCAGGTAAACTGTTACTTTATTTGATCTTTTTTTCACATAAATGTGACCCTGAAATTAATACTAACAAAAATAATTATTTGCAAACATGTAGAAACTGAGAATTAGAATTATTAGCCTCTCATCTGTTGTCTCATGAAGACACAAAACTGTAGAAGGGTAAAAAAGACAGCTGTGTGTAATTGAAAGTGTGTCAGTGATTTCGTACCTGTGACAATTCTGGACTGGAATGTCCAAGATCACAGGGAGATACTGTAGGTGATTGTTGTGTAAGGAGGCGATTTACTTCAACACACCAAACCAATGTGACATTAGCTGACGTTCGAACTGTAAATTGACGACCTGGTGATTACCTGGTGGTCTGGTCCAACATAGCTTTGACTTGGTCTATCTGATCTCGCCCAAAGTAGACGACAGTGAGATGAACCCTGCCGTCCTGCTTGATGCACACTTCTCTGAACAGAAAACACAGAAGGACACATGTGTTAGGCCCATTCTACACAACTTTCTCCAGCGATAGCCACAAATGACTTTATTTTGAGATAAGCCAAGACAAATTTATTTATACAGCATCTTTCAACAAAAGGGCAGTTCAAAGTGCTTTACATTAAACACAAAAGAGATTAAGAAAAGACACACGACAATATAAAAAGACACATTTCAATTGGGTTTAAGAGCCAATATAAGATAGAAATATGCTAAAATAGAACAAATCAGAAAAAAGGGGGATTAAAAAAATCCTGCACAGGAAATAAAATGCAACAGCAAACTAAAAAGTCTTAAATCCTGATTTTTTAAAAATGAGAGAAATACAGTATGTGGTGCATAAAAACTGAATGCTGCCTGTTCATGTTTAGTTTTGACCATGGGAATACACAACCTGAGGGATCTGGATGGTTCATAGCAGGAGATCAGTGATTTGGACTCAAACTACTTTTAAAGTCTTCATTAACCAGCAGCTCTTTTTTAATCTTTGATATAGGGTTAGGGTTAGGAAGATGTCCAGAAAAAGTTGAAATTGTCAATAAAGTGCACCGTATGGAGGGTAATTGCAGTGTTCAGTGCCGAAAATCTGCTGAGCCCCTCCAGGCAGAGGGCCACTGATAAACACCTCAGTATTCAAAGAGCTGGGTGTGTTGAATAGATCGGTAAAGTGCTGTTTCACAGATAAGGAGAACAATGAGATTCCCATCTGTGAAACTAACCTTTAAAATCTGTAAGCTTTTCACTTTCTCTGAAGTGGCGAGGAGTCTTTCAGCCAAGCTACTCTATTAAGATACGGTTTCACTCAGCACTTCCAAGTGTATTACTTAACTATGAGATCAATAATACAATCACAGTTCGTGTAGTGAGTGGGTGACAATGTGCTCATTCACTCTCAAATGATACCTGAAGTTGTTGATGAACTGCCTGAATGTGTCCGGCCTCTTGGAAAGAGGTACGATGATGTTGATGAGCATGCTGCGCGTATCCACACTGTCGCTCTTCACCTTCATCATGGGGCCGAACGGCCTGAAGAGCACGAGGTGCGTGAAGTCCTGTGGGCCGTCGCCTTTAAACATCAGCTCGTACACGGTTCCTCTGTCCCGCTCTGTACGGGTCAACCCTGTGACAGAGGAAAGAGGAGAATATTTTGGTAACGGATGGATCCCAGTTTTTTTTAGTTGTAGTAAGAATTTGAAACCACCTTTGGATATAGAGAGAGTTGGTTTGATTTTAAACAAACTGTCATTGAATTTAAGTAAGACTCATCTCTCTACTCCTGCCTGTCCGGAAATGCATGGACAAACTTTTCCTGAGCTGAAGATGAATGTATGAGTGACTGAACCGAGATCTTTCTCACCCTCTACGAAGTCTGAAGGGGAGTATGTTCGCTTTCGCCTGATGTTGTCCATGTGTTGCTGAGGTCCATTCAGGACGTGCAGAGCTGTTTCCACGGTGCCTATCAACTCATCCCTGCGGTCTTTCCTCACAGGCCTCTCCTCAGGGTGCTTGGTCAGCCCTGTCTCCAGCTGGTACACCCTGAGTGATACAACAAAAACCCCACTCTATAAAGAGGCAGCATTGCATGACATAAGACTTTACATCAGGAGCAGGTTATACACAGTGTTCCTGGAGGCCCTGAAAGCTCTACGGTGATTGTCCTTAACGGCGAACAACTGTCCCACTCACCTCCGCAGAGTGAAAATGTCAAAAGGAATCACTGCATATTCGTTGGGCAGCTTTACACCTGAGTTCACCTCCGCCTGGTTCAGCTGGGAGCGGAACAACTCCTGGAGGACATGATGTAACATTTACTACTACACCTATAATGTCAAACTTCATTTATCTCATCAGGCCGCATGAAATGTGCATGTTTTCTGCATCTTTCATTCTGTGTCATGTTTTCCTACCTTCAGGTCAGACTGTGTCGGGGTTTTGTGCAGACTCTCCAAACCCTGAGGCAGAATCCCTTTGGTTTTTGCTTTATCCAGGGACTCCTGGAGCTGCTGTGTCCTCTCCTGGAGAGCCTCCTTCAGCTGGGCTATCTGCTTTGTCAGGCTGTTGATGTAATGTCTGTGAGAGTCTTCCCTCTCCTGCAACAAAGCCATGTATCCCTCCTTACTGGTGGCTCCCCCAGACCACAGCGGAGACTGCTGGCTGCTGCGAGATGCAGGTTTACAGGCCAGGAGGTAGAACAGCGAGAGACAGCAGCAGAGGCCTAGCACAATGAGGCCGACACGGGCCACCAAGGCCAGCAGCCACCGTTTAAACATGGTGGATTGTCTTTCAAACGATTTTTAAACACTTTAGGCTTATAAAATCATGGCTCAGTTTCTGTCATGTGGAGGTGCACCCACAAAAAGATGAGCAACCCATAGCTCCAAAACTACACATCAAGAAATATGGATTTTAAAAAAGACGTCCTCCTGTTTTCTCATGTCGTCCTCATCTGTCACATCCACAGGTAGCATCTTCACAGGGCATTTTGACATTCATTTCTTTTGGACCAATGCGTCTGTGCCACTTTAAGTGCAGGGATCATCACCAGTGTATCGAAAGTCCCTACAATGACAAAAATGTACATTTAAAGCAATGGATCCCAACATTTTCAACTACTTAAATCTACCCATGATCCTGCATTACAGGTTATAGATGCACACTGTCTGGGATTCTTTTCTCAGATTATGTCATTTTCAGGAGTTGTCGGCCTGAGGAGGTCAGAGTATCCAGTATTTCACAAGGAAGACTCTAAAATCACAAATGTCAACCTCATGGGGATGTTAGAGGAAAGTCATAATGATTCATCCTCTGGGGACCATGAGAGTTAAAATCTTATGCCAGTGCATCTAAAAGTTTGTGCACTGAGCAACAGACACTGTCGTCCCCAGAGTTATGCTGTTGCCATGATTAGAAAGCAAAGGTTAGTCAGAAAAAAATCATTATGTAAAATAACTTTTTTTTAATCATCAGGTGACCCCCGCCGATTTATCTAGGCACCCTCGGGTCAAAGCATAAATCATTCCCACAAAGACAGATCTAATGTTAAACACCTGTTGTGAAAATAATAGCAACATCGCCTAATTAATCTTTTTTTTTTTGGCATTTTATCAGGAGAAAGCCTCAAAGGACTTTACATAAAGACAAAAACACAAATAGGAGACAGGGAAATCAAGAAAATCTTACAACATCTAACAAATCCAGGGACAATCGGAGAGAGCAAACCAACCAGTCTAATCAGTCTTGTTCGGCTGTGCTTCAGTGTTTTCATGAACAGCTTATTTTGTTACCAGTCCATGGCATGCGGCTCTGTCTCGTTGCTGTTGGACTGTTGGTCAGGTTTCGTTTGGCTGCTGTAAAAAAAATGCACAGAAAGAGAAATAACCTGACCTTACATTCACTCTGAGTGCCACGACGCTGAATGTGGGAAGTGACAGAAACAAGCATTTCTCTGTGTGTCTCTGCACTCTGTGTGTGTGTGTGTGTGTGTGTGTGTGTGTGTGTGTGTGTGTGTGTGTGTGTTGCCATCATCAGTTTATTCACAGCACAGTTGGCTCTTTATTGCTCAGGTAGAGGCTGATCTCATGAAAGACTTGCTTATGTTTCCAGGTCCACCCAAGCACTGTGTGTGTGTGTGTGTGTGTGTGTGTGTGTATGTGTGTGTAGATGTCTTGGTGATTACAGTTGCATATATACATGTGTTCATACCATGTGGACCCTTTTAACACAGTCCACCATAAAGATCAGTACTTTTAATAAAACATTTCAGCGTGTTTTTTTCTCTGCATTCTCATAAAAACCCTTCCACAGTATATGGAATAGTTTTGCATCATAAATATTATGGTTGTAATCTTTAATTTATTGTGGCTCATATTAAGGCCTTTCATGTATTTAAAATGACTGCAAAGCTTTCACCCTGCTGTCATCTCGGTTGAACACTTTACAGGCAGTAAATCACAGTGGGTCATCAGATTTATGAGCTCTCATGAAAAAACCTGACATCATAAACTGAAACATGCAAACGTGACCACACAATACACAGGTTACACACTTTAAAGCTGCAATTAAGGACAGAAAGATTAAAAATGCATATAATTATACTCACCAGCTGCTGTGAATCTCAGGAAAGTTACGATTGGATGTCGATCATCCTGAACTGCTTCTCTCCGTCTGTCACTGTTTTAGGTTACAAAACAGCATCTTACCAATATTTGCAGGCAGGGAAGCTGTGTGTTTGTTAGTGTTTAAAAAAAGTGAGAGGCTGACTTGAACAGCTCTCTAGCTTGTCACAATTTTAGGGCTGAAGTGACCTTATAGGAGTAAACTGGACTACTGAGGACCTCCTCTCTCCCATCCTCTCTCCACTCAGTCTCCTCCTCTTCCCAGCACCTCCCTCTCCCCTCACTTTTTTTTTTCTACCAGACCCAGTCTTCCCCCCCTTAGCATCCCTATGGAGATCTAACACCATCTGCCTTCATCCTGAATTCCCTCTCAGGTCCTCCGAGGATCCGCCACTCTGCCCTTAAGTCTAATTAGAAGGCAACCGGAGTAAGGAATGCCCTTCAGACTTCGATGCTCTGCCACCTGCAATCTGTTGTTGGGGAAATAGCTAGGTACCAGTTGGATCCCACCAATAGGACGGGGTCTTGCACATTTAATGAGGCAGCGTACAGATGGTCCTTGTTTTCATTCGGATGTCGACTTCTGAGCTCTGACTCCTCTAAATCACCAAGTTCACTTTGTTTCCCTTGTTTTTGCTTGTAAATGGAGATTTGGTAATATAATTCATTGTCATTGTGTTAAAATGTTTCTGAAATGAGACTGTTATTATACAGGGACATGATGTAGAATTCAAGTCAAATATTTTTTAAAGGAAGAGACAAAGTTTTCAGGGAAGGAGTGAAACTTGTTTCTCGTCTTAGTACAGAGCCTATTTTCATTATATTACTTCCATGACTTTATTTGATTAATAGTTTTTGCCGCCAGAGGAATATGGCTAAATGTAGGTGCTTTGTGCCTCAGCAAGACATCTTTGGTTTGTTTACATGTGGTCCTATGGACATCTTTAAAAAGCCGCAGGTGTTAAACACACATCTGTTAGTTTTATTTATTTTTTTAATCTATTTTTATTTACTACTCTTTGTCTGTTTTATGTCTTTTTTTATGTCTTGCTTTTGCTTCCTGACAGTTTTCTGACCATAAATTTTGAGTTCTAATAACATGTATATTTCCCTTTTATTATATTGTTGTTGGTTTATTTCTAATTTCATACATTTTTGAAACAGTGTAAAATATTGCAGATATAGCTGAAAAGCATTTGTTGTTTTCCCAACATTCAACAGGAAGATTATTATTATTTATCTGAGTACTGGCATTCTGTTTGTTCTGTTTAGATAGCAACGACTGTGCACCTGACACATTGCTGGAGCATTTGGAGTTGTGCACGCTGCTACCGTCAACTAAGAACCAGATACATTATTTCACCTGATGGTGGCGCCACATACATGACTAATCGAAAATCAGAAAACAAGAGCAGCTGCGCAAAACAGACAACTGTATTTATTATCGTTTCAAGTTATTTACATCTGTTAGATTACAAAATGTGGAATGTGGCCAGAACATTTCTCTTGCTCGCGTGTTGAAAATGCAACAGGACATTTTACATTTCTTTTCTTGGCACATGGGTGTGAATTCAACAGCCCCAAATGTGTGTGTGTGTGTGTGTGTGTGTGTGTGTGTGTGTGTGTGTGTACATGTTTGGCTTTTAATTACAGTGCAGGCGCCTAGTGTATCTGGACAATGTGCTTTGTGAGTTTTGTGCTCAATTTAGGCAGTGCTTTGCTTTCTGAATCGTTGTAAGTAACAACAAAAAAAAACAACAACCAAGGAATGTAAAACAAAATCACCAGAAATAATGCCACAAAAATAATGCTACTTTGCTTGTTTTCAGGTGAGGCAGCATCTATGATACTTCACTTTTATAAAAGCTTCACCGCACCTGAAAAGAAGGGACCTGCTGTGCCGCATGGAAATTGTTTTGTGTGTGTGTGTGTGTGTATGTGTGTGTGTGTGTGTGTGTGTGTGTGTGTGTGTGTGTGTGTGTGTGTGTGTGTGTGTGTGTGTGTGTGTGTGTGTGCATTTAAAGTGCAATATCTAAAACAAAAACTAATTCCAACAAAGAACCAAACTGTTACAGTGAGAGGCAGGAGGAGTCAGTTCCTTTCAAATACATTAACACAATAAAAACATGTCAGAACAATAAAACACTCCGGTGGAAAAAACAACTGGAGCATGTGCAGTATGTAGAACATACATGATACTACTGTGGGTGGGCACCAATATGGATTTTACACTCAGTATCAGTTTAAAGTATCAGCAGAAATCAGTTGCGTTGTGAGAAAGACGATGAAAATACTGATTAATTTGCTACAAGTTGATGAGGTGTGAACCCAACTTTTCCAGCACTTCCTCCCCAGTGTGGCTTCAATTTATAATCGTAGGCCAAGTCTTTTAAAAAAGTTCCCTCAAAAGCAGTTTTAACAAACACTGTCTATGTCTTCACTACAGTAATAACTTTGTTAAACTCTTGTTCATGATTTTGCTGTATTGTTAGCAGTGTAACTTCTGTCAACGTGTCCTCGTGCTATACCGCCGGGGATGCTGAGCAGAAAATATCAATTTCACAGCTTCTTGACTGTAATTTATTCAGACAAGAATATCAATAGCCACAGCTAATATTGATATTATTTCATATCAGTGCCCACAGTGACACACATCACTCATACATGCTCAGAGGGGATCAGCGCCTCCTGCCAAGTGCTGTCATCCTTCCGGACTCATTCGCCCACATCGCTGTGAAAATTTCAACTGTGTCTCCTCCACACCAGTGGTGCCATTAACCTCACTCAAGGCAACAAGAGAAGATGTGAAGGATCGGGTGGAGAGGGGGATGTTGAAAGAAGAGTGGTGGAGTGATGTGTGGGTGGCTGGAGATAATCTCTCAGACACCACAAGGTGTCGTGTTGCCATCTCAGAGATGGTTGCTAGGCAACAGCATCCTTCAGAGTCTTCCTTCGGGTGGTAACTAGGTTACCCCAACTTACTATCATCATGTTGGTGTTTTGCCGTGTTTTAACCGCAAAACAGTGTCCCTCTCCCTGTTGGTCACTAACTTATACCAGCTGCTCCACCCAGGCTGGCAGGTGTTGAGAGGTTACACCAGTTCATCCAGTAGAGTCCCTATGCTGTGGTGCTGCTCAGGGGGGCCAGCTATGGGTTTGTTGCACATGGGGCAGACGCAGCGAACCTCCAGCCACTTTACCAGACACCTGTGCAGAAGAACACAGGCCCTCATCACCAGGTGTGCAACATGAGATCATGAGTCCTCTTACACATTTTGACACGTTACACTGATCAAAATAAAAGCCAAATAAAAAACAAAATACTTTTTACTTAAGTAAAAGCAGCCATACCAAACAATATAATACTCCATTAAATGCATTCATGATTTTACCAATGTAAAAGAATTAGCAGCAAAATGTACTTAAAGTATCAAAAGTAAAAGTAAGAGTAAAATAGTGTTCTGAATTTATACAGTGTAATGTTGGGTAGTTTAATCTGATCTGATGGGGGGTTTCCTGTACAGGTTTCTACCCTGGTATAACGTGGCATAACTAAAGGGTCCAAGCACCAGACATGTGACATATCTCTTCAATGCGCACTAAATAAGTCAGATAAATTCAGTTATTTTTTATTCCTCGTGTTCAAGAGGACCAAAGGGTGGAAAGGTAGACCACAATTTAATACACCTAATAAACATCAGCTATGCTTCCCCTACAAGATCTTCCTACTAGCACTACCTGCCATCTGCACAGTGCATGCTGGGACACGTTATAGCCCTGACCACTGCTCTCTCATCCTTATTAGCAATGAGCAGGAAAATGAAATGTAAAAATGAATGAATATAAGTACTGTTGAACAAGGACTCCTGCAGTCAAAAATACTTATCCATCTTACTTATCACTGAACTTCAGATTGAACCGTGTTCATTTTAACCAGCCTAAGCAGGTGCAAAATGGTAACAAGAGCTCTCCTGTACTCACTTCCTGTGGAAAGCATGTTGGCATGGCAACACTCCCAGCTCGTCTTTCACTTTGAAGTCCTCCAGACACACGGCGCATGTCTGCTGTGTGAGTGACAGACAGGACAGAATGAGAGAAGACAGTCATTTGATGAAATTATCATGGCTCATTTTTAATATCAGTTTCAAGCCGTTTCCTCACTAATAATGTTAAAAAAGAAATCATGTAAATCACATTCTTACCCCATGAAGATTCAACTTTTTTGGATCTCCTTTTAAAACTACCTGTAGAGTAACAAAAACCAAATATGTTAAATAAAGATCTTTTGATTTAGACCTTAAAATGTGCAAAGTATACTTGTCATGCTTACTTCTCTGTATCCAAACCGCTCACTCTGGGCTTGGTGTCGTAGTTTGCTGTGGAGGGACAGAGGAAAAACACCAATAAATAACTTTGGAACTTTTGTAGAGCCTTCAATCAACCATACTTTGCATTCACTTCCTCTTTAAAATGATGGAGGATCCGTTCCTCAAGTAAAAGTAGAAATACCTCAATACAAAAACACTCCATTAAAAATAAAAGTTCTGCAATAAAGTACTTAAGATGTGCTTAAGAAAAATTCGGTGATGTAATGTAATTGAGTACATTAACTCAAGTACTGTACAGTTTTGATGTACTTTACTTTCCATTTCACAATTACAGTAGGATTATCACAAAAAATGTACTTAAACCTGCATTTACTGATTTTCTTCGCCACTTGGGGGCAATGGAAACAAACTGTAAACACAATCCGAACTTGTTAGCAAACAGTTGCTTATTTACACATCCAGCAGGTACGGAAGAACGTTAGCTTTTCATTTAAAAATCTAACTCCTGTATTCATTCTCCTTTAAGTTCTGTTTTGGTCTCCACCAAGTCCTGAAGGAAATATCTGGCTCTTAAGATGCTAAATGCTCCACTATGTTCACCAGCTAGTTGCTAACTATGTCTGTCTGCTGTTTGGTGCTGACTTGCATTTGCCAGGTTGCCAAACACACAACTGCAGAGGAATGTAAGTGTGGAAGGTGTAAATAAGCAACTGTTTTCTGAGAGGTTCACTTTATCAACTTTCCAAGGTGATAATATCTCAGTGTTGTGTTCAAAATGTGTTTCCTCTGCCGCCAAGAGATCAAAAATCATTAAAGCATTAACATGTAAGCACCAACTACCTTACTTTTGAGTAGTTTAATCTGTATCTATACATAAGCATCATATTTTTTCTAAACTTAAAATCATAATTAGCAAAGTAACTCATAACTATAGCTGACTAAAAACTAAAACAGTTCCTTCTGGAATGTAGTGGATAAAGTACTGTGCCATTAAATAAACTTAAAGTAAATTGTACTTTATATTATTTCTAATCAGTTATAGTACATGTGTTTTAATGTGCTTAGTTACTTTCCACCACTTTCCACTTGTTTATTAAGAGATAAAGATGTCTGTATATTTATTCCAAGCTGAGTTTAACAGCAGGTCATTTGATTCAGGCAAAGATTTAAGTTTGTGTGGTTAAATTATGGGACTGTGTGTAACTGAAGCTGTGTAATTGCAGGGTTGACTTTGATAATTGACTGTCTTTTCTAACAGCTACAGTGGCCACACATCTGTGGAAAAATACATGTTCCCCTGCAACCACACTCAGACACACACACACACAAACACACACACACATATTGTTAACACACTTGACTAATCATGTAACTATACACACATACTAACACACACAAACACACACAAACACACTTACGCACACATATACACAAACATGGCTAATGAGTACGTTGCTGCTTTGAATCCCTGCACCACCCCAAAACCCAACAATGGAGAGGAGATCTTTATCACTTGGCGAGCCGTGTCTGTTCAGGCGGTTATTTTTGGCCTCCTGTTTTTACACAACTAAACATAGACTCAAATGTCTATCACTGTTTGTGATTTGGTCCTGAAACTAAATGTAGCGAGAGCATCTGAGATGAAAGAAGAATGTTTATTTGTGATCTGATCCCCCTCAAAATAGACAAAAAATAAATAAAAAAATAAAATGTCAGTGAGTCGGTGCTTAATGTAAGGAAATGAAAGTTATTCGTTGTTTTTGTCACTCGGTTTATTGTTTACACTGATTGCTGCTAACAATCTTCCATGTAGAACAATGCAAGGATACACGTTTTACATGTGCTGAGGTTTCCCATGCCTGGAGAATGATGTGAAGTGGGTGAAAGGGGGGCATAACGGAGATCAGTTCAGCTATTGTGCCCGGTTTGCAAGAATAGAAAATCGTCATACAGCTACTATTGACCCGTTCTTACTGTATGAAGCAACAATTGAATTCAACAGGTGTACAGTACACAATATAATAATAGGTGCAGAAATCTTTGGGGAAATCCGATTTATAGTAACAATCTCAACCAAAACAATGTTTTTCTGTCTCAATTACTGTATATTCAACACTAAATAAAGAAAGGCAACAAACTTCAATAAAATCTTGAGTTAGGTTAATATTTGTACAGTTACTTAATTTTTGTTCTTTAGGAGTAATGCAGTAAAGTCTCAAGTCTCAGCTTTAATTTAAGTGAGTTTAAATCAATATAGCTCAATATAGAGAGAACTATGTGAGAGATACAGCCCTTTTATCAGATAGTGCCCAGATTGCAAGGGTTCAAAAGTAAATGCACACGTGGCTACTAAATGTTTCTTGGTCAACTGTGTGTCGTTTCAATGTTAGTTCATGCACAAAAAATGTGGCTCAGAGTCAATGGAGAGTTGAGAGATGTAATTTACATTCACTCTCTCACAGAGATATCAAAGGTAGTTGGTTTGCCAGAATCAACAGTTGGGTACTTTTTTTTTTTTTTTTTTTTTTTTTTTTAAAGCAGGTGATAACAGGAAAACTATTAAATATCAAACGAACCAGTTGACTGAGGAACACAAATCTTTTGTGAATGAGCAGAAAATCATTTACATGGTGAAGAAAAACCTCTTTATGACTGCACATCAAGTCAAGAATGCTCTCCAGGATGTAGGCGTACATGTTTCCTTGATAACAATCAAGAGACTTCATGATCATAACATCAGAGGATTCACCACAAAATTTAAACCCCTTGTAAACCTCAAAAGGCAAAGCAAGTTTATATAGTACCATTCAGACACAAGGTCAGTCAATGTATTAAAATTGCAACAAAAGAAAACACAGTAATGATCAGAAAGGGGAACCTCAGAAATGTTTTGACCTTTTGGAAATATTTAGATCTAAACTATGTCCCTTGTTCTGCTGGGAAAGTCCAAAATTATCCAGGATGTACAAAAGATCTTTGTCACTGCCACCTTTGGGATTATCAAAATGAATATTGAAATCCCCCACTATGACAACACAGTTAAGGGGGATAATTGTAAGTTTTCTCTGCTGTGTGACTGGGGCTAGCTAGTTAGCATGCTAACTTCAGTAGAAGAATATAAGTGATAGAAACAAGAATTAAAATTGATGTTGCTCCTCACCGCTGGAGACAGCAGCAAAGAAATGAAGTTTGATGCTGACCTCGCTGCTGCACTATTGCTTTCATTTAACAAAGTTTCAGTTAAAAACATACAATTTTTCTTGATAATAAAATCATTAATAAATAATGACTTGCTAGCTAGAGGCCTGATATTTAATAAAGCTAAGTTTAGTGCACTAAAAGCATTGTGTGACACAATCTGTGGCTGACGCACAACCAGAGTCAGATTAGATAAAGTAGCTGTGCGCTTTGAGTACACTTTGTTCATCCTGATGCTGGTTAAAATGGGAATGGCAGATATAGGAGCTGCTCCCCGCTGTCTGTGGTGGGCTGGATCAACAGCAGTGGGTCCATACCCAGTATGCAGAGGGAGACGTAAGCTGAAAGGGGGTGTGGGGTAAGGACCCAGGTGGTCCTAGATGTCAGCATGCCCTGTAACGCTAACTGTACAGAGCTTGTCCTTGCTTTGTTTGGATAGGCAGGAAATTTTGGTGCCACTCGTCTATCCCTTTTATCTGCATCCTTAGCTTTTGTGAGATATTTCTGAGAGGTGAGGCGGGAGGGAGGGGGTAGGGATTGGGACTGATCCATGGCGTTGTCCTTGTTGTGCTGGGTAGAAAACAATAATCTTCTTTCCACAGATTTTACTGACCCTTTCCAAATACCAGCAGTGGGGCGCTGGAGGCCATAGGTCAAGTTGGCAGTAAGGCTATGGACTCCCACTCTGTTTAAATGAACCCAGTCCACAATGTAACAGTTTCATTGCTCCCAGAACAATTTGAAATTGTCAATTGAAGCTCAGTTTTTGAACCGTGATGTGGAGGACTGCCAGGTATTTAATGCCAGATGAGGACAGGCTGCAGTGCCCAAAAACAAATACAAAGAAAATGGTTTCTAAGTTCTGGATCATGGACTGATGGAACAAAACTCAATAATGATGAAAGGAACATTTCATGATGCAAAGCCACCACCACAATTTGTCAGACATGGTATTCAGATTTAGCCAAATGTATCAAGACTAATTGGGAAACATTTCATCATCCAGCAGGACAATGATCCTAAACATACGTCCAAAGCAACCAAAAAGCTTTTCAGTATAAAGATGTGGATTAATCATGACTGGTCAAGTCAATCACCTGATCTCAATCTGATTGAGCTGCATTCCAGCTGCTGAAGACCAGACTAAAGGGAAGATAAAACCCTAACCCCTTTTTCCACAGATTGAAAAACACAGACAATGACCTGCTAACACTTTCTATGTTCTATGTCCACATGTGTCAGGTTGAGGTGACCTCCAACCTGCCGTTTCTATTGTTATAGCATTTAGGACTGTTACTTTATTTTTCTCACTCTCTGTTTGTCCTCCAATCCTCTGCGGTTAAGAAACTGTATGTCTGCATGAACATTCTCAGTGTCACGGGGCTGCATGGGTTTCGAAAAGAGGTTTGAGTAGGTACATTAACCTGTCATATTTCCTGTTGGCCAATGAGCGACCACATTAAGATGTAGAAACAGCCTGTTGCATTGGGATATGTACCCTCAGGGGATTTCACAAGTCCAGTCTCAAGGATCACTGACAGTAATTAAATGAGTCAGTGAATTTATTTGGGGAGAGACGCTCCGGTAGCTTAATATCTCTGCCCTCAGTCCATGTATCGTCTGGCTAAAAACCCTCTCAGCTCGCCCCTGTGCCTCGTGGTTCTCAAAATATCTCTCCGACTAGCTGCTCTGTTATTGACTATAAACCCAGCTGTGTCAGAGAAGATTGGGGTATAATTAAAGATATGATATTTTTGGTGTGTGCTTTTGGCGCCCCTGTGGTTGCAGGTACTGCTGCGTCCACACCCCCACTTTGTGCAAGGATAAGCACAAAAGCAAAGGATCATGTTTGGCAAACCTCACCCTGATTTCAAGGCATTTTAGAAAACTTCATATAACATAATATACATATAATTGCAGCATATAATTAAAGGAGGAATCCTTACATAGAAGAATAGAGACAGACTTGGATTTTTCACCATAATGTTAAAATCAAACATCACAAACTCCCTGACACACAGGATCTAGAGAGAGTCTGAGTGAGAGATAATAGGAAACCTGCCCCCAACTGGGAATGGCATTCATCACTCAGTATTCATCTGATGAATCACCCGGTCTATAAATGAATTCACAATCACACTCCTACCCAAGACTACCGTGTGTGTTAATAGGGCTGAAAGGAAGTGACTCACTGGATATGATTCACAGGCAAGTGCTTCAAAAGAAATAGGAAGGATCTAAGCTTTTCTGACGGAGTTGATGGTCAATTTAGTGGTGAGCCCAGGCCAAACAAAACATCCATGATTACAGAAATTTGTCTGACCCCAACACAACCACCTAGGCTTTGATAAATACTGAGATGTGTTCTGGTTTGATTTGATACTATTTGAATCAACTTTTTCGCAAGGTTTTCTTTTCTCTTGGTAGTAACTACAGTGTAAAAATATCTCAAAGATAAAAAACATGCTCTGAATTGATGCTTGATTTTCTGTCTTTTAAAGATTTTACTCGAGGTTTGCCAAAGAGCTAAAACATAGGGATTCTCTGTTTCTTAAAATATTTGATCTCCAAATACTGATCACTTTTAACTGGGCAAATTTCATCCTGTCACATTCTCTTTACACATGATCTTCATCATGATCTTCAGATGGAGTTATAGATAGATATAGATGTGGGCTTCAAGGTGAAGGTTCATTCCTGATTTTGGAAACTACAGGTTCATTTAGTGAGTTTTTGAGCTTTTGATCATATCACACGATCTTATGGGGTTTTTTTTTTAACTCAACATACACGAGAAGTCCTTAAAATGCTCAGGAAAAAAGGAAAAAGACATTGATTATCTACAGTTCTGTGACATCTGAGCAAATGCCATCTGCTGCTGATGGAGATCACTCAGCTCCAGAACAGCTGCTGAGTGGACCTTGGGGTGAGACTGTTTCATCAATTCCTTTATTTTTTTTTATTTATTGGCCGAACAACACTCAAATTTAAACCTGCAATTTTTTTGGCCACTTGGTGTCAGATGAAACAAGCTGTTGACAATGAAATATCATTACCTTTTAAGTTGATATGTGAACAGGAGAAATATTAGCATCAATCTGGAGTCATGTCTATGGCCATCTGATGAATGTAAGTCTTCTAATCATTTCCCTTTTAGTTCTGTTTTTGGTCTCCACTAACTCCTGAGGCTCCTCCTCAGGTTCTCTAGCTGCTAAATGCTCCACTGTATTCACCAGCTGGTCTCTAACTGTGTCTGTCTGCCATGTGGTGCTAAGTAGGTAGGGTAGAGGGGGGTTATAGAGCTTCTTTTTTACTGAAAACAACTGCATGTTCTAGCCAAAAACTACACTATAAGAGCAGTTAGAATGAACCGAAACAGTAAAGTTGACACTGGAAATAACCTGAAACTCTCTACAAAGCTCTGTAATGGTTCATCACGATGACCAACCCCTTTTACATCATATTGTTTTCATATCATCATTTGATACATTGTTGTCCTAAAAAATTCTATTATAGTCACTTTAAATATCTTAATAGTAAAAAAAAACTACTGTAGTTGGCCTAGAAAATATCTATCAAAAAGCTCCACAACAGCTACTAAATACAACTTGTGGTGTGGAGATTTTTTTGTCAGCTGGTGTTGTGAGGTTGAGTATGAACTTGAAAGAGTTTTTTTTTATGTTTGAACAACAGTAGTTTGGTTGATATTATTATTTCCATTTGGTGCAGTTGCTAGGATTCAGTTATCTCCAATTATAGAGAAAGTATGAGCTGCACAGGAGGAAAATGTACAAAACTCAGCTGAAAAGCCACATATCTACTGGATACCAGCTACCACTGTTCCTGACATTCATTTGCATTTTGACATTTCCATTTGTGTTTTGCTATGTTTTCCAGATGGCACACTGGCTATGTATGTCTCCAGCCAACAGACACGTTTCTTTTAATTGTTTGACATTTTGATAACACAGCCAGTTTGGAGAGCAATTCAAAATCATGTCTCATGCCAAAAATAGCACACCACATTAGGAGATGTCAGGTAATTTGACAAATACAGATGCTCAGTCACCCAAAGAGAGCTATAAAAAAGAAAAAAAAAAAAACCCTGCTGCAGGTGTTGACGTTTCCTGATGTTTATTCTGAGCAGAGTTTCTCTGCAGTTTTCCTCACTGCTGTCCTCATACATTGTGATGGTCTGCTTCCTGTTGCCTCATATCCTGTCCTTCAGACACAAACGTCCCCTCAGCTCATCAGGGAGTTCACTGTCAGCGGCAGGGGAGGTCACCCTGTTCCTCTTTTTTTATACCTCCTTCCCTCCCTCACTGTGTTTCTGGCCTGCAGACACACACAATCTCCTTACTGTAGGGGTGTCAGTCGGTCTACAGCTTTGGTCCAGACTAAAATATCTCAACAGCTATTGCATGGATTGCCATTAAATGTGGTACACATATGTTCCCCCCTAAGGATGAATTATCATCATCATTTTGGTGAAAATGTCACTTTGTTCACAATTTACTTTATATTCCACATTTTCAAACCTGTGCTATTTTATTCTGGCTGAATCAGACTCTGGTTCATTTCCTCTCTTGGTAGGATTCACAGCAGTCATACAAAAGTGCAAAGCAAAACAGCCACACACAGACCTTTTAAGGGAAGTGGTTTCAGTTAGGTCACAAACAAACTCTAGAGAGGTTTATTTGGGGTGGGAACATGATCCAACCTCAATCTGACCCGACTACATGGTGAACTTTGCAGGTTTGAGATAAATGGTTACCATAGTCAGGTGCACTTTGCATACTGGGATGTGGATGAGCGAAGGCAACAGTAGCTAGAAGTTGAACAAGTACTTTGTCTTCATGACATCTGGGCATCACATCAGGACCTTTTTCCTGTGTGTCTACCTCCTGCTTTTCTTGTTTTTTCTCCACATATGTTTTTGCCCCTCACCTGATAAAGTAACAGCAGAAGATGAGGCTCAGGATGAAGACAAAGATGCCTGTCCCGAAGATGACCATGTAGATGTTCAGAGGCAGGTCCTGGAAGGTGATGGGCGGCATGGTGCACGACTTGTTGGCGTAAACCAGTCCAAGACCACAGAAGCACCCTAAACAAAGACATATGGAAGATTTAAAAACACATTTGCAGGAAGAACATAGTCAAGAGTGGAGGCCTGACACTGCCACGTGTAAGAATATGTCTCAAAACACAAGTGAATGCAACAGTGCACATACTTCTTTTTAAAATACTCTGCCACTCATGGGAAGCTGAGGGTCAGACCTGTAGCTGTGTCTGCCTCCAAACACACACATACACAGACACAAAGGTTGAGGGAAAGAGGTAGAGAATGACTGCACTTTCCTGTAATGGAAAATTAGTCCTTTTCAATGTTGTACTTCAGCATTAAAACACTCTTAATGCGGTATCCAAGCAAAATGGATGTCTCTCTTCACAAAGCAGATCCACATGTCTTTGCCCGATAAAGGGTCAGTGCATTTAAAAGCATTAGTGGACAGATGAGAAAGTAACAGTTAGCCATAGATGAAAAGATTATATTTGTCAGCCATCTATTGTTAAATTGAAATGAAATAGTTTTCAAGACAAAAAGCACTAACACTCTGAGAATCAGTGAGTGCAATTTGATTAAAATGGCACCATTGAGGTGATTCAGCCATATACACTGCCGGTGACTATAGAAGTACATTAAAGATGCAGCAGTGTGATGTTTTTATGTGTTGAACTGATGGCTCTCCCATTAAAGTTGCCCTCCTGTATCTCATCCTTCCTGCTTTGACGCTACATTCCTCCAAGCAGGCACTGGACGTCAACGTAACAACAGTAAGATCTTGAACTCTAACGTCGGACAGACGTTGTGACGTTTGGATTTCAGTTACTTAACAACACCACTTAAAACCAGCAAAATATCAACGACATCATCAGTATTCTATGTCATATTGACGTTGGCAGTAGTCATTGAACTTCGGCCACCTGAGGTCACGACCTACATTCAACCAGATATCAACATCTAACAACGTTGGTGGCCAGCTGCGTGCCTGCAGGGCTGTCTGTGTTTGTTTTACTGGGAGACGGATTATCACTGTAGCGGTGGTCTGCGCTGAAGATTTAAGAACAAATGTGGCACGACTTTGGACAGGTTGCAGTATGTGTGTAGTTTCCAGTATTTGATGGATTGTGTTTATTGTGTATAAATACATTGAGAAGAACCATGGATTCCTGGAGTGCAAGCAAAGGAGTCATGGGAGAAACCATTGTAGATTAGATAGGCAGAGACAAAGAGATACAGAGAGCCCACGTGCTTGTATGAGTAATGAGAAATGAGTATCTGCATGTGAGAGTGGGCTTTGTGAGATCAGGGTCACACTAACCCAGTGAGTGATAGTGAATCGGCACCGACACAGGCCTCTCAGGGGGCTGTGTGCCACAAAGGGGAGGAAAGAAACACTACACTTTCACTGTAGAAACAAACTGTGGTGTATGAAACTGCACAGTTCAAATTTTAGAAAATAAATAGACGGATGAAAGGATGAACGGATGAACGGATGGATGGATGGATAAATGGACAGACAGATGGGCAGACAGGTGGATGGTGAACATGTGGAAGGATGAATGGATGATGGATGGAGAGGTGGATACGTGAATGGATGGATGGTGGACGGATGGTCGGACAAACAAATGCATGGATGGACAAATGGGTGGACACGTGGACATATGGGGGGAGGAAAAGACGAATGAATGACGATGAATGGATGAATGAATAGGTAGTTGGACACATGGATGGAAATGCAGGTGATGGATGGATGGACAGACAGATAGATAAATACACAGATAGAAGGATGGATGAGGGAATGAATGGACGGATGGAGACCTTTACAAATTTCATTTCCCTGTGATAGGTATTGTTTTCTCGGGGCACAGTTTTTTTTTGATCGATCCTGGTATTTCTAGTCACTCCTGCAGCCAAAGTAACACGTTGACATTTCTATTTGACATTTCTCCCGCCTCACAGTGGATGCTGCAGTATGAGAGGATCAATACTTCCCGCCTCTTCGTTCCACTCGCTCAGAATGAGCAGTGATGCTCCATTAATTGAGGCTCTTCACTGATGGCTGCACGTTCAAGTTCCATCACAAAATGATTTCACTCAGCGATCATTACCAGAGACATCGGCGTTTGCCTGAACCTCCGTCAACACCGTCAACATGGGAGTGTAAATTAAACACAAACTGACCGAAGCACATGTGCAGAGCTGCAGGCAGGATTTTACGAATACCCAGGTCATGGGTCAAAATACACATTTCATCTATTTTTATAATATTTTCTGTAAATTTTATCTAACTGCAGTGGAGAATACTAAATACCTTTTGATTTCAGATTTCATTTGAACAGTCTGAAGAGGTCAAAACTCCAGCAACATTTGTAGTATAAAGACCTAAAGTACTTTTACTTAAGTACTGTACTTAAGTACAATTTTCAGGTACTTGTACTTTACTTGAATATTTCAATTTAATGCTACATTTCAGACTCAAATTTTACATAAAAACACATGTAATAAGCCAAAATATAAGACAATGTCAAAGATTAAACCAGTAGTTCCCATCTTTTTGATGTGTGACCCCTGACAATAAATCAGTGTCTATTTAGTGTCACATTTTGTAAGTCTACTAGTTGTTAACAGTTCCACCGAAAGTGTCTCATTAAATGTCACAGATGGTTTTATCTAACTGATTATTTGAGGCCTAACAAGGTCAAATTAGTCGATGTTTCACAAAATTGCGCAGGTCCAAGAAAAGTAAAAAAAAAAAAACATATAGTAAATGTTACAGGATTTTGTTTTTTCTTCTCTCCTCTCCCATTAATCATCATATGACCCTTCAAATGAATCTTGTGCCCCCTTGGAGGGCCTCGACCCCTCCGTCGACCCCTCCTAAAGCCTGACCGATGCTGGATTTTGCTGGAAAGCAGTCACACAACAGTCATACAGAAAAAGAACAGGGGATAATTAATATTGTTACCATTATTATTATTGAATAAGTCAATAATATGGTCAGGACCGTAACAGAGGCAATTACTGGGAATTATATTTGAGTGTAAGAAAAAAAATCTAATAATGATATATCGGCCAATGTTAATTTTCTTTACAGAATCAATAATGTGTCCAAGACATTTTACAGTTGAAAAAGAATTTTGCTCTTCCTCTCTGGTGGACAAACTGGAGAAGGGTGACAGTGTTTCAAAACATTTATCAGCTGAAATGTATAAACTATACCAACACAGTATGTCTGCAGTGAACTAATACCAGCTGATATATGAGCTTGGAAACAACTGCCCTAAACTAGCAAACTGTCTGTAAAGCAGTTAGCTTCACCTAAAGTAGCTACTTTTACTTCAGATACTGTAAGTGCAGTTTGATGATATTACTTGGACTTTTTTGGGGAATTTGGAATAAAGGACTTTCCCTTTCATAATTAAGTTGTTTTTTACACTACATGTGCTCCTGCGTTTTAGCCTCTTCAGACTGTTTCCCTTCCTCATATACAGTCAAACGCTTAGATATTGAGTCCAGAATCAGCCCTTAAAAAAAAACAACATGTACGTGTAACCTGCAATATTGTAAAATGAAACCTCCTTTACGAGTGGTTAGACCCTCCATATTCCCTGAATATCACTGAGGGCATGGCCTCAGCTGGAGACACATGAAGACGTGACCATGAAAGCAAACAGGCGGGTAGACCTCATTTTCTCCATCACGTTTACATTTGTCGAACAATCTGCTTCACAAAGATCACCAGCAGACAAAGAGACTCACGCAGCGTGTGGGGGGAGTACACGTCTCTGTTCATGTATTCATGTCACTGCACGGCTGATGGCACAAATCACCTGTGAAGCTGCTGCACACTCACAATCCAAATCTGGGTCATTTGTATTCAAGTCTTTATGTGTGTGTTCATCATGTCACGACTGTCTGTATGTATGTGCCCTCACGTCGTACACGTTTGTATGCATGGAGGGCAGACAGCTATATGTGGTATTTTGCTTTGGGAGGAGCCCTGTATGACCACTGACCTATATATTGGCACACTCAGGAGGCGCCCCGTTGCCATGGCGCCAAGAGTCGCAGATGCAGAAAAAGGATGAGGGCTAGCTAGCGAAAGTTCTCATTTTTGACGACAGAGAGAATCTGAGTCACTCGTGTTGAGTTTCAGCCGTGAAAGATTCCTGTGTTGTTGTTCAGAACGGCAGGAAAGTCCCCGTGTGATTTGACAGAGCTGTAAAATACCTCGAATATGGCAGCTTCCCTGACAGCTCCTATGAGATGCCTGGTGGGGTTTTGTCCTATATACGCCAGACTCACACAAAGCTGCTTCGTCTTCTTCTGCTGCTGCTGCCGCTTGCACTAAAGACAGAACTTCCCATCAAATATTCAGCAGTTCACATGGGGGGGAAACACTCAAGCCTTGCCTGCATGGCTGCTGCTGCTGCTGCTGCTGCTGCTGCTGCTACTGGTTTTCAGGAAGAAAGCAGCTTGGACCCAAAAACTCTCCATCACATGATTAAAAGTGCTACATGTGTCACGTATAAACACTGGAACAAATAGGCACGATCACAGATGAAGTGACACACAGAGCAGACGCTGAGCTGTGGCTGCCTGATACTGCTTCATTTTTCCAGCAGATAGTCAGTCTTTGATACTGTGTTACTGTGTGTGTGCGTGTACTATTTCCCCTATGAATAGCAGGGGAGTTGAGCAGCACAAAGGGAGTAATTGTTCTTGTCTGAACACCACCAACAGTCCAACGAGGAGGCTGCTGTGGCTGCTGCACTCAACCAGGCGAAGGCAAAGGAAAGAGGAAAGAGACCACTAATCCATCATCTTCACCAGGTCTCACTGTGACAATGAAGCCCTGACGCACTATTTCACTGCTATGAAAGGACTCATTTTCTTTAAGCACGTCTGACGCATCTCCGGACGCAAAAACGGCAGTTTGAAAAAAGACAGAGAAGTTGTTTAGACTTTTGTAGATAATTGGTCAAGGCCAAGAAGCGTGTAAGTGAGAGACTGCAGATAGAGTGAGTCAGTGTAAACAAGATTACCCAGGGTGGCAAATGTTACACAGAGAGCACAATGGCTGGCCTTGTGTGGCTCTCAATTGGAATTAGATATAATACGGGATTATATTGATTAAGCAGCCTAGGTAAATTAAAATACAATTAATAAGTGAATAACTTTACTTTAAGTACTCCTATTTAGCTTTTATAAGCAGTTTACAAAACATTTAACAACTAGTCTATAATACACTATAATGTAATCTGCAGATTACCTTTTCTTATTTAATCTTTTTGTCCATAAAATGTCAGAAAATTGTGAAAAACGCCTGTTATAATTTCCCTCAGCCCAAGAGATGCGTTCAAGTACCTTGTTATGTTTGAACAAAAGTTGAAAATAAAACAGATATTCAGTTTACTGTCCTATATAACAAAGAAAAGATCCTCACATCTGAGAAGCTTGAACCTGGGACTGAGGTGATTTAAGTTTTGTTAATAAGTGATAATGTAGGGCACTATAAACTCACTGTTAAGTAGGCTATTATTTTAAAAAGTAGTGATTTTGTTTTCCTTTAGCAGGAAGGTGCGGCAAATTGTCTTTTCTCAGACAGGAAATGTCTAAATTTAGAAAACACTGGAGTGATTCAAAGACTTACAGTCTCGCTCTGTAATCTGACTGCCATCAGAAATTCACTCCCCTATAAATAACAGGCTATATTGCACATTTGAATCACAGAGGCCTGTAACAAACACAGCTCTAACAGTATAAAAATGACTGCTGCTCACCGTTACACCACTGGAACGGGTGCATCAATGCACCAGAGGGAGTCCTTGCCGGCGGGATCCGATTCGTGTTTACCAACAAGCCGCAGCCGCCTGTGCAGATGGATGACCGCAGTAAAGTGCCCAAGTCGAGCCGGTGAGCGTGTACCAGTAGTGGGAAAGCTGAGTGAGACAATGGCACCTGTTTGAAAAAAAGGGTCGTAAAAGACGAATAAAAAGGTGAAAAAAAAGCAAAAGTTGAAGCGTGTTTATGTCACATTATCTAGGCGCTCGTTCGTCCCCGCAGACTCAAAAAGGAGAACTGTTGATGTGGATTTCCCCAGCTTCTCCTCGCTGTGGCTGTTGTGACTCTGTTATTATTAATAGACGGCATGTAACCCTGACCCAGCAGCGGCAGTGAACAGCATCTGTGTGAGAGGGGGGAAACTAGAGCAGTGGCTCGGTTTCCCTGCTCCCGCCCCTCCGCAGAGGCTACTGACGTGCAGCGAGAACCAATCCTCAGCCTGCCTGGGTCGGGGTGTGTTTTGACGGCCTGGCGTGTGTTTTCTGCCAGTGATCATCATCACCATCACCATCGGTTACTACTACATATCTGTCTTCAAGGTTTATTCATTAAGGGACAAAATCAGGGGCAAGATTTTAGATTATGAGTCCAAGTCTTCTCTCTCTTGCAGGGTCGCATTTGCCCTCTAAGAGGCCCTGGGGCAAAAATCAGCCATGGGCACCCACTGCCCCACTTTTGTCTTTCTATTCTTTAATCAATTATTCAATCATCAGAAATGTAATCAGCCACTATTCTGATGACTGACTATTTAATTGTCGTTAATGAACATGACTTGACATGTTTTTGTGCTCTGTAAAACATCATACAGGAGTTCAGTGGAAATCAGCTCATGTTTCTCATTAACTTGATGTAACTAGTTGACAGTTCACTCAACAAGATTTTTAGATTTTGAGATTGTATTTATTCACTTAACTGCTCAATTACAGTTTATTTCCCTAAGTGAAAGTCTACATGCCGTGTCAAAGTTGTCTCCACATTGCTAGGGGTAAAACTCTGGCGGGAAAGCAATAAATGAATGAATCCTTTATTTGAGATTGAAGGTTCATTCTTGAGAGGACATTGTGGTCTCAAATTTTAAGCCAGTGTGGACGAGAAGTCCTTAAAGTGTTCAGAAAAATGGAAATTTGATGATTCCATGACAACTGGAGAAACTCAATCTGCTGAGAAAGATGGTGAGAGAGACTGCTTTGTCAAATCCTTTATTTCTTTAATGGCCTAAAAGTAGTCAAATTTATATAAAGTGTGTATAAGAGAGTAAAAAAAAAACCCACTGGTGCAGAAACTTCTCCTCAGTGTAATAAAAATGAAGTCTGAGTCAGCACACACATGGCTGAAATCAAACTTTGGGTTTAAGGCCTAACTGTGATTAGAACCAGCAGACTTTCTGTGTGCAGTTCTGGGCTCAAATGTTGTGTTGCACAATAAACTGTATGAAAAGCGTTGTTTTGTACATGCGCAGGGTGACACACAAAGTCAGCCACTGGAGGATCTCAGAAGAAATAGAGCTGCTCATATCCTGTGAAGTTTCCAGCATAGATAGGCGTGTAGTTGTAAATGAGTGAAGAGGCCTCTTCCTCAGGATTGTCAAACTGATGTAAACTTCTCCTTCCTAAACAAAGCAGAAGTGAGATGTATGTGATTAGAACAAAACAGAATAGATCTCCATTTGGAAATTTGGGTGACTGGGCTTTACTGTAGAGGAAGTGGCCAAATAAAAATCCTTGGGTCTTTGGATGTTTAATCTCAATGGGGTGGGCTATATAAATAAAATCCTCTATCATGGTATATGAAATGTTATATTGCAATATCAATATGTGTTGTACATAGATACTCTGAAAAATCAGTAGAGAAACTGTTTACAGATACAATAACCATACATTTATGTTGTCTTTCTTATAAATGCCGTACAAATCAAGGCACTGTATCACACTGATGTAACAGATTATATAAAAATAATTTATTTCCATTGACTGAATGTAATATTGCCCAACAGAGATTCATATTAAAAGGGTTGCTCTCTTGGCATACATGGCCCAGCAAAATCTCTGATGACATTAATATACATATATAGTCGTACATTAGGGCTGTCGGGATCTACCGCTATTGACGATAACCGTGTTATTTAACAAATTAACACTGTGCACACTATACATATATATATATCGTGACAGCCCTACTGTATATATATTGTCAGCCTGTAACGATACAGTTTATACACCTGTTCTTTCTCTTTTTATTGGCACAATCTGTATAGAGTAACCCATGTGCCGTTGGACTGACAAATGATGCTTTTCTAATCAAATTTTATTTTTCTTTGCACAGGCAAGGACCTGATGGCATGCTGGGCCCCTGGATATGCGCCCAGTCAACCCTAACACGATATGTTGTTTTAGGTTAAGTTAAATATGTATGAGTTTTTACATCGGTCAGCACCTGTCAGAGTTCATTTACTATAACATGTTTACGGTTATAGTAAAATATTGTATATTTTCAACACTTGTCAGTGCTAGGCTTGGTCAGCATGGATAAAATGTAATATAAATATAGATTGCATTATTCTAAACTAAATGGAAATTGAATTGAGTACATCTTTATATATAAAATAAACAGGTGTGAATGTCTATTTGTGGCTATTCAAGTGGATTAAAAATCTGAAAAGCAAAAATCAAGGTACCTCCTCACACTGATGCAAAACTTTGAGCACAATGGTCTGATACAACCAGAGATATAATGGGGAAAGCAGCCAATTTATATTGTCTCACAGTGTATATCATCATATCCCGCAACCTTAGTTAACACCTAATGATACGGATTATTATTGATAATCTGTGTTTGTCATCGTACCTTCATTGACAAAAAACTCAGCCAGGAGAGACGACAACTGAATAGCGTGAGGGGAGTGAGGAAAGTTCATCCTTTTGTCCCACTGAAAACGATTCACCTCCGGGTGCCACTGTACCCCATAGAAGGGATATTTCTTACCTGGCAAGAAGGAAGAAACAAAAACAACATGCATATTGCTGTTATTACAAATCTGTTACAGAGCAATGATTAAGTTTGTCAAATGAAAATAAAAATAATCTTGTAACCTTCTATGGTTGAGACAAAGTGGGCTCCGTTTTCAGCAACGTTTGTAGACAAGACGGAGAAGAAATTCTGCAGCTTCTCATTTTCCTGGAAGGTCTGTAAGAACATTTGTCTTATTACACTTGACTGTTATTCATGTATTACCTTTCAATATTATTTTAATACTCAATATAATATATAATGTTCTAGATCTCCAAGATTATTTATCCATAAAAAGCATCTGTTCTTGTGCTTTCTTTTAAAGCTCTGACATTTTGTTCTTCCTCTGTGTGGGATCTTATCTATCTTATCTTAAGCACAAGGACAGATTAGTTTGCTAGGGAGCCCCGGGACAAGAATACCCATCCCACTTCTCTATCTTTCTGTGTTCAGTTTTTCCTGTGCTAGAATACGGAATGGCCCCGGGTTTGCTGTGGGATGATTTGATTAAACACAAATTCATTTAGGAATTTGCATCATATAAGTTTGATATCAGCTAAAACTTAAAGGACCTATTTAATCAAATTACCATAATCCAATTGCCACACTGTGAACCTGGGTTTTTGGGACCCTAGGGGGGTAACTCAGCCTTGATTAGCCATATAGTTTGCAGTGATGCTGAATGAATACTGTATCTGCAGATTGCTCATGTATACATTTATATCTGTACTGTCAACAGAGGCAAAAGTTTTGCCCTGGGTAACCCCAGAAAACACATTTCACATGCTTAAACCATACTGAGTGTCTCTGATTTCATTTCTCAGCACAAAAACAAGGCAAAACCCAAACAAGGGAAGTTAAACACACTGTACAGTGACACCAGAGGGATTTACTCTACCTCTACTATAACTCCATAGTGGTGAAAATTGCCAGTCAGAGGTTCTTGGGTCAAAGTCTTCATCAGCTCGTCTGGAAAACCCTGGAACATCCTGCTGGAGTGGGCCTCTGCAGGGGAATAGGGAGGGGTATTGAAGAGAGACAGTAGACTTTATATACAGTATATTAAAAACAACCTATCTTAAAAGATAGGGTTTCATCAAGCAGTGACTACATGGCAAGATACATATACATAAACGATTTGGTGATAGTAGCAGAGACTGACTTTACGGCCAAAAACTCTGATTAGTAACTTGACTCTACTGACACTAAGTGGTGTAATCCAGTACATGCAGCTTACCAGAAAATTTAATAGTTTACCTTGAATCTATATTTCCTTAAGTCAAAATGTAAATCAAGGCTGTACGTTAATTTTTTAAAAAAGACACACATTACGACATCAACCATAATGCAGGAAGCTATAACCTCTGGTTAGGTTGAGGGGCATCGCTATGTTCTCAGCTGTGGTGTTTGCCAGCAGATTTTCACCGGCCACCAGGACAGTCAGTAGCTGCATCCCCATGCATGTACCCCAGATAGGGAAGAAGTCCCCCACATTGTTAGCCTGGAACACACAAAGAGACAAAGAAATTTTACTTTGCATGTCTGAAACAATAAAGCAACTCTGCTTAATAATGTTCTGTTAAATGGTGGTAACAACATTATTTGACAGGACCATGATTTCCTGATAATTTCCTCAGAAATTTCTTTGAAAGAACTGTGTAATTTGGTACTAATTACTGGGCAAATAGAGACAAGGTTCTGTTATTTCAGTTTGAGTTAGTTGTATTGAGTTTATAAGCAATAATTGACTTCCAGAGGCATTTCCTTGAAAGACCATTTCCATTTCAGTCCTCAGTGCAAAGACAGATTCCTTCCAGGGTAATAAATTACTGATGGATTAATGATATTAAAAAGTATTTTAATGTGGAAGCTGGTTAAACTATTCCACATACTGTCAGTTGGTTTGAACCTTCGTATGGTTTATGTTTAAGATTACTGTGTATTTTCTCAGCAAAAATTTAAGAATGCAAAGTGAGTACAATGGTAGCAATCATTTAAATGTAGTGGAGTAAAAAGTTAAACTATTCACTCTGAATTGCTGTGAGGTTAAAAAAAATTGTCTTAAAAAAATGAAAACACTCAAGGTTGGTCCAATAACAGTCCCTAAAAATTGTACTTAGGCACAAACCTGAGTAAATTCATTCTGGTTTCTTTCCATTTAAATGAAAAGACAGATAATAATAACAAATTATTTTAAAAGGTACACAGATATTAAGACAAGGCAGAACAAACCGTCAGAGCAAGTCTATAAAAGATCTTCGCCACCCTGGCATAGTCTGATGTCTCCAAATCTGCAGCTCCACCGATGAAGAGCAGGCTAAAGAGACATCACACAGTTAGAGCAGTGAAGCGAGGAACAAATGCAGTTTGTATTTATGTAAGATATACATGTGATTTCCCCCTGAAACCGAAACTTCTCACACATTTATCGCATTTATGTACTGTGGCTCACCCATTTATCTTCTTGAAGAT
Source organism: Seriola dumerili (assembly GCF_002260705.1). Taxonomy (NCBI): domain Eukaryota; kingdom Metazoa; phylum Chordata; class Actinopteri; order Carangiformes; family Carangidae; genus Seriola; species Seriola dumerili. The sequence goes on along the minus strand of NW_019174545.1, from coordinate 3,809,164 downwards.
ATTTTCATATTCAGCAGTAGTAAGAGTCAACCTGCAAATAAAAAAAACAAAAAAATTCTCCCTAACTGTAATATTTGGTATTGTTTTGACAGCACAAAAGTCAACATGAAAGAAAACTAGGTGAGAGAAAATCAACTTCTTCTTCCTAAACAGCAGTGTTCAACAGTGATGATCAAGAATTACTAAGAATGAAGAATAAACAACATCTAAGTAATGTGATTTGTGGCTTCATGCAGACATGCTTCCTCCTTAAATATACTAATAGTCTAATATTGCTATCTGAAGTATCCCTGTGTACATTCTTATCATGCATATTTAAAATGTGCCTGCAGACTGAAAATAAGCTCCATTCACATTAAAGGTAACATCTCCAATGTTGTAAACACCACAACAGGATAGAAGACTCAGCCCACCTGATAGGCATCACTCTGCTGCCCCCAGACTCAATGTATTTCACATAGGAGGCAGGTATGTAGGTCCTCCCGAATGGTTTCATGTCATCATCTGAAACTAGTTGAGTCAAAATCCCTGTAGGACAAAAACACGGCAGCTGTGAGTAAACAGAAATTTCAACAGTGATATAACTACAAAGAAAGTGTCATTTGGTCTATATTTTTTATGTTTGAATCACCTAAACTTCTTTTCATCTGCAGCAACATTCAGTGCTGATACCACATTTCACTTACCGATCACAGGTCTTTCATTCACAGCCTCCTGGTTGAGTGCAGTCGGCATAGCTCTGCTGCAACAGACAAAAAATAAACACACAAATGCCGAAAATGCCACGTTCGACATGTTTTCACCTCCGATCAGTCAAGGCTTAATTCAGCAAATGGGTCCTATGAGGCTGTTAGAGAGCAGTGATTATGAAAGAACCTGCAGCAGACTTATATATGCTATGGTAGAAGAGGATATAGTCAGTACAGGGAAGTAAGGAATGTCCAGATTTACATGTGATCACTCCTGCACTGCACATACCGGTCAGGCAAGTTGACTGCTGAGGTAAACATAAATATGTTGCTGACAGCACGGACTTTTTGGTGAAATTTTGATCATTAATGTGCAGGAAACACAGCAGCAGTTTTTGGGTTTTGCAATAAAAGCAAAACATATTGCATAAAAGCATTTAACTCTCAGGTCACATGGCAGACTTGGCTTGAAACTGCTATCAAATAAGTTTAAGTGAAAAAATGAAAGTAGAGTTTTTTGTATTTCAAAGGTAGGAAGCTTCCTGTAGAGGTGTGCACAGACTCTAAGAGTGCTCCTGTTCTGTCTGTTCTCCTGACTCCCATACCATTGGGGGTTATCACTCCGAGAATTTCTATCCTTAAATAAATGAATACAAAATTTACACCTTCTCCCAATAATGCTGACATTTTTGGGAATCTGTTCATTTTTGGATAGCATCATGTGTGTGCCCATATAAGGAAGCAAAATCATATCTAACTGATGCAGTACCTTTCTAAAAAAGTACTGAAAGCAATGCAATTACTGTAACAGATAACAGACACTTAAGTTCCTGCTTAGATTGGGTAACAGGAGTTAAATGTCTTATAACAACTGAGCAAACTTCATCCACTGACTAAGACTGTGGGATGTGGTTAAAAGTTAAAAGTGGACCTTGAGTTAATTATATAAATATAACTAATAAACTTGATTATTTTGTTAAGGAGTCGTATGGAGAGGGTACAGTTACTCATTCATTCATTCATTGCTTAATTCAAGATTAATGTCAACAGCAAATGAGTCAAAATTAGCTAATGGTCCAATTAGCTAGAATAAGCACTCCAAATAAAATAACTTGATAATATGATCATGATTATTGGAAGCCACAAACACCAGTCTGTCTGTCCCAGGTTGATGTTGTGGTCTCCAGTATATTTGGTAGTAAAATGCTGCTGTCTGCTCTGGTTCTGTTTCCAAGTTAAGTCAAGATTCATTAGTGGAATAACTTGCAGTGGTGAAAAGTAAAAAAAAGTACATGTATTCAAGTAATGTTCTTAAGTGCAATTTTCAGGTACTTGTACTTTAATTGAGTATTTTAATTTAATGCTACTTTATATTTCACTACACATCAGAGGGAAATATTGTACTCAACTACATTTATTTTCAAACTTTAGTCACGAGTTACTTTACATTCTGCAGAGTGAGTTTGTTGCTTTAAGTATATTTGGATGCTAATACTACTTGTAACAGAGTATTTCTACACTGTGGTACTGGTACTTTTACTTACGTAAATGACTACTTCTGAGTACCTCTTCCGCCACTGATTCCTTGAATCAGCATCAACGTGCATTAAGTCAGTGGTGGTCACTGTCCAGTCGCTGTAGTGATTGTGTAACATTTGAGCCCTTCATCTTTCTATTCTTTTTTTCAGACTGAGTCCTTTATTTGTTGAATGCATTCATTGCAAGCTTTTGCACCAGGGCTTCTTCATTTACAGCCTCTCGGGGGCCCACATTAATTGCATGTCAGTTGGGTTTGGCAATCTGATGATTATGAACAGGTTCTGCATTATTACTAATCTTATGGTCCTGTTTTGTGAAGGGAAATTAGTTTTAACACCTTTTTATTTGGTATATACACATTTTTATATTGTACATATTCCAAAATAAAGCTTTGTTTAATAAAATTATCACAAACCTCTCATTTGCTAACAATCGGACATAGATAGAGCGTTGTATTCAGATCACAGAGAACTTGAGTTGGTCACTAGTCTGTCACTTTCAGGCACCAGGTGGAGACAAATTTGCATCATTGATGCGTAGATATCAGTCAACACTTCTGTCATGTTATTGTAGACCAGCAACTGCTTTAATGGAAGTCTTTGACAAATCACGTAAAGCGAAAAATTACGCTCACCAAACCACAGCAGCAACAATGATCATTGTTTAATATTTGTATTATTCAAGTATTAGTGAGGACGTCTGTAGCAATTATGCAAATTGTATGTATTTGGTTATGTATATGTATTAATAGTTAGAAAAATACTTTTGGATCGAAATCCCCAGTATATTATAAAAAAAGACAATGCACTTAGAGATGAAACATCATGAAATGTAACGTTTGTCCACTGTATGTCCTGTATCCAGCACCAAATTCATAAAGTCACAAAAACTATCTAGGTTTCCCAGAGTGTATCCTAACTTTATAATACTGATCATTAACAGCAAAGACATTGGGTTTACATTGATTCTGGCAGCCTCTATCCTCTTTAACTAGACAACTTCATATGCTATCATTAGTTAATTCTCATCCACTGATTTCTTTTTACATATGAACTTTTGTAGATATTACATAGACACTAGCATATTTACAAAAGTCCAAAGAACCACCTTTTTGGTTCTTTAGCCCAAAAGAGGAACTTTTCTGACATCTACAGCAGCAGCAGTCTCCATCTTCAAAAGGTAAACAAATCAGAGTCCAACTATTTCAGTCTTTCTCTGCAAAAAAATCAAATTAGTAATTAGTGATTTTTTTTCTTTTAAATAGTGCACATAACACATTATGTTAAGTCAACTAATAAATAGTCTTGAAAACTTAGTCCAAGGGCCTGTTTCTTCATTATCACATTAATATTCATACCTTAAAGTTCAAAACATTCAAAGAAAACACATATTTGGTAGAAATTAGTTTGATTTGTCTTCTGACTTGAATGAAATGCTCTACACTGTTTGCAGATGGCTTCATTTCACATCTGAAAGATGTATGTATTCAGGGTTTCAGGGTATTGTCTCAAAGGAAACCATAATTATCTGTTCAAGCTACAGGAAAACTACTGTATATCACAGGTAAATACTACATAATAAATCTAGCAGGTTTTACATATGTAGTATGTTCAAACTGCAAAAGCTTACCAACAAAATGTCAGTGTGCTTATTAAAAAAACAGATTTGTGAGAGTTCTGTCGATGTTCACTATATTGTCCAGTAATGCAATGAGCAAGGGAAAGTGAAGCACTACTTACTCAGCTGCAAAAGACTGAAATAATTTGTCAATGGCTGTGAGACAGCGCCAGAAAAAAATACTTAGTCCCAGGCATATTCCAGCCTTACTGCAACTTACCCCTGAGTCTTTCCATTTCCTGAAAAACATCCTCACACACAGTAGCCAGCAGTTCTTCTTTTGGCTTCAGTCCATCCAGAAATACTAAAAATAAAAAGAGACACAAAAAATATAAATGTCATTTACTCTATTATTTAATATTAGTGCAACTGCTACAGTGATAACAGTTTCCTTGTGTATCATTTTTCAGGTCTCAACCACATAAATACCTGGATTGCTCTAATGATCACAGTTCTAATCCCATCAACACATACTGAACACATGGCGTCTTTGACTGGACACTCACCAATTCCAGACACCATGCTCTCCATCTCCTGGCGGTTTTTTAGGTACATTGGCCACACATATCCATCAAAGTAGCCAGGAGGATCAGGAGGCGTGTACACCCTCAAACTGTCAATGAACGCAACAAAAGTCAAAACATGAAGAGGAAAACTTCTGCTCTTACTTTTTGTTTATCACAGCTCAATGGAAACAAAATTCATTCAAATTTCAAAAAGGTACAGAAAACATAGTATACAAACAAGAGTTGCTTTTTTTTATTATAAAATCTGACACCTTCGTCTCCTTTTGCAGACATCATAAGGTATTTCCAGGAAGTATCTTTTGTCAAATAGCTGATTCAGAGGCCTGGAAAGGTCCAACACACAAAAAACACATCAGAGCATTACAGTTACAGGAATACTATATTAATTTTATTAAGATATAAGTTTTCATATCATTAAATAAATCCCGGGGAACAGTTAGGCCTCATGGTCAGAAATAAAGCACAACTTTCCCAAAACAATTTAAGTGGAAATCTTTACCTAAGGAAAATAATTAAGACTACATACACATAATAATTACATATTGTAACAATTGTGTCTGTTATCAGTTTTACTACCAATAACTTATCATAATATAGTTTTTGGCTAGCGCATGTATAATTTTTCAGGGACGCTTTATTTTAGCAGTACTTTACCTGTAGTTGAAAATGAGGAATCCTTCCACTATCAGCACAAACACCTCTGTATCGACTGTTGGTGTTATGAGCTCTGGGTTCAGGCCTCGCTGCCTCAGGAACGACTCAGGATCTCTTCGCCACGAGTCAACCTCGCTCATCATTGTGTCCATGTGCAGAGCATCGAGCACTTAAACAGAATGTAGTGACACTACATGGATGAGCTCAGAGACATTTACATGCTCTCATTCATTAATTAGATTTTTCATCTGGTAATTAAAAGTCAAATCTGAAGAGATCAAACAACTTCAGAAGATGTGTGTTGTGGCCAGACTTGCCATAATGCCTCTAATTTTCTCTCTTTCCATCTTGGCCTAAAAGTAGTGCATTTTAAATATATAGTGGAAATAGCCATTTGCACATTTTTTCAACCTCCAGTTTTCAGAGAAAGCAACATCAGTGTCCTGAACAGTAGTAGTTACACCCCTGCATCAATCCACCCATCCATCCATCCATATAGACGCCCACCATTTTCAGCTAGATGTATGAACCGAAAATGATATGACATGATGTGATCCAATTGTCTGCACTTTTTAAACAGTGTTGCTGTATTTAGTGAGGATTTGTTTTTCCGTAACTGAGTCTAATGGTTATAAAAGGTATGGGGCAGAATGACATGAATGATTCAAGACTAACTTACTTCCAACTGATGTATTTTAACAAAGATGTTTACTCGTGATCTCATCAGCCTGAATCCTGTCCATACTTTTGTGACCTCAAGTTGAAGAACAAACAATCAAATAAAGTGTTCTTACTGTCATACTGCTTAAACCCATTGCTGTCCACAGGTACCACAGAGTCATCCTGAAGAAAAAAAGAATCCACTGTGATCACTCAAGCTCTCAAATTTCCAGCACGTCTAAAAGCAGTTATACGATTTAAGGAACAGTCTACCTTAAAATATGAATCCTGCGCAATGATGCAGCTGTTGGGTATCTGCTGGTGTAGACTCTTGGAAAGAGTAGATTTTCCTCCATTGGTCATCCTGAAAGAAAAACAATACATGTCACCTGCTGTGGTTATACATTTTAAATATCATTGAAATAGTTACGCTATGGAACATGTTCATACAGTGTCAATTCACATTAGACATGGCCTTACCTAAAGGTACATCATCTATTGTATTCCAGTAAAGTTTGAGTTTCTAGGACGTGTCCTAATGTGGATATTATATGTGATTGGTGCAGAGCGTGGCCCACCTCTCTCACCCAGATGTTTTCACATTGTTCTAAGCTTTCTTGTTTTTGGTGGCTCTATCTTCAAAACTCAGAGCCGGATGACTTTGGACAGCCGATACACCTGGATCCCTCAAACTGGAGGAGCTCAGGTATGTGCCTCATGGATTTCATTTTTCTACACACCTGTCTGTGGGGTTTGTATTACCCAACACTTAATTTGAGATTAACGTGCCACTTCTACTGAGTGTTCTGCATTTACAAATTATATCACTATTTTCTTTAAAACATCCTAAGTAACACTTTATCTCTCTTGATCTGAACAATGTGATTTTTCTCTCTGACTCTCAGGACTCTGTTAGTGACTTTATCTCTAAAGAGTAACCAGCTCTTATCAGTCTGCCACATGGTTGTCACATGCTGCATGCTGTATTGATCTGATGGTGTCCCTGTTGACCCACATGGCATGTAGTTTGCCAGTATTAACATGTAATTTAATAATATTATGGCTAATGCATTTTTCTAGTGCCTTTCTGTGTCCTGTATTCTTGTCTCTCTGCATTTCTCACATACACAATAAACAACAAAGAAGCATTTACGAAACTCAAACTGGTTGCATAAAAGGTTAAATTTAAAGTAATTCTAAATTAACTGATGATCTACCTTGTGGAGTAAAACACATAAGCATGCAAAATTGTAATGGAGGTCCAACAGGTTATCTAGAGACAGAGTGACCCAAGGAGAACAATAGAAGGCATGTTTGGAAGGGAGCTGTTGTGCCGTAATAAGCACCCATGTGTAAAAAGCATCCCCTTAAAGTTAGGGTTAGGCATGAAGAGTCATGAGAGGACAATATAGCAACACATTAATGTTTACAATCCTCCCGACTTACTTACCCACCTACTCCTACAACTAGTGTCTTCATTTCAGCTTGTTGCGCTGCTCACAGCAGGGATTCAGATATATAAAACGTGCAATACCAAATTAATTAAGTTTATGAGCAGACTTTATAGCACAGAGGAACGTTGGTAGCTTGTCCTGCAACTTCTATGGTCATTACCCCCTCTGTCTTTTCCGCTGTTGGACGCTTGTGATTCGCTGACGGAGTTGTACGTCACTCACGACCTGCCCATTGATAAAAAGAAGACAAACACCAGAATGTGATATAAACTAAATACAGTGTTAAATCAAAGTTTTGTTGTCGTATTAAAAACAAAGTAAAATAGTAACTAATAATAGTAATGTAATTGAATCCGCAATTATTAATAAAGGGTTAAAAAAAAGGAAAATTTAAAATTTAAAAAAGGAAAAATAAAAAAGGAAAATAAAATTAAAGGGAAATGAAAATAGATAATAGATAGATAGATAGATAGATAGATAGATAGATAGATAGATAGATAGATAGATAGATAGATAGATAGATAGATAGAATGGCCGGTACAGGTTAGACATTGCGCATGCGCAGATTAACTTTTCCCCGCCTATCTCAACTTCCTCATTGGCAGTTTACCGCAGTCCAGCGTCGTTTCTGTGTGAAATAACATATAGCGCGTTTGGTTTTGTTTTAGCTCCAGTTTATCGCAAATGTCGAAGCCTCCTCCCAAGCCGGCCAAGCCAGGTAAGACTCGCGTTATGAAGACTGTTGTTTAAATTTAGCCCAAACTTGTGCTCTGTGTGTTACGAGGACAACACACCTTGTCTGCGATGGAAGCTTCGTGGGCGGGCGGTGAGCACTTCAGTGAACGCTGATTTCTGTCGTTTATTTGGGAAACTTTTTATCACCCAGTGGAAAGAAAACCCACAAACTCCGATTAATAACAGTTTCCATTATTACTGACTGGACCAGGACTACAGTGGAGTTATTAAAAGTGCCTTCACTGTTGATTGACAGGGGATCCAGCTCTCAGCAGCAGGCCTTTGTGACTTCCCTATTTGCTTCACTCATGCACGGAGAGACCTGTAATTCAGTGACTTTCAGTGGCTTTAGTTCATAGGTTAAGAGGTTATGATGAGTCTGCATGGTCAATGACATCAGCCACAATTTCCTGCAAACTCAGAATTCTGTGCTGCTATTCTGGTAACCCCTCCCATGAAATTAGGAAATGTGCCAATTGCTCACCAAAAATGATCAGATGAATGCTCTGGCCATGTCGCTTTTTTGTGCTTGTCGTGCTTTTTCAGATTTTTAATAGGTATAATTTGTATTCAACAAATTAAAACTTCTCTACCTTCCAACTGAATGTGATGTCTTCAAATGACTTACCACCTGTCGTCAAAAAAGAAGAAAAAGAAAAAGGTTCAAAAAATAAACCATCTAACCCTAGCCGTTAAAGCTGTTTGCACATGATGTCAAATTGTACAGGATCAATAGAAGTGTCTATAAGAAAAAACAAACATGTGCTTTGAAATCAGGCAGGCACATTTCAGTGCACATCTGTAAAATATGTTTTGCCTCCTTGCTGTGACAACACTGAACACAAAGCTGGAAAGATGGACCTGTTATTATCATTCATACTCTTCATGGTTATTCATGAGTCACCTTCACAACACCTCACTTGGTCGTGACAGCAGCTGAGCTCGTCTGTCTTGACAGATGGCTGGTTCACCTGTTGTAGGAGAGCTGTCAGTTTTATTTGGCAGAGTCAGTGCCTCACATGGTCGTGACTGAACTTCATCTATGCGGTAATTCACATGGCGACACAAAATTACGAGAGGAGGGCACAGAACATCCCAGAATGCAGGTGCAAGTTACCTGAATGTCTGAGGATTCACAACCTACAGTGGCATGCAAATGTTTTGGGTACATCTGGTCTAAATTTCTGTTACTGTGAATAGATTAGATAGAATAGAAAGTCAGTAGGAGATGAACTGATCTGCAAGGGGTTAAAGATGAAACAATTTTAGAATGAAAAAAGGGAAAAGAACACTGTGCAAAAGTTTGGACACCCCAAGAGATTTTAGCTCTGAGACACTGTTCTCACATACAGACTCTGCACTGTTCTACTGTGCAGTGACACCTGCACAAATGTGACGTTCATTGAATAGTCATCGGGGGGAGACAACCTTTCCTGTGTCCTCACCACAAAATTCAGCGTCAGAAATTTGCATAGAAACATCTAGCAAAGCAAACATCACACGATCTGTAAAAACACTGAGTATTAAAAGAGGATCACCTCTACAGCAGGATAATGATCCTTAACACACCTCAAAATCAACAATGGACTACCTCAAGAGGTTCAAGCTAAAGGTTTTACCATGGTCCTCACAGTCCCCCTGACCTAAACATCATCAAAGGTCTGTGGATAGACCTCAAAATAGCGGTGCATGCAAGACAGCCCAATAATCTCACTGAACTAAAAACCTTTTTAGGAAGGAAGGAAGGACGAATGGGGAAAAGGTTCCCCAAACGAAGAAGTGAAAGACTCTTAGCTGGCTACAAAAAGCATTTTCAGATATGATCGTTGCCATGGGTGTGTTACTACTGATCATGCAGGGTGCCCACACTTCTGCTTCAGGCCTTTTCCCACTTTTTGTAATTTTGAAACTGTAAAACATGGAAATAATAATAACAACAAAAAAAAATCTTTCTTAAAGTATTAGAGAAATGTCTCATCTTTAACTTCGTGCATTTCAGAACATACACATTTCAGGTCACCTTTTACTCACTTAGCTGTTCACAGTAACAGAAATTTTGACCAGGGGTGCCCGAACTTTTGCATACCACTCTACATGACTTTTACTGCATCGTGAGCAGCTTACAGTGGATACATTTATGCTGCTTGCATTGGTTCTGAGATCGAAGTGCAATTACTGTTCAAGCCTCCATGTTGGATGATTTTGGTCCTTCTAAAGTAATTTTGAATCAATCTGTCCTGGACTGCTGGTCTGTAAGTGTCCCTCTTCTCAAAAATAAGATCAGATTTAGAGCTGTAACGATCTGTCAATTAATCGATTGGTCAAATGGCAGAAAAATAATCGGCAGCTATTCTGATAATAGCTGATCATTTCTGTCATTTTCCTTCTGTCCTTTCTGTCATTTTCTGAAATTGCTTTTGCAATACAATGACACAGATGTAAAAATCACCCAAAACCCACAAGCATATAAAATCTACTGACAATGTTTTGCTCGCGCTAAGAGTCGATTTTTTTTATTTTTTTTTAGCCAGAGTAAATCCTTGTGTGTGCCTGGGGCTTTAAAATGCAGAGGGAATCTGAGCTAGTCAGCACAGGCTTTTGTGTGTTTTAAGCGACATGACCGGGCCTGCAGAGGAGACATGCTTGCTGTGTTGAACAGAGCTGGGCTTGTGCAGTGACTCAAGCTCTCTCATTCTGAGACACTGAGACAGTGTGTTAGCTAAATAGGAATTCTGAGAAACTGAAGAGGGGTGTTACAGCCGTCCAACATTTAGGCCTGTTAGCTAAAGCAATCAGCACACATAAGACACTCGTCTGGGATCAGACATATTCAGCATATTACAGTAAATGCATCAGTGTCAGTCTTGACCGAAGCTTGTCATGATTCATCAATGCCTTCATTACAGCTTGTGAGGATTATACATTTTTGTGTTTATGTAATAGGTGCAACACAGATAAACATTTTTGCGTAAGAAGTAATGCAACAGACGTAATAGTAATAATAATCTTTATTTACGTAGCATTTTCTTAAAGTGACAAGGCGCTACACATAAAATATTCACCTAATAGGCTTTTCTTTTTATAGTGTAATGTATGTTTCTGCATATAGCTGCAGCAGCTTTTGTAGCCTTCCCTGATTTAGCGATTTTAATTGAATAAAATAAAACAAATTCTATAGAGACTTTATGCATGTGTATTTAATGTTTGTATTTTTTAAAGCATATTATTTACATATCCAATAAGGGCATGTTCAACCAGATAAATCTTTGAAAGGGAAGTCAGTAGAGTGAAGCACTGCATGATGTTTACCCACAAATGAGATGCAAATCAGAAAAATGACATTACTAGCGTTAAATTAAATTTGCTAATATAATACGTTTGTGCATGTCGCTGTTTCTTTAAGCTTTTTCGTGGGTCTCTGTGACCTAGTTGGGCTGTCAGCTAAGGCTGCAACCACTCTGGTAGCATTCCAGCAGCAGAGCCAATGCCAGGCTCGACTCTGAAGCATCACAGGCCCTGAAGGCAGCAACCTCAGGGCAGCACACACAAGGACCAGCTCTGTGTTTTTGTCCCTGCTCTTGCGTGTGTATATGTAGTTGCCTGTAGAAGAGTTGTTACATGTAGCATGCAGTTACATGTAGCATGCAGTTAGCTCTTGAGTGTGTCTGAGAGGAGTTTACCACATTAAAGCTACAGTCTTCACTCACATGGCTGTGTCTATTCTCAAGTACAATGTATCCTCTTCACCTTTCTTATGCAAGCAGTGAATGAAGTTAACTTGCTACAAGACATCTATAACTTGTCAAGAAATATTTCACCGTACAATCTGTGTTTTGTTTTTCTCTTTACAAGGCCAAGTCAAGGTGTTCAGAGCTTTGTTCACCTTTGACCCCAGAACGGTAAGAGCTTTCTGTTTAAGATGGATGGTTTTTCTAGTATTTGATAAGTGTTGAAGACTATTTGTTTCCTTTTAGGTAAATTGCTTAGTTTATTTATATACAGACATATATATCTACGTGTGTGTGTGTGTGTGTGTGTGTGTGTGTGTGTGTGTGTGTGTGTGTGTGTGTGTGTTTTAAATTGTTTAACTACTCTGGTTTGCTGTCAAAATATCTACATAATGACTGCTAGAGCTACAGTCTCCAAGCTCAACAGTGACGTAGAGTAAATTAGTCACATATTTTAGTGCTGCCCTCCAGTGATGCTGTTCTAAACAAACAACAACAAAAAAAAAAATACACAATTAAAAGGCAGAATTGGACATGCACACTGTACGTAGGAGTGATTTAATATGTGTAAAGCCAGTGGTCCAGAGCATGATCATCCTCCTTGGAACAATATTTTCAACACAAGCATGGAGAATGACTTACAAATTGAATGAGTCAAACTTGTCAAACCATCACTGTACAGTGGAAATGTTAATTGCAAAAAAACAAGGTCAAGTATAAAACATACAAAGGGATGAGATATTCAATTTACTATCATATATAAAAAAAAAAAATACAAGTCATGACATTTGAGAAGCTAGAGCCAGTGAATGTTTGTGATGACTGAAATTAGTAAGCGATTCATTTGCTGTTGTTTCAGCTCTAGATAAAATCACTTATATTGCAGATGTAAATAAAAATGACTCATCCAACAAACCTTATCACTAATTCCTTTTCTATATCCTTGGAAGTGACAAAAAATTGTAGTTTGGGTTTTTCCTTTCACCCTTATTCCAATTTCCTGTTGTTCTTACCACAGAGTGCGGGTGCAGTGTGTCAGGTTTTTTTTATATAAATGGAAATAAACTTAAATGCGGCACCTACATCCTCAATCAACAATTTTGTGTTAAACCACATTAAAATCTAGCAGTTATGATGGTTTCAGTTGGTGGAGGAAAAAAGGGGAAGATGTGGGGGAGGACAAAGCAGGTGAAATGTAGCACAAAAAACAGTCTTGCGGTCAGAATAATGTGAATGTGTTAAACTTCCTGATCATTAACATTGTCTTATTTTTTTTATTTTTTCAGCCAGACGAGCTGTACTTTGAAGAAGGAGACATCTTGTACATCTCTGACACAGTAAGTAAAACCTCAGAGACTTAGCTTCCGTCTTCCTCACCAAGTCCACACGTCCCATTCAGTTTGAATCTAAATTTGTACTTCTTCCTCTTTCTGTTGAATTCTTTGCATTTCACGTCTCTTTTTTACTGGATTTTATTTTTCCATCGTCCACCTCAAGCCATTTCTCCCTTTCATTTCTCTCTCACTTCATTTCACTCTTTTCTTTGCATTTGTTTTTGGCTCTGTTCTCATTCTGCTTTGTCCTCTTTGTCTCTACTCATTTGCATCGTGATTTTCTTTGACTGAAAAAAACTAAAGATTTCTGCGTTGCTCTTATTCTCAGAGTGACACTAATTGGTGGAAGGGGACATGCAGAGGGAGGACAGGACTAATTCCAAGTAACTATGGTGAGTAGAAAACATAGACAGACCAAGTTTGAATTTCATTAGCTGTATGTGGTTACCAAAACATTACTTAATATAGTCTTTTGTCTCCTATAATTCTCCTTTATCAGTGAATTTTAGATAATGCACTAATGTTCTTGTTTTGTGTTTTTTAGTGGCTGAGCAGGCAGAGTCTATTGACAATCCAATGCACGAAGCAGCCAAACGAGGTGAAGCAACTGGCTATATATTCAAATATATCCTTGTGTTCCTTTATCTATTTATTTAAGCATCTTTTGTCACAACTGTTCTTCTATTTAACAATTCCTTCAATCCCTGACAAAAGCAACCGTGACCTAGATAACTTCCTCTTGCTGTTACACTGTTTGCATTATTAGTACCCTTCTCCATTCGACTCTGTGTGTGCTTTGTGTGTGTATATACGCATATTTGTGTGTTTAAACAGGGAATTTGAGCTGGCTGAGGGAATGTGTGGAGAACAAGGTTGGAATTAATGGGCTGGATAAGGCAGGAAACACTGCCCTCTACTGGGGATGCCATGGTGGACATAAAGGTAATGATCTTTGTATGCATACAATTATTAGGGGCACAAGATGGCAGCTTCTTCCTACAAAGACACTACATTTTCAGGCTGGCAGCAGTGATTTATCTAATTTGTGGTGGGGTGATGGACAGTCATACTCTGTTGTAGTAGCAACTTAAATCTTAAATTGTGACACACGGGCTGATTTGTTTTACGACGGAGGTAAAGTACAAAAAACAGGAACTTGGTCTGTGAAAATGTTCCAGTTCTTCTGTGCCCTTTCAATGTTCCTGCATGATTGTAATGTGATACGTGTCATTAAGTCTTCAATCCATCACCGAAACTATCTCCTTTTTTTTTCTGTATCAGATGTGGTGGAGCTTTTGCTCAGCCAGTCCAATGTGGAGCTCAACCAACAGGTGAGATGAGTTTAAAACTTCACCAATGGGTGAAAAACATCAGGATAGTAGTCCCAGTTTTGGAAATCATCCAGATTTCACTGCTGATGTCATATTGCCATAAGTGCAAGTAGATGTTATTCTTGCCAGGGATAGATATCTACGTCAGGTTATTTGCTTATTTCAAGCTGGTGAATTATGACATCAACATACAACAGCATTAAACAAGCAGACTTCCATCTTTTAAATTTGGTCCATTCATAACCAGTTTGCCAAAAGGTGTTTTCCAACCAAAATCTGGCTGCTGATAGTAAAAGAAAAACCTGAATAAATCAATGGAGAAACAACAAATACCAATGTTTCCATACAGGCCACAAGGGGGTCAGTCAGTAGTGTGAAGAGTATGAACATTATGCCTTCACAGTCACCAAATCTCAACCTAGTTGAACACCATCTCCACTGTCATCATAGAAACACCAAATGAATGTACAGTATATGTTTGAGAAGAAATGTTTTCATCACTCCAGCTGAATTTCAGAGACTTCAATATAACTTTCTGTTGGTTTTTCCTTTAACGTGTCAGCCACGAATTCTGACATCTGTTATCTTGAACCCTGAAAAGCATTTATATCTTTAGTTAGTTCCATTGAGGCAGTTGATAATAATGCCACTGACATTCAGGTAGTACCAACCAACAAGACTATCTGACAACATTGTGTTGCTGCATGTCCAGGCAAACTTGAGTGAGGTTTGTTAGGAGTTAATTAAAACATGTGATAGACGGTTTGTCATGCTACGAATACTTAGCAAAATGAACAGACAGCACCTAGTGAGTAAACTCCAGTCTGTACTCATATTCAACTATTAAGCCTAAGGTGATAATAGACAGGTGTATCTTATTCCGCTGAAGTAACACGGACTAGAATCAAATTTGCTTTTCCAGTCTTGAAGGATGGCATGCTACTGAAACTGCTGAAAGCTGTTTAGTTGCAGATGCGCCATTGTGATGATATGAAACAAACTTAAGCAAAAAAAATGTATATAGCTGTGGGGTGTGGTCACACATTATAATTGAACATTGATTGTCATGTTGTTTGTCAGTGATGATGATTTGTGTTTCAGAATAAACTTGGTGACACCGCTCTGCATGCTGCTGCCTGGAAGGGTTATTCTGACATTGTGGAAATGTTGCTGAACAAGAGTGAGTCTCTGTCTGTTTTTTTTTTGTTGTTTTTTTTGGTTTTATAAAAAGGAATTTGCCCGGCAGGTCATCCTCTTTATTTGGATACATATCAAAACAGAGCAGACAAAGCTCCAGTAAGATTTTATCAAACCTTAATATGAGACTGTGTGATTCCAGATTGAGGAAACAATTTTGTGTGTGTCCTCATATTCAGTTTTATCTTTGTATCAGGTTTTTTCTGTCTTCCTCTATGTAGTTTCCAGTTTGTTTTGTTTGTTTTCTTAGCGTGAGAATGTTTGTTTCAGATGCCAGGACAGACATCAGGAACAATGAGAATAAGCTTGCTCTGGAGATGGCCACCAACGCCCAGTGTGCTTCACTTCTCAAAAGGAAGCAGGGAAGCAGTAAGTACAGCTGCCGCTTGGGGGCAGCCTCGCAGCACTCATGCACACAGTATCATTCAGTCAGGCCACACACTCATACAGGGAACAGAATAATGCGCTTTTTTGTCTGAGCTCTCACAGTTACACAGTCCACCCTGAGACCAGCACCAGAGCCTCAGTACAAACAGTTCAAGGGATGAACAGTAGCGCGTTTGACATGTACACTGCATGTTATACTCTCTATTATTTTCAGAAGCTTCAACCAGTGAACAGATAGTCTTAACAGAAATCTTTAGCAACAGCCTGTAGAATCCAGTAAACATAAAAACTGCAGGCAAAATAATATTTTTTAAACTTTTGCAAAAATATTAGCAAATTTTAATTTTTGTACTTAAGAAAGATTATAAGAAATACATCATTATATTTCATTATCATATATAATATACAATCCCGTTTAAAAATTGTAACTTAAGTCATTTGCCAGAGCTTATTAAAGTATTGAACGGTTATTGATTGCCACAGCTTGGTTCACGTTCGACAACAGCTGCTCATATATGTGACACACTGTCTTATCCATGTCTCATCCTTGTCTTATGTAAATGGCATGAAATAGGGATATCGCATGTAATCAAGTATTTTTGGGGGTCAGGCCTGAGTTGGCAAACAGGTTCAACACAGGTCCAAGTTCGAAAAGAGGAATGAAGGATAAGAGATGAGGAGGCTATTAAACTCAAGGACCACTTGTAGTACTGTGCCGCACAGCTGCTTAGCTGCAATACGGTCACTACATCCACAATGTTGAGGTTCATTCAGATCATGTATGAGACTCTTAAACCGGGGATTTTAATGCAAACTGTAAACTACACTTGCTTAGGAATGTAATTTGCAAAAGACATTAAGCCAGTAATATTTTAAGTTAGAGATTTTGCAGATATGAGCAGTAAAATATTGCAATATTCCTGTCATTAACTGGTAATTTCTCTTGTTACAGGTGTCACCCGCACACACAGCAACGCTGAAGAGTATTTGGACGATGAAGACTCAGACTGAGCTGGCCCTGTTCAAACATTGTCACTGTCTTCCATTGGTTTTTTTTATTTTATTTTTTTTGGGGGGGGTCTGTAATAAAACTCTCCAAGCTCCATGAGGAGCTTGGACAGTTTCCACCAAAAGTGGATTTGCTGCTCTGTTTTCAGCTGTAGCTCTATTTTAGTTCTATTAATTTGTGCAAACGCCTCAGTTCTCGGCCCTCTGCATCATATCAGTGTGAATTACAAAGCATTGAATTAATGCGTTTTACCGTTAGCCTGCTTTGCCAAGTGCATTTCCACATATAAGGAATTTGTCTTGGAGCCTCGGTTGCACACCGTGGGCTGAGGGGCAGAATATATGTAGTAGTGGAAAAACGGACCAAAGCCCTAAGAAGCACATTCCAAGCTTACAGATTATGTTTAACCCATTTAAACAGGGAATTAAAGTGCCAGTGCAGATTAAAAGATTGATCAGGTCTGTTTCTAGTCAAGTTTACAAGCTCTACTAAAATACTGCAGAACTACAGAATCACCTAAAATGAATTGGAAACACATAATCTCTTGCAGCTTGGCGCTCTGTTACAACTCAGCGCAATTTATATTTATTTATGTACATCAGGGAGGCTAAGCAGCATGTACACTTAACCTTAATATTTCCCCTCAAAATGGGATGTGCTGAGGGACCCAATGACCCATTTTGCTGTTATCTGCTTGGTCAAATATAAGGGTGTCACTAATGTGCATAAATGGGATTAATATGGGAAAAGTATCTGTAAATTATATGGCAGCAATCTTCCTCTCTCCCCTTCATAATTTCACGAAACTTTTGATACTTTTTGTGCTGCTTGTATTTTGGTCTGTTATTACATTTCCACTGCCAACATCTTCTATCAGTTCAGTGTAACAAAAAATCTGCCCTGTGTAAAACAGACTTGACTCTTTCAAGCTTTTGATGGTTTGATTACCGTCCTGGGAGCAATTTTCTGGTTTTAATGCTGCTTTCCAACAGATTATATTAAAAAGTGCCTTAAATATATGTGTAACAGAGTGTCTTTGGTTGTGTATCAATGTGAACATGTGTTTCTTAAGATGATTTCTATCTGCTTTGTCTTCAGTCTGCAATAAAAGATTTTTAATTAACTTAATGTCACTTCGAGTAGACATTTTTTAAGGCGGACAATAAATAGCACACATATGGTCAACTTTAAGATTAAATGCTGAGAGTGGATTTGCATTTTTACAAAATTACAGAAGCTAATGACTCAAAGCTTCTCACAGCAAGCTAAATTCTTCTCATTATGAAGTGCAACTGTACAAACAAACCTATCCTTTACATGTAGAGTAATACGATTGTGGACTGTATATTAATCCAAGCAGGAATACACACTAATAAACCCTAAAAAAAAAAAACAACACTAAAAAACAAAAATTATGTTCAAAAGTCAAAGAATTCCTTTATTACAAAGTCAGCATGTTGATGACATTCCAAAGAAGGCAGAAAGGGCAGAAAATAGATGTTGACAGAAAATACAGTGAGTCCTTCGAGAGGGATTTGGGTACATGCTACATAACTGCCAGACCAGAGAAAAAAAGGAACAAGACTGGTAAAGCAGAGAAGAGGCTCCATACTTTGAAATGATTTTCTTTCCTCAACACTTCTCCCTGACTTATCAACACAAACAGGAATGGCTACTTCAAGTGAAATATATTTCTTCCTCTTTACATCTGTTTGATGCCAGACCCAAAGAAGCAAACATTTGAATCTCTCTCGCTATACATATACATATATATATATGTATATATATTAAAAAATAACCTACCTCTCTGTACTCTACGAGTGCACATACAGCAGAGGAAACGGAAGCAACTAGTATTTATCAAGAGCAGAAGTGCTGACTAAACCATCTCTGCCTTTCAGGTCATTTTTGATGAGCTGGTTTTAAATAAAGAGTTATTTATCCTCAGTCAGCAACCATGTTGGGAGAGCTAGAAATCTTGCCTCTCTTCACTGAGCAGATAAGAGAGAGGAAGTGACTAGTGGAAACTGCTTAATATTTGTGAAATATGTCTAGTGCTTTGTTAGCCTGAATGTCAGTCTGAGAGCATCCTGCAGCAGCAACTACTCAAGAGGATGCAGGGGAGGGAGGTAGCATCTTCAAAACCATCTGCTCTCTGGGATTTTTAATAACACTGAGCCAGACTGAGCAGCAAAGAGCAGGTACATGGTGTCTGAGCATGACTGTGTCTTTCCCTTGGGGTTGTTAGGAGTATCAATATCATGATACATGATTTTACAGTACAAAATTGCTAATAAATACACTGTCCTTAAATTATAATGTTCTCTCGGGTAGCAAAGGTAATAAACTCTGTTATTTGTGGATGGGGGAAAAATTAGAGGAAGCAGCTCTGATTCGTTGATAGGCCTCCAGAAATACAAAGAAGGTTCAGCACAGTGAACCACACACAGACACACGCAAACATAAATTATATGACACAAACACACATCCACACAGACATGGTCAAAGTAAAACAAAACAGCAGCATTTTAGGTTCCACTTATGTGAGAAGCTATGCTGATTCTGCAATACTGTACGCTTGATGTGTTACACTCAAAGATTAATGATCCAACCTCTGCACATTAAAGCAATTAGGGCTGCAACTAGCGATTATTTATATTATCAATTAATCTGACAATTATTTTCTTGATTAATCGATTGGTTGTTTAGGCTGTAAAATGTCCGAAAATTCGGTCAACTTATCAGTCAATCAATTATCAATCAATCATTGCAGCTTTAAATGCAAGCATTAGGAAGTAGTTATGCTTCATGATTTTGCTTTGTGGTAGAAATAATAATGATATCACTCATATTTGTCTGTATGCAAGGCAACAGGTACTAGCACTTGTAAAGCTGACTCAAAAACACATCAAATTTTGTTCATTTAAAAACGACAATATGCCATTTCACGAGGGCTATGTACCAGATTGTTTCTTAGCTAGGACCTGTTGCCAGGCAACCAGTGGAAACAAGTTGCTATGCCCGTTTAAGAAATAGTAAAAAACATACAGTAACTGATGTTACAACAGTGAATTGTGGTTTTCTCATCAAACTCTCAGCAAGAAATAAGCAAATTTTACAAAATGTTGAACTATTCCTTTGACGTCTAAGTTGTGAAATACAGGGTTATTTTATGACATTAACCAATATATTAATCTTTCTCCTTTTTTTTTTTTTTGCCAAATGCAGTGCTAGATGATACATATGTTTCCTGCTCAATACCCAGCAGTGTGAACTGATAACCTTCATGTCATCACATGAAAACAAGAAAATCACAGCCAAAAGGACAAATATTAATCACTACTTTCAATGATTCTAAATTTTCCTTTCATCCTGTGATTTATTTCTACTGATGAGAGCAGGAAAGGATGAAGATGCCGCCCCATCAACAAGGCACATTTGAGCGTAAAACTTATACATGTAACAATAAGGCCTTTTCAAGCACAAGCTGTGGTTATCATTAAGCTTTTAAGACAGACTGCATGACAAACTGTCATCAAGAGGGCCAGTCAAAATTATCTCTCAGAATCATGTTAGTAATGATAGCATTTGCTCAAATTTTAGTTTTTAAGCCAAACCTAAATAAGTACAAACAAAGGAAGGCTTGCAGTTTGTCTTCATGTCAGTTACAAATATATCGTCACCAAAATATCAACTTTTCACAAACTAAGAAAAACACACTTTTTTTTAAAGCTATAAAACAGTGTGTTTTTCATATAATCCTATACGTTTTCAAATGGTTTATTTATCTTAATCAGGAAATTCTTTTAAAACCATATTGGAACACTTAATCCTTCAGTGTATCTTATCAGGATTGGAGATGCATGGTTTTCACTGGAAAGCAACGATATTTTGCACCAATGTTTGCTAATCGCTCAGAATAGACCTACTATTTCATTAGATAAAAAAAGATTAACGTAAAAAAAAACACACATGGTTAATGCAGTACTCTTGACATGAAAGCATGTTTACAAAATAATTCTTTATAAAGATAAGACTTCATCAAAGGGGAATTTCACAAATAACTTTTAAGGATTTTTGAATAGAACAAAAAAAAACATGTGTTAGACATAATCTGAATTGAACAAGAGAACATGCACTTTTAGCCGTCACGGCCTCATTCAATCACCTGAATAGGAATCCCTTCTTTCAACCCCTCTCTGAAGAAATAATATCAGATATGACTGGAGCACAAGAGTAAAACAGTGCAGTGAAGATTTCACTCTGGCTAATCAATGATATGATATTAATTACAACTAAAAGGTGAGGATGAGTGAAAGGAGGGAGCATTTGCTAATATTCAGACCTTCTAAGGGAAATAGGGAAGATCTGTGTTAGACAGCAATACTGACAAATTGATACACACTATCTCACTGCCATGTACATGCATGCATTGTGAATACATGATTAAATTATTGCCCTATTGCACATTCAGTAGCACAGCAAGTTTTATGACACCGAAATCTAACCGAACTGTTCAAGGTTCATGCTGAAACCTCCTACTGATCGTGTCTGTCACAACGACAGCAACGACATTGCACCAAAAATGTCTCATGTTTTTTGCGTACTCATGTAGCAAGCGGTCTTGCTTTAAAAATGACTTCAATATAAACTGACCCTGGTCTGAGTTCCAGTTGATACAACTTTACGTCAAAGCAGCTCATATTGTGTCTGTTTCATACATCAACAACTTTAAACGAAGACTGAACTTTAGACCTTTCAGAATCACATCATAAACGTTCAGACATAGAAAAACTGTTGCAAATATTTGAAATAATTCACTTCATTTTACTAGCCAGACACAAACTTCAGAAGCTGACAAGCACTATCATCACTTCATGTGGAGGAGTTAAAACTGGGAGATTGTGAAACCTACGTGAATCTAGGTAAGTGTGAAAACTCAATATTGACCCCAGAAACAGTTTGACAATAAAGTCTCAACGTCCACTTACCAGCTTCTTTTTTTAGAGCAATCTTGGGGTCTGAAAAAACTATCCTCTAAAGAAGGCAGTGAGACAGTTAAAAGCTCAGAAAAAAAGCTAGTAAGTGGATATTACCTTAAGATTTGTTTGATCTAAATGAGTCAGAAAGGAAACCAGCCATTGTTTATGTCGATCTGGTCTGCTTAGATCTATTCAGCACCGTCTCTTACCAGCTTTGAGAAAGGGGTTGTGACAAAATGAACAAATTTGAGGCTGCATTTTTCTATTTTATGACACTTTCTTTTACCACAATTTTCACTCTGCCTTGACCTCTGGTCAAGGGAAAGTTGCACAAAAAAAAAAAAAAAAAAAAAAAGATTCATATAATTTAAACTTAGTCTGAGATTCAGAAAGTGTGTGGAAGAACAACGTCACATCGTAGACAGCTTCTCTTTACTTTAAAGCCCACTGCCAGGCTACAAGTTAAGTATAAAATAATGGAACTCTTGGTTTAAATAAATAAAATTCTTAGGATGGTTAAAGGAAAATAAAATAGAATAAAATGAAATAACTGGGATAAAACACATGACATCTTGTACAAGCAGCTAATAAAAATTCCCTCCCAGAAAATAATTTCTTTCACTGATTTTTCTCATCTTTTATCTTTTTTCTTTTTTTTGCAAAAATGAAAATATAGTTTTTTTTTTCAATGTTCTTTGCCAGTGTCCATTTAAAAAAACATTATAGTACCAATGAGTCCTTTTTGAAATATATCTACAGCTGTACAATAGGTCTTGCAAGTGGATTCATGAAAAAAAACAAAAATTTAGCGCATCATTTTACATAAAAAAGCGTCTTTACAGATATGAGTTAAAAAGGGTCATAATAAACAATATAAAAAGAAGATAGAAAAACAGCGTTTACTAATGAGATTCTTGGAGATTAGTCTTTTCTTCAATGGCCTGTTTCACTATTTCAGCCAACTTCAAGCGGTCAACCTTATCTGAGAAGGCTCGTCCTGCAATGAAAAAGCTGGTGGTTAAGGACCTGGTAACAATAAATGACTAGAAGAGCAAAACATTTACATAAATGAGTCAACGACTGGTGCCTTTAGAAGTCAAAAGAAGTCAAAGAATGTACTGCTTAATTGCTAATTTACACAAATTAGTCTCTCAAAATGAATCTGTCTCTTTCACTCAAATATATTGAACCAAAACCCAAAGATAGTTATTATCTCATAAGACAAAGGAAAACAGTAGATCCTCACACTTAAGAAGTTTGAACTAAGTTTGACATTTTTCCTTGAAAAATGCTTAAAACAATAAGTCAATTGTCATACTAGTTGCTGATTAATTTTCTGATGAACAATCCTTTAATCAGCCATCAGGCCTTCAAGATCACTTCCAGTTTGAGCTGAAATGTGATGGTTGGTCTTGCCTATTTATTTATTGATATGGACAATGGAGTTATGTTTGTGACTGCAACTAATTTTTTTTTTGTAGGCAGGCAAATGAAGCAAAAAAGGCCAGATAATGTGGGGAGTCATTACAGATAAATACATATGAAGAAAAAGTTGACCATGTCAGACACAGGGAAGACATTTTTTCCTAAATGTGAAAAGATTAAACAGCTGCTTTGATTTTTGCCAGATAAAGACAAGAGGAAATGGTACTGACCGTCCCAGCTGAGCCCCTGCAGGCCTTCTCTCAGCAGTTTACAGTCTCTGTTGAACCTCCAGGCTTCATACATCACCTCATTCAGCTTCTCGTCCTCGTTCTCTCCTGGACAGACAAAAATATTCACCATAAAGGAAACCTGCTTCACAAAACGTGTGTCATCTGGAATGGCAGTAAAGTCTTCACTACATGTTGACTGACACAATACTCAGTTTTAATGCACAACAGACATGATGAGAGAGAGGCTGCTGAAATGATCGTGGTGGTAGGGGGTGCAACCCAGTAGCTGGTTGCTGAGAAACGTTGATCTGGCTGAAAATCCACACACGTCTGGATCATGCTACAGGCAATTCTGCAGCGGATAAAGTCAGGCATACTGACCAGGGCAGAGTTGCATACATATATATTTATTTGATGTGATGTA
Organism: Seriola dumerili; assembly: GCF_002260705.1. Lineage (NCBI taxonomy): Eukaryota > Metazoa > Chordata > Actinopteri > Carangiformes > Carangidae > Seriola > Seriola dumerili. The sequence continues at coordinate 3,785,242 of NW_019174545.1, read as the reverse complement.
TTTCCTTTTTTTTTCCATTAAAAAATTAGGAAATTTAAGGGTTATTGGTGGAGCTAAACCCCTCCAGGCTCCCGTCCTGAGTCCCTCGTAATTTGAACACTGCTATTAAAGCGTGGGTGACTATGTCAGCATTTTGGGTGTCTTGCGTAGCCACAGTGAAGCTGTAGCCAATCAAAATTTGGAAAAATCATTAATAGTCGGTCATCTGTTTCCTGAGCACATTGGCGGTTTCTTTGCTTTGTTTTCATCTACAACTGGGAAAATACTTATTAGTCGAATAGAAATGACTGAAAAGCATATCTACTGAAGACACGTCACTTCACTCATTAACCCAATGTAACTTCAAGGGAAACACAAACAGGTCCTCTGTGATGTTCTGCGCTGCAGCAGATTACACCAGTGTACACCGATATGCAATATACTCAGTGTACAAAATATGCAGAGTATATCATTTCATCAGTGAAGTACTGGTTGTGCATCCGTTTTTAGTGTCGTTTGTTCAAATATCGTAAACACCAGGGTTTACTGACCAGCTTGTGGTAGTATACACTGTGCAATGACATCTCGTAATTTTCCCAGTGCTACGTTGGAGTCTTCCCCTCCGTTCTCTGGGTCATGAATGAAGAAACCGTCACTGGGCTTGGGGCTGCAACATGGACACCAAAACACATTTCAGACTCAAATTTTGCTTTTTTTTTATTCAATACAGGAACCCCTAAAGACTATAGAACTAAGACTATAGACTCCATGTAGCACCAAAGACTCAGGAGAACAGTATCTGAAGAGAATGAGATTTTAGTTCCATTAAGCAGTGCGATGATAATTTTACATGAAATGTATCTATACTACAGAATACAGAAAAAATAACTATTTTATGTCTCTAAACTTTCTAAAAAAAAATTATGAGAACAGCTTACAATAAAGTTGACACAAGAGCAATCATACCCTAGGAGTTTCCGCTTCCTGAGGATTGGGTTGTTGACAGAGTTTAGGGGCTTCAGGCTGACATTCAGATCCTGAATTCTCATGTTGGCCAACTGCTCTGCGTGAGCCTGCTGGATCCCTGCGACTACCGCCTGGGAGGTAAGAGGACAGACAGTAAGAAAAAGAAGAAGTGTACCGCATGTTATCATAGGTAAGTTGACTAACTTTCTACAGTGGCCTCTGCTGGTCAATTCATTCAGGAATAGCAGCATAACTGTACAAAAATTGGTGCAATGCAATATTTTGCACCTTTAATTTCCCACTCACCTTGTCCATCATCATCTGGGCAGAGGGCAACACATTGTCGAGGGCCTCAGTGCAGTTGAGCCAAGGGTGAGCCAAGACTCCCTCAATAGTCAGCCTCTCCTCTGGCTTCACCTTCAGCAGCCTGTGGGGAGCAGATGAGGAAGTGACAGAAGACAAATTATTGGACAGAGAAATGACAAATGAGTGAGAGTGACAGAGGGATGTGATGAATGAAAATAAAGAAGCAAGATATGGGAGGAGGCAAGACAAGTGGGGATAATAGGGACAATAACATACAGGAATAAAACACATAAACACCAAAAACATAACAACTTGGATATACAGTTTAGTCAAAAAAAAATACAAGTAAATACTACAGAACTAACAACATTAAATGGTGTGAAAAATGGATGAAGAACACAAACACATCATGGGAGCTTCATTCCACAAAGAGCCACAAACAGCCATTACCTAGTCAACTAATGAGTCCACGCAAGTCTGTCACTTATTTCTAACAAGTGTTTAAGAACTGTTTTTAGTGTTTGCCATGAGTGATTCAGAGACATAGCAAAAAAAGGAAAAACACTTACTTGCGTACAATGTCCTTGGCCATTTCGGAGATCTGGCTCCACTCATCTTCAGGGAAGTCAAAGCTGCCCGTCATAATCTTCTTCCTCATGTCCTTTGGGATTGTGCGACTGTGATGTTTGGAGTAGAATGGGGGATAGCCGCACAACATTACGTAGATAATCACACCAAGAGACCACAAGTCACAGCTCTGGAGAAAGAAAGAGACATTTATTCAAAAAAAAAAAAAAAAAAAAAAAAAAAAAAAAAATCAAAATTGAAGGACAGGGCTTGCAACACCTAGTGTAAGGGTGAATGCTTAATCCAACAGATGTTTCACCTTGTTATAGGTGTAAGGAGTGGGTGAGGTAGGTATAATTCCAGACTTTTCCTTCTGGTGTCTTCTTTGAGCCTCAAGTACCTGGACAAGAAACAGTACCAGAAAGAATACATCAAGATGTTCCTGAGCTATCAAGCATGTTTTATGTGCTCTATGTTTCCTTTTTTACCTGAGGTGCTACGTAGTAAGGAGTGAACTGAGGGGTCATCAGATCTCCTTGATCAATTTTGGCAAAGCCAAAGTCACACAACTTCACAGGTGCATCCTGTGGAAAAGAGAATCACAAAGTGAAAAGTGTGAATGTGGAGTGATCAGAGAAACATATTTTTAGTAGCTTCCTGTTTTCAACAGAACATTTCAGCTTGCTTATATTTCAAGAGTTTACATTTACATTACTTTTGGGATATCATTGAAGGTGCCACAGTAAAGATGGATTTCAAAGTCTATTACAGCAACTTCAGATCGGACATTTCCAAATCTTCAATCTTCCTCTACATTATCTTGGCCACAGTCAGATATGGCCAAGAAAATTTTCCTGCTTACAGTGTCTCACTGAGTAAAGCACTGGCTGCTGACTTAAAAGAGCAAAGTTTGTATTCCTTTGTAACATATACTGTATTGGAGCAGTGGCATCAGTTGTGGTACTGGTATACTTTTAAAACTGCAGCATTCATGTCTATATTTATTCTGTGGAATCCAGTGCAACTCCAGCTACTTACCAGAGAGTTATCCTTGAAGAGCAGGTTCTCTGGCTTCAGGTCACGATGTGCAATATTTAGGGAGTGACAGTGTTCCAAGGCTTGACTGATCTACAGGAGGAAAAAAAAACATCAGACTGAGACACCACTCTATCATATGTGCATGTCGAAGCAATTTTTTTTTTTTTTGTAAAACAGCCTTGATTTGAACCCGTATGTATTCTTTTGACCATGTGTCTCACTGCTGAACTGCCGCATGAGCTGCTTGATCTCAGCAGGGGGATGTTAATGACATGGAGAGGCCGTGAGACATGCAGTTACCCACAGGAAGAAAATGTTTCACACAAAGAAGTATGCAGACAGACGAATCTTGACAGAATAAAAATAGGATAGGAAACCACTGATGAACAAAGACTGTCTGACCAGAATTCAATATTTACTGTACAAAATCACATTCATGGCGCTTAAAGAAACGCAGTCCGTGTCGACTCTTGATATGCTGGAGTGTGTTTATGTGTGCATATGTGTGTCTTCACCTACCTGTTTAGTGACCTGGCTGGCCATCTTTTCAGTAAAGTGCCTGTGCTGACTGATTCTGTGGAACAGCTCACCGCCCTCCATCATCTCCATAACTATCAGAAGCCTCGCTCTGTGAAAGACAAGAAAGGAGGTGTGGATGGTCAAAAAGAGACGGGAGACGGGAGATGGATTGTCAAAAAAAATTAAAAGCACAAGTTTTTACTAAAAAATTCACACACACACAGAACTCCTTACCTTGGGCTAGACTCATGTGGGAACTGGACACTATTAGCATAAACCTCCAGGATCTGCACTATGTTTGGGTGGTTGGCACACATCATATGGAGACGCACCTGCATGGAACAGAGTCAAACACTGTGTGTAGAGTACTTCCCTTAAATATGTTAAATTTTTATCCCATCCTGAATACAATCACTTTGTTTGTCCCTATAAAACTCTGGTGTTGAGTGTGGGCACTTCTCTGCCAGTGCTGGTCAAAATTATTGGCAGCCCTGAATTTCCAAGTCCATAATTCAGAATATCTTCAGAATTAATGCTTATGAACCAATTTTGTATAACCAGAATATTTTTGATAAAATGTCCAAAAACACGGGTGAAAAAAAAAAAAGAAAGAAGAAAATTAACGATGGCTGAATTCCATTTCCTGGTACTGTGCATGCTGGCTCCCTGTCACACTGAACAGAGCAGAGCCATTGTTAATGTTACTAATAATGCCTGTGCTTTTACTACTGTGATAAGTCAAAATGTCTGCTGTGAAAAAGGCCTATTCTACCATGAGCCAATACATACTTTTATATACTGATATCTATATATCTATATCTATATATAGATATATAGATATATATGCTGACCCAGTGACTTCTGATTCAATATTGCCATTAAAAGGTCCCATTGATTTGTGACAACAAGAGATATTAAAGTGATACTTCAGTAACTATACAGTGAAAGCACTAACAGCTGACACCTTTCTATGGTTTCACAGTATATATTGTCATATCCCCAAACTCTACCACAATGTGTAGACAAGCAATAACAGAAATTCAATCCCCAAAATCCAGGCTTTGTACATTACTGCTTGTAACATTTTATTATTTCCTTTGAATGTAAAAACCTTGTTTACTATTCTTTTTCCTTCATCGTATTTACAGAGGAGGTCAGGGGAGTATTGAACAACTGGAAACTGGAGATGGTTTAGTACTTCAGTAAATGAGCTGTGACTCAAGAACTGTTAACAGAAATAGGTTTTATCTTCAGTAAGTCATGCTTGTCATTGCAAGAATCTACCTGAAGAACTTAAATAAAACAGATTCTACAAATGGAAATGCAAATAATGCAGCTAACAATAATATAGCTAACAGTAAGGAGGCTTCATCCAACTTTCTCATTGCAATAACGCTAAATCATGCAACAAAGCAAAGGGTAATTTATAAGACTGTTACCTTTATAGACAATATAATATATATAAGTATATATATTGCAAACCTCATCCTACACCCTCATTTGAAAAAATGATAGCGGCTAAAAAATATATTGTTTAGCAGTAATAATCGGTGTCTATTCGCTTGTCAGTGACAGCTTTCCCAGCTCAGCAGCGAGAGCCTGTGTGAAGCCAGTTTGTGTTGCTTGTTTTGACTGCGTGTCTCACTGCTTAACTGCTAAATAAGCTGCTTGATCAAAACAGAAGGCTGCTAATGACAAGCAGAGGCTGCTAGACAAACTTTTCACCGCAGGAAGACAATGTTACGGACAAAGAAGCCCATACAAAAAGACAGAAGAAGCGCAGGAGACAGACTGACAAGGAAAAAGAAAAACAAGAATTAATAAAGACAGATAACAGGCAGGAAGACGGACCATGGCATAGTGATATGGCCAAAGGCAACAAACAACAGGCATTAATCACAACTGCGACAGTGTTTCCTCTAACCTCATTTCTGGCCTTGGGGCGATCAATGAGGATCTTCAGGGCCAGGCGTTCCTGAGTTGACTTCTTCACACAAACTCTGAACAGGAAGAAAACAAGAGTCAAGAAACATGTGACTAAATATGATAACCCAATGTTTGTCACCAATGTGATCATTAAAAAGATCAGTAAGCTGGTTTCTGTAGTGTGGCAGGTAACAAACAGTTATAGCCGGGCATTTTGCAGCATTCTTATGTATATGATAAAGAAACACAATTAACATCATGTCAAGTTTTATTTATATAGCCCAAAACCACAAATTATCTAAGAGGACATCAGGAGTTCAATAAAATGCCAGACAGTCTCCAGTCTTTATAAAAACACAGCTGATATCCATGTGGAACAATGTGTAGTCTCATGAGATTTAGGAGCCATAATCCTGTGTGTGGATACTCTGCTTTTTCCTCAACAAATGTGCTGTCACCTTTGCTGCCAGTAACATAAATATGCAGTTCGCTGCCTTTAAAAGAAGCTTTAAGGATGAAAAAGCTTGTTCCAACTCTTCATTGAAGCCATATGATGTTTACATTGAGTGAAATGTTTAAAGCCAAGACTCGTTGTTGTTGTGGCTGTATCATTCCATCAAATGGAAATTATCTGGTTGTGCTGTGCATCATTTCATACACATTTCAACAGAATTTGGCCAGAAAATTTTGGTATTTATTTCTACCCACAGGCTAAAGAGTCATTTGAGTAATCATAACTGGGGAATTTTCTGTCTTTTACTTAAAAATGACTCAATGTTCAATTTTCATTGGAGTTGCAGATTTGCTTTGTGTTGATCAGCCTATTACACTAATAATTTCAGCTCCAGTGGGTGTGAACAATGTTTAGCTGCACAGCATGAGTTTGTAATACTTGTTTCTGGTTTTATTTAAATGTCTTCTGGCTTTATTGTTAGTTTCTGTGCGTTTGAATGTTGTTTTACAGCTGATACACATTTGTGCCCCTCTTCAAGTCTGGGTAAGATGTGCTGTGAAATTAAATTTATCCTAATATAAACACAGAGACGAGAGAGCAGCAGACTGTTTGGAGTTCAGAACTGTATTTTGTCAACATCACAGTTTGTTATGGGAAATACAAATTGTGCCTGCATCTTTACCAAAGAAGCTCAGCTGTCGTATATTTTTAATTCTCCCAAGTTTGAAATAAACTGTGGCAACGGTTTTCTTCAAACTACACTTTTGTAACATTACACAGTTGAACTACAGACTGCGGATATACATTTCATTTTCTGAAAAGCCCATAAACTCCTTTCCCCCTCTCTAAGCAGCAAGGACTCAAATATTCACTTTAAACAGCAACCTCTGGCCCTTAAACTCAGATTACACTATTAAAGCATTACTGCGAGAAACATTCTGCTTCGGCCAAAGTTCACTTCACTGGAAAGCAATACCTACCTAATGAATCACAGTTCAAGAGAAGGGGGCTGGTAGAGTTAAAGACATGAATGTGTTATGAGACAGAGAGAGGTGAGTGTGTGGATGAATCAAGAAAAGATTCATATTGTACAAAAGTCTCCATGAATCTCAGTGAAATAAAGAGTCAGAAAAACAAAGAGAGAGGGTGAAGAGTTGCCCGAAAAGAAACAAGGGTACAGCATGAATCATAGAATTTAAGAGTATGTTTACATGGAGGGCTGATGATTCAGTTTATCAGTATTTTTGTTACTTGAGGCAAAACTATACATATTAGGAAATAACAGGTTGCTCTCTGCTGATCCAGACCTGTGATAGTTTAAAAAGTGCAGAATGGGCAGGAGGAATCAGCGACAGACACTGATACATTACAGCTGGAATCAGCAGGGCTGTCAGACTTGCACCGAAGAAACTGCACATAGCATAAACAGACTTAGAAAGCTGCTGGAGCAGCCAGTGCCTCTCAGTAACATTTTGCAGTAACTGAATAAATCTCAAGACAAATACAAGTTATTTATATGAAGAGATTATACCGGTAATAGCTGAGGCGAGGGAGGAGAATACTGATGCACACAGGCAGTTTTAAAAAGGAAGAAACAAATGCACTCATCATTGGCAAATGTCTGAGTATGACAGATATTGCAAAAAAAAACAGGTACTACAACTGATACTAACAGGTGTTGATTCAACTTGCAGCACAATGAAGAGTTTTCAAGCCTGGTGACAACTTCAATCTGTCTTCCAGATCCACCACAGAAGTTCATGAAGCGCATAACAGTTTAAATGTAAAACAATTTTAGGCATTGCTGCTTGTTGTTGGCATTTCAGAAATATGTGCATTCTTGTGATATTTTACGTCCCGTTGCTTGAAGTGGAAAAGATTGAAGAATGCAGAGGGAGGTGCACAGCTGAAGAAAACTGTTGATGTTCATCATTGATCCCTTGTGTATTCACAAGTATCCACTATTCTGAATGCAGCTTCTCAAAAGAGGGTTAATTACTTTGCAGAAAGTTTCATCTATAGAATGTGGACTAAAACCTGCAAAAGCTAAGGAATTACACAAGAAGACTTTCAAAAACAGGCCAAGATACTTCCACTTAAGGTTGTATTTATGTATGTATTTATATGGACTGTGTCTGAGCCAACTGAGCCACCACCAGCAAAAATGGTTACAAAAACATCTCCATATTAAGCCTTGTGTTGTGGTGTTGCTACACACTAGAAGTGTGTTAAAGCCCAGTCAAGTGACAAGCGTCTAGCCCTTTCATATTCTCAATGTGTCAAGTATAAGGTCAAACTGTGCTGGTGAGTTGGTGCCACAGTGAACATGATGCAATAAAACCACTGGAGAAGTAATAAGTGGCAAACATCAGAAACGTAGGTTCTTTGGCAGCAGACAGAAAGTTTGTCTATTCGACAACCCAACTAGCAAATAATCTACATCTGATCTGACATCATACTTGAATCGTCTAGTTGGTGTGCGAAAAAGTGAGGCTGAAACCATATCTTATGCACTCCACAGCAGCATCCACAACAGTGGTTTAATTATGCACTGCAAAGGCTGAGCAATATATTAATATTTATCTCTCTTTAATCCTATCATGGGATTTTAGAATATGCTGAGTCACAATACACTATTTTCACATCTAAACTAAACTAGCAATCTGAGTGATCCTGGCTCTCCTCTCACAGCTGAGCTTAACCAAGCATGGCAGATTTCTCCCTGTATGATTTCTGCAACCCTACACAAAACCAGTCAAGAAAGACAGCTCCAAAAAGATTACCCATTTCCCAGCAATTGATTTCGCAATCCCAAACACATACCATGATCATGTCTCCTGGTTATGCAATATTACTTTTCCTGGTCCTGGTGTAATAAAAACATTTTGTTCTGAGTTCTGTCTATGCAACACTGGCCCTGCAGCAACAGTTTGACATCAATGTAATGCAGCACAAACACAGTTAAATCAGTTGAAAAGATAATATTTAGAGAGAGGAGAAAGGCAAACTCTCTCTCACACTCACCTGACAGGTCCACTGATGCCAGCTCCCAACTTCTGTGTCCAGTTTATGTTATACTCGTCCAGAATGGATGTCTCCTGTCGGGAAGAGAAACCAAACCAACAACATATCAAATGTTTGAAAGAAAAAAATAGAGGCAAAATTTTGTGTAGAAGTGTGGTGTTTTACAAGTTTATGGATCCCCTTTGCACAATTATCATCATAGTTTACATCATGTGGCACAAGCGACAGCTTACCGCCATCCACACCCAAGTATAAAAATAAAATAAAAATTCGAAATTGAAACTGCTGCTTATCATAATATAGACTATCCATGTATAAACAACAAAATAATAATAATCGGATACACTTACAGAAGAGTTTGGCAGATTCTACTGACATTGCACTGGGTAAGAGAGCTATGCATTTTATTTTCTGCGTTGTGTTAGCACTACCTTATCTGTTATCACCTGTCAAGATTCAGGATAGCATAATTCTTCCTGCACATTGTTCTTGAAAATAAACACAATTTGGCTGCTGTAAAAAATGTATGTGTGGGTAAGCTTAGTCACTGCTGCCTATAAAAGGATTCTAAAATATGGATCGGATGATATCCTGGAAGAAGGGAGTTGAAGTTCTTACAATTAGACTTTTGCTGGGTTTGAATACATTTTTGTCAATTTTTCCAGCTTTGTGAGGTATTTACATAAAGACTGCTATAATCAAGATATCATCTGTTTAAGTTACAAAACCTCAAATTTGAGACTGGAAAATTGTTAGATTAGCCCTTTTCCTCCTTTCCTGAGAATATACTGGTTTTGGCTGGCACAGTGCATGTAATCATGAGCCACTGCCAACAGGTACCACAATGTTTCCTCCCTACTGCCCCCCTTGTCAGTCCAATCTGCTCTCTGTAAACACAAAGAGGCTGATGATATTTGGGATTATTGACTATTACGCAACACAGGACAAGGGGCTGACATTTACTACACAACTGCCCGGAGGTCTGTAGCATAAGCTTCATATCTTTGATGGATCTGACTTCCCTTCACCCGGCACTGGCAGTTTTAGATAATGGGTCTAATAAAGCTGATTATTAACTGTCTATTCATTCTAGGTTATTCCAGTATATCTATGAAGGGTTTGTAAATACAAGCCAACCACATACACAGTCAATACATCAGCAGCAATAATACAAGACACAATGTAAATGTCAATTGTTGTGGAACAAATCGAGTTAGGCAAAAACTACACAGGCTGTTTACACACTTTGTTCCAATCCTCTGAACTGAACCTGTTCTGGAGCAATTTAGCCATGCACCGTAGCTTACCATAATGATTTCTTGGTTAAGAGCGTTTCGGGGTCTTGACACCAAAGAGCCTGGGTTAAGCTCATAGCTATTGAGCTAAACCACTAATCTCTTTTCATGATAACGGCCCCAATGGATACAAAGTGTGTGTTCAAGTTCTCAAATACTACTGCTTTCCCAACTGTGAAAGCAGGGGCCAGGGCCACTTGAGATCACATTTTACTGCTGACATAGATGCCCGGGCAGTGACACATTGAGGGGAGCAGGCCAGGAACAAATCCCAGAGCCAGGGTGGATGGAAAAGTTGCCAGTTACTAACCATGACCCTGCTAGATAAATCCAAGTACCACATTAATGTTCATCATGGGTAAAACTTTCCATGACCCACTTTTCATGATTTACATTGCTAATATTTGTAAGCTACACAAAAACTCCATGGATGCAATGTCAAGTCTACTTTTTAGTACAGTCTACTTCGAGAATCATTATTAGAGCAATAAGCAATCAAGATCATGTTGACAGAAGTAACAGCAATCCGAATCTAAAACAAATTAAGTATGTAAAATAATGTCTCTGTGATAATCTCCAATCTCAATTAAGGGATACTAACATTTCCACCATAAGTTTATATGAATGCTGCTTCACTTGCTTAATTTAACTTCATTAAATTAAGACCAAAACTGATTCCTCAACAAAAGTGAAAACTACTATCTGCCTGCATGGAGATTCACATTTCATTTTGTTAATATTACCTTGATGAACTTGTCTGCGTTGTTATCTTCCGACATGGTGGCCTGCTCCGGACAGATGAAGTCTGCCTCGCCAATCTCAGACAGTTGACAGTGGAAACAAAGCGTTTTTCTCCGACCTCTACAAAGTTTTGGTCTTGCAACCCTCGGCTGGACCAAGGGGTGTTATATTACAACTGATGACAGGACAAGGCCATTAGGGCAAAATGATGTTCGGCCACCGATCAGCCACAGACCTGAAGCCCACCAGCCGGTACGATGTAACGTTAGATCAGGCCAGCTCGGCTCACAACCTCGGGGTCCGGCTTGCTCTTCCAGGCGTCTTAACTTCACTGTAGTGACCATGTAGAGTGCCAAACTCCGAGCAATGTGACCCGAAAAGCCGAAGACAAGTACAACGTGGACTAGCCCACCACTTTTGGAGGGGCACTGAGCATGGGACAAGAAGTGTATTTTTAGCCAGCGCAATGAGAGCAGTGCTCTGCTAACGCTGCGAACACACCGTGGACCGGCTAAGTTGCTAGTAAGTGAGCTGGTGCCACGGCCCGGGCAGAGGATTACACAACAAAGGGAATCTTGAAAGATAAGCGAGAGCAGAGATACTGTAAGGAAACCGCCTCGGTGAAAGTTGGCTTGATTTGACACAACGAGCACACCGTGTTCCCAAAAGCAGAGCAGCAGCCTATTATGTCGTCGAGCCCAGCTTGGTTATGTGCTAGCAAGCTAGCTCAGCTGGTAAGTTAGTTTTCCAGCTCTGCTTAAAGCCACGGGTATTAACATTCTTCCACAAAAAAGTACGGCAACTATCAGCGCTCGTAAGGAACAATAACACTATCTCGGTGACAGAAGGGGTTAATAAAGAATGTTTTGAAAGGTGACCAAGGAGAGACACGCATCTATACACTATTTTGCTAATCCCATAGCTTCTTGTCAGAGGGGATACAGTCGGTACAACGCAATAGCAGCCCGTGCAGAACGCCTGATGTAAATCATTTACACGTTTAGCAAATTCAGACAAAATGTGGATGTACATCATTTTCCTATCAATAAATGTATATTTATGACACATATTAAGCATCGTGTGGTGGATCTGGCGCATTGTCAAACTGAACTGTTCATAATTTTGATCAAATAAATTTGAAATGGACAGAGTCTGATGGGTCCTCATACGGTCCCAGTTTTCAGATTCAAGGGTTAAAAATTAACTTGACGACAAAATATTCGGGACACACTTTTTCTCAGGATAATACCATAGACTGGATAATACAAATTTAATCGTGACGTCCTTCAATCTGGTGACCTTTTTTTTTTTTTTTTTTTGTTTACCTCCCTTAGAGAACACTTGAATAACGTATCCCAGCAGCCCTGCAATAAACAGTAGTTGAAAGTAACTAAATACTTTTACTCAACCGTACTGCACCTGCTGTACTTGAATACAATTTGAAGTACTTGCACATCATTTGAGCATTTGCATTTTCTGCTGCATTATCAATTCACAATTGTTGGCATAATCATTTTGTCTATAAAACATGTATTTTATTAATCACAAAATGAAATTGCAGTGTTGTAGGAGCCACCTCTCATGAATCGCAAAAACAATGGGTATGTAACAATGTATTCAAAGGTTAAATTATTTGCAATAACTAAACGGACTAAAAAGTCTAAAAAATAAAGAATAAATATAGGCCTAAATGATAGGAAAAAAATGTCAGAAAACAGTGTAAGTGTCAGAAAAGGTGAAACTTATTTAAACTATTTCAGTTGTTTGTTATATTCGACCAACAGTTCAAACCCCCAAAATATTACGTTTACAGATATGACAAAAAAGCAGAAGCTGAAACGAATAAACATTTGGTATTGTTGCTTGAAAAGGGGCTAAAATGATTAATCATCTATGGAGAGTTAACAGATGTATTATAGTAGATTCATTTATAGCTAAACATGTTTCCATTATTTTGTCCACCACCCTTTTGTCCACGTGAGGAGGACAAAATATCTATGTGCCCAATAGTTATTCTGTCTGAGCATGTCAGTTTTGAAATACTTACTATAAGTCCTTTTCCATATGTCTCATTCTAATGCACATTATGACTGAACATGTTTTGAGCGGACAATAAAGTACAACAGATCATGTGTTTAGGATGAAAAGGAAAATTATAATTTGCATCTGAAATATGGACATTTCCCCTCATTAAGTTTGCAGCTGATAGGGGCCTCAGTTAGACTTACTGGTTGAATTTTAATGGAACATTTAATTAAAATTTGGTCATGGAAATTTGAAAAAGGAATATGACACCTAATATGTCATAAAAAGTTTTTTTAGTCAAAACTATATTAATTTAATCTTCTATTAATAATCATTTATTATATTATTAATTCTATTTCTTGGGTGGTCATTTTCCACTTCATCTTTAAAGAAAGAAACATGCAACAATACAGATACTGTATAAAAAGGACAGCACAAATTGACGTATGTTGAGATTAATCATATCAGGAGTGTAATACATTTGTATGCAAAAGTTTGGGAAACCTACTAAAGTTAGTATTAAGCCCAGCTGTTAAGCATAGGAGTGGAAATATTATTCTTTGGGGTTATGTGGCAGCCGGTGGCACATGAGACATTGCACAGATAGAGGAGGTAGAGAAGAATGGATCTCATTAAATATCAGCAAATTCTGTATGTAAATGTCCTGCAGTCAGTCAAGAAAGAGAAAGTGAAAAGAGGCTAACTTCCACAACAGGACAATAATCCAAAGCATACCTCAAAATCCACCATGGACTACTTCAAGAAACACCAGCTGAAGATTTGGTGTCATCTTTATTCTGCTAATTGTTAGCAGTCGTTTTATAATGTGTTAGTTTAGTTACTATCAATCATCATGCACACACAATCAGTGTGTAAATATTGTGTTTCTGTCTGTGCGCTAGTGTGTTCGCCGGCTCACGTGGATGCCATTGAGGTTTCGTGGACTTCCTGAAAATAGTGCCATTTATAGGTATACTTTTTTAAATAAATGAGTATCTATACGTTTCTGCTGGTGATCTAGATTAAATATGACCATATTTGTTTTTTTTTGTGGCAGATTGATGGTTGTCAAAGAAGTCAATGAGGAAATTTTGGTTAGATGTTGTGAGCCGTTACGTCTCTCATATATCCCTCCGCTGTTTTTTGTCCCCTTTCAGACTGTTTTGGTCTTTTCGCTGTTAGCAACGGAAAGAACCCGAGATAGCTGTAAACCCTATTTTGAGATAATCTAATTTTTTGTTAGGATTACGTAACAAATTGACAAGAGGTGTAACACCCATGTTTGTTTTGGAAGAGTGATTGGCATGTGTTGTCTTTTTTAAATATTATTTTTTTTCTGTTTTAATAGGAATTGTACAGATTGCTAATTTAGCTAGCAACTGCTAGCCAGCTAGCTTCTTAGCATAGCATCTTCTTCAAGAGGCACGTTGACATTAGCCTGCCAGCTAGCAAGATCTTAGGATCGCTAACGTTAGCGAACTGTCACACAATTACACACCGTCTCGTCGTCAAGAAATTGCGGTGTGAAGCTGGTCGTTTTAAGACGCTGTCTTTTATGGGATCACCATGTCAATGAAGGCCGGTGGAAATCGCAGCAAGCCCGGCGGTGGCAACGCCGCTGGTGCCCCTGCCTCCGGTGCCGGAGGAAGCGGCGGTGGAAGACAGAATCTGGGCAGGTCTGTCAAATTAAAACGGTAACGTAGCGATATAAAAACACAGCACCGAGGAGCTTATGGGGTCAGTTCTCAGTCCTTGGACACAGTCGCTTCCAACAGTGGCAGTTTTGAGAGATGACATTCCCGTTAAACGGTCCAAAACCAGTACGTGTTTGTGAACGTTATATGGGCCTTGCGACGTGTTGGTCACCCAGCGTAACGTTATGCAGTTCAGCTAGCGAGGCCTTTATGCTTGCTCCAATAATGTTGCAACTTCGACGTAACGTTACCTCCTCTTGCACGTTAAATAAAATACATCACTTGTTGTCTGATCATGTATTGAGACATGTTTGGTTGGACAAACATATTTTCTCCACATGTGTGTAGCAGTGAAGCTGCTTGCTAAGTTGCTGATACCAGTTTACTATCTGCTTGGAGTCAATTTAGCTAGCGTTAATTAGCCGTTTGACAGCCCATGCTTGTTATTCAGTGCACTTGCCTCATTCAGTATTATAGCAGCCAGCTAACAGGACACAGCCTGGCTACCTTTCAGCCTAATAAAACAACTGTGTGTGTTTTCATTTGACTGTCATGTTGCTTGGTGCGTTACCGCAACATTGCTGCAACGGGTTTGCCAAGAAATTGACAAAAAGCGTGTGGGCGCACGAAAGAAAGGGGCGGGTGTGGAAACGGGGATGAGGAGGAGGAGAAGGGGGAATTTAGACCGACGAGCTTTCAACCTTGACGTTGCCGTGGCTGCTCGTGTGAAATAGTGTCCTTGAAGCATGACATTTCTGTACATGTCGTCCTAAGATAAAGCTAACGCATACTATCGGTGCATGAGCTGCATGCGTATTGTGAATTTTGTTGGTTTAAATTTGGTCAGGCTTCTATTCACCGGTCACTAGGACACTACGTCCATTCATTGCGTAGGTTCCATCTATTAGGGCCGTGCGAAGATATTGTAAAAAAAAAAAAAAAAAAATTAGATTGAACCAGCTAGACTCAATTACACGAAATTAGCTTGTCAGTTCGAAATGACTTGGATCGGATTTCTGTTAATATTGAGGATCTGAGTGTTTTCAAGTTTATTAGCTATTAGCTATTACTCATTTACTACAACGTATATAATGTAGGGCAAGTGGCCATTGCCTACATTGAATCAAGTGTGAATGTCTGGCCATGTGCCAGGGGCTGAACAAGGTGCATTTTAGGACATGCTTGGAAAAAATGTAGGCTACTTAGTGTTTGGCTGACAGCCCATTGCACATCATTCTAACCAACAAAATATGGAATCTGTGGGAAATTTCAGAATTCATATTGCATTCAAATATGTGGTGAATTTACATTTGCAAGACACTTCAGTGTAGATTAAATTCGATAATTCATGTTAAAGATGATTCTTGGCCTTCCCCAACATGTGCACAAGCAGTTTTGTACCCTCTTAGATATTTACATCATCACCTCCTTAGATTTCTGTCATTCACTCGTACAGTTTCTTGTGTTAGAGAGCACTTTGTTTCAATATGCAGTTAAGTGCTAATGATGATGGCTAGTTTGACAATGCCATTTTTTTGTTTCAGGGGAAGACACAGTGGTAAAGGTCCTGCAGCAGTAAGTAGCCTGCTAACTCTCATAAGTAATTGAAAATAGCTTTTATGTCACACCGTCAGAAGTTTGATATACCTAAGTGCTGTATTTTATCAAAGAATGGAAGTTGTTTTTTGAAAACCCACTCACAGGATTAATGCTTTTGTTCATTCTGTGCTGTCATTTGAATACAGTATCATGTTTTTGTAAGGTATACAATTTGGTTTTTAAGTTGAACAGAATGGAATATTCTTATTGTAATGCACTATGATTGAAACAAATGTACAATACGCTACAGCTTAATTAACACAATTTTTCTTTACAAATGGAGAACATCAGAAGTTAACCTTGTTTTTAATTTCTTTAGGTCATTTTCAATGGTGTATATGCAAATATGAGGATGGTCCATGTCTTGACGTCAGTGGTGGTATGTTCACTGTGTGTCAGTCTTGTTATGTTTTTGAGATGATGTTCCAGATATGTCTAGTATTTCCTTCTGAATTGTGTCTTCTGTGCATGAAAAATAATGAACAGAGAAATGAGCAGTTACAAAAGACTGAAACAGCTTTGTGAATCATGCTTACTGTAAATGAATTTGTAACAGCAGTATGTACTGCAGTCTGTCTTTCACCACATGCTGTTTCTTCAAAATGTCTATGCTGCAATAAACAAAGCCTGTTGTGATTTGTAGAGACAGTTGCTTGCATAAACAAAGCAGAAATTGATCAATAGTTTATCTGTTTTGCAGCAGATGGGTTTCTGAACCTGTTTTTTGAATGTGTTAATTGACATTGACATTTTGTTAAATGAGTGAGTGATGCATACAGTGAATAATGCTAGGCCTATTTATTTATAGGGGACCAAGTGTGAGCTGAAAGTGAAGAACGGAGCAGTCTATGAAGGAGTATTTAAGACATATGGTCCAGAGGTAAGGATCACACATAGTGCGATGTTCTTTATAGGTGCTTATATGTAATTTCCTCAGTAGCAGTAAAATGATTAAGGTTAACTGTGCAAGATAGAGCCCTGCCAGCGCTCAGTATCAACTTCACCCCTGAGGTGGCTTAGACAAAGATCACCCTTTCCAGCTTTCCTTTTATGGAGGAGAGGTTTGTGGTCCTTCATCTTCCCTTTTAGGTTGAAGTATTCTCCAATCTTTCTCCTATGGGGAAATTTCATTTTGCACAAATGAATAGTTTAACCCAAGAGAGGGTAGAAGTTTTTGTACAGTTCATTTGCTAGAGCTTGGCTTTAACTTCATTTCTTGATGAGATACCAGTAACATGCATTATCCCCTGTTTTTCACATCAAACACCAGGGTCGATATTTAGGCATTTTTTATCCCCCACCACTTTCATAAGGTTGTAAGGCTGGCATGATACTGCAGAATAAATTGAATTTGCACAGGCAAGCACACCGCTTTGTTCTGAGACCAAAACAAAGCATCACATTTGGCTTCCATTACCACAGTGTGTGCAAGCTGAGCAGTCAAACATCTTGAAAAATTCGCACAGCTGTATTCACCACCCCTCTCTTAAGTCAACAATGTAGTGTTTGGTTTGCAGCACTTGTGTTTTCAGTTTTCCTCCATAGTATTGTAGAAGTTGTAGAACTGTAACTTGTTTGGAGTAAAGTCTTATCTGCTCCCACTGCAACAGAGAATCTCCTCCATCTGGCGTGGATGCTTTTAAATGAACGGATCTCAATTAATTGATGTCAGTCAAACCTGAGCTTATATATGATGGCAGCCAGAGAACTGAGAATGGATTTCCTGTAGCTCAGGTTTAGGCAAGCATGTTGAAGTTCCATATTGGGCCAAGGTTTTCATCCCAGTCAAACACACCCAAATGATTTAATTGATTAGGTCATCTTGTGCTTATCAGGGTTAATTTCTTATTCATTAATCATCATTTTTGATTAATTGATTTATTGTTTATTGTGTGAAATATCAGAAAATGATGAATGAAGTCTAGTCACAGTTCTTCGGAGCCCAAGGTGACCTCTTTAAATTGCTTTTTTTGTCTGACTAACTAATAATCAATTCACAAAGATATAAGATTGATGAAAAACTGCAAATCCTTCATAAGAAGCTGGAACCAAAGAATGTTTGGCATTTTTGCTTAATAGATTTACTTAAAAGATGAATTTATGTCCCATGTTTCCTCATCTCTTCTGTAGATAGTTTAGGCTTTGCTATAGTTCAGATTTCCCTTTAATCCAATTTAACCCAACATTCTCCTTCAGTGTGACTTGGTGTTGGATGCAGCCCACAGAAAGAGCCCAGAGCCGAGCATAGGTCCCAGGAAAGAGGATATTGTGGAGAGCATCATTTTCAAGGCCTCAGATGTGGTAGTAGTGACCTTCAAAGACGTGGACCTGAATTTCGCCAGGAAAGGTACTGAGGGCATTTGTGTTGACAGATTTTATCTAGGTACATAAACGGCAGTCTATATATACGTACTTGTTTACACACTAAAACTCATGAAAAATACACAATGTAACTACACACACACACACACATACAAATAAAGACGTGTGAGTGAATGCCCATCAGTGCATGCACACAATGTATTGATCTTTTTCATGCTGCATTCACTACCTTGATGTCACAGAGGCTTTGCCATGAGTTAAATCTTGTGTGTCTGCTGTGATTGGTCAGCCATTGAAGACTAATGTGATCTGTTGATTGGTCCAGCACAGCAAGGACACTCAATAAAGGCTGAATGAGTCTTCTTCATCTTATTTATCTTGACCCATACAATCCTCCTTTGAAAGATAAGACTGTGGGGGTGGGGGTTGATTTTCTGAATCACTGACTGGACTGACTGGAAATTTCACAATGTTGTGGTGAAAAGTAAAACCTCTAAATCATCAAAGCTGATGTTTGGAAACATAGCTGCAAGCAGTGATGTAGGGGCCAAGCAGCCCAGCAGGCCAGAGTTGCCATTGAATTCAGCTTGATCCTAGCAATCAAATGATATTTCATCTTTGAAAATTGGGCATACAATTCAAAAGTTACATGAATGTAACTCCAAATTTGACCTATTGGTGGCCCTAGAGTATTTTAGGCACGGACATGAAACCTGGTGAAAAGCATCAAGGGAGTGTCCCCAAGCAATGTGCCAAATTTCACAACCTTGTACCATACAGTTCGAGGGTATACCATAGAGTCTGATGGCAGAAGAAGATTAAAGATGATGATAAAGGAGAAAAGATAGAAACACAATGGATGCTTATGCATCTTTGCTGCTTGGCCCCCAATAAAGGGACATGGGGAGTCTGCTAGACATTGCATGACTAAAACTATGAAAAGAAAGGAAACAGAATTTCCCTTTTAAAACTTGCACCTTATTGTTGAGTAGGAAGTCAACTGTTGGTGTGATCGCCAGTCAGTCATGCTATCTGTCAGTCCATCTTCTGACTGTCTGTCATCTGTGTGTCTCTCCTCTCCAATGGTCTAGTCTCCTCTGATACAGGTAATATATGGCTGTTTTCTCCTCTCGCACATCTCTGTACACACTCAGGCATACACACTTTAATGAGCTTAATAATAATCCAAAATTTTGAATCTCTTAGGCTTGGGCCTGATCTGTCGCCACCTATTTCTGTATTTTAAATCCAATTTGGTGATTGAATTTGAGTATCATTTCTTTTAATATAACCCAAAAATAAGAATCCAATATCTGACGCAGGTCAGACTTGCCCCATCTTTTCACCAGATCCTTTTGTTATCTTTAGACAGGATGTTGCTTTCGGTGGAAGAGTTGCCACTTGTTACTTGGCCTAGCACTGTTTAGTTAAGCTTTTAATAAAAGGTCAGCAGGGTTCAAAGTTTAAGCCCTCCACTGGCCATTTCCCTGGACAGTATACATTTTGTATGGCCTTATGGTTACTTAAGAGGAATCTGTGGATCTGTAAAAGATATACAGCTAATAGTGTTATATGTTTACTGTAGTAAACTAATACTTGGGTTATTTGTTTTGAACTTGTACTAATTTTTATTTTATTAATTTTTAACAGTAATTTTTGTTTGAAGCTGTTATTTAAAGTTATATTTATAAATTTTAAATATAGCCTTAACTAATTTTATTATTGTTTAGGTCCAAGCATAACATAACCAGCCAGCAATGGCACGCTTGCAGCATTGACTCTTAGAAGAGGAAGGATATGGTTATCATTCTTGTTTTAACTTAGGTTTGAAAGCATTATTTTATTTTCCAAAACAACACTTAATTTCAAACCTTACTGGACCAGAGCTCAGGTAAAATCAGAGCTAGATGATAAAGGCGAAATGAAAAGCATTGAGTGTGATTCCATTGAAAGCAACAGCTTGAAAACTCATGTTGACAATTAGCACCTTAATTTGCTTTCTGATCATTGTATTAAAAATCAAGTTATGTTAGGATTTTTAATTTGGTTTGGCCCTGAAGTGCTTTGAGGTCATATAATTGACTGCAATCTAAATGCATGTTTGCTTATCCCTCACTATGCTCATAAATGTATTTTTAAATGTTCCTTATTTTATGTACGATTCCCTGGATGGACAGTGTGCATGAAGCATACCAACCACCTCTGCTAATATAAAACAGGCCTGTTGGCCCAACTGTCTCTGTGGTGCCAAGCTAGTATTTCTGAAATTGTTTCATGCTAGAAATGCTAAAATGCACTTTATTATTATTGTAGGATGAGTTGGGATGACTGAGTTATGTAACTCCAGGTGGCTGATATGCTTTATGCACGTAGTCCACTGATGCCAGCTCTGAGAATGTGAGAACAGACTTGGGCTGACATGAGATTAGATTTCCTTTCAAATATAATTGGGCATGCCTATCCCTGGTTTTAGTTGAGCCAACCAAATTATTCAGTGAGTTTACTTAAATATAGTGAGTTGTCCTGAAAGTAAGGACTATCATCAGCCCCAAGCAGACTTTTTTACATTTGAATGTTTTCTTTCAAGATGGTGCCATGGTGATGCATAATAAATGAAGTGGGGAAAAAATTGGGCATTGTAGACACTTACATTTAATTTCTAATGAAAGCCATCTGAAAATATTGTAGCACATTACTTCTTGATTTAATTAGTACATACTTCCATAAGCTAAGACAGTGATTGGGGACTACTTTTTTCCCTTTCTTTACTAGGCTGTTTTCATCCTCTTGCTCACACTGTCAGAACCCTTTATACCCTTTTTAGCTTTACCAAGGCCAGCTCAAGCAATAGCTCAAATTTTCTTTGAAAGGATTTTATCCCAATCCAGTTAGACCCATGTCTGGTTGTGAGTGGGTGTGTCTGGTGAACCACCACTACCTCCATAAAGACCTTTGCTGTGAGAGCTTGTGACAGAAGCTCTTGAGGCATGAGCGCTTCCCTGCATAAACAGTGAAAGTACAGCCTTGTGACTGTATACCATCATGAGCTTCTCTGTGTGTGTGTTTTTGGATGTGTGTGCTTGTGTGTTGCAGTCCGCTGAACATAAATATGTATATTTTGTGTGTGTCGCAGACAACTTCACAGATGCAGCGGTGAGTGGTAGGATCAATGGTGAGCATAAAGAGAAAGATCTAGAGCCCTGGGATGGAGGAGAGACCCACAACTCTGACAGCCTTGAGTCTCTCGATACAGATGTGGTAAGAAAACACACAAACACATTTGATGTTGCACGGAATGCATGGAATCCACACAGGCCTTCATGTGATGACTAGTAAATTTGACAGTGAAAGAGAGAGAGTAAAAAGAGGTGTCATGTGATCCATAGCATTGATAATTTGTCCATTGGCCTTTTCTGAAATTCTCTCTGTGCCCTTCTCTCTCTGTTCATATCAGTCAAATGGGTGGGACCCTAATGACATGTTCAAGTACAATGAGGAGAAGTATGGAGTCTTGTCTACATATGACAGCAGCCTGTCCACATATACGTAAGTTTCTCTGTTCATGTGTGACTCTCTATGCACTCCTAATACAGCATGTATATTTAAAATTACACAATGTGTTTTCTGGAAATATTTTTAATTTCTCCGGTCATTAACCTATACCGTCTCACTCTTTTTAGTTTGACTTCACATGACACAAGTAAAAACCTGAAATCAGTTCTTCCTTAGTCCTTCCATTACCCTGCTGCCCTTATCTGACCTGAGCTTGTTTCCCAGGGTCCCCCTGGAGCGGGACAACTCAGAGGAGTTCCTCAAGAGGGAAGCGCGTGCTGCCCAACTGGCAGAGGAGATTGAGGCCAGTGCTACATACAAGGCCCGTGTGGCCCTGGAGAATGATGACCGCTCTGAGGAGGAGAAATATACTGCTGTGGTGCGAGGGGAAAGGGAGACTCACACACTTAGCAGGTGAGACCAGACAAAGCATAGAAACTTCGGGTCAATACATACTACTTGTGCTGGCAAGTGTGTGTCAGCGCATAGCTTGTAATTATGTAATGACAGATTTCATTCATGACCAGCATGTGCCTATCAAATTTCATTCATTCTCATTGTTGGTAATTGCTCTTGATGTGTGCTACAATACCAGCTCATTTAAAACATAGCAGCACAACACAACACTGCAACAGTTACATACTCCATTATAAATTTTAGTTTAAACTTGTAAATATTATCATTAAATGTGCATATTGCAAAGTCATGGAGCTTGCCTGGAAATGAACAACATCAGCAGCTTTATTGTTAATTTTTGCATACTTCCTCACCTGTAGGTCTGTCAGAACATACATCATTCATATTTTGTTGTTGTAAATGATTCATTGAACTATTCCTTTCACCCTTTTATAAACAAGTTAGAACATGTTAATGCAGTAAAACCGATTATAAACATCATCAGAGAATTTATCATCTGGGAGGGCTGATGAAAGAACTTCAAAGAGGTGCATTGCACACACTTGAATGCACACTCTACATTCTTCCTTTCCAGTGCCTGTTATTTTATAAAGACCAGGAAATGATCTATATACCATCATGATGTATACTATATTTATTTCAATTTTCTTTATAGTAGCATGTCATACATCACAGATCAGGATTATTTTCATAGGACTTTGAGCATGTAACCATGAAAGCACAAGGATTAGATGACATAGACTAAATATACCATATATGAATAATGCTTGGAGACAAAGTGGGCCTGTAGTGGAAGAGCCCAGGCACAGGCAAGAGAAGCATATCCGAGCCTTAAAGGGAGACAAAGTAGTTCCAGCTAATTCACTAAGTAGACAGCAGCTGTTCTTAGAACAAATACTTCCTCAGTAATTAAAGAAAACGTGCTCATTTTGGCTGATGAAAAGTACTTAGTTGAATGTAACAGAGTGTAGAATTAATTCCTCCCCTTTGTTATCTTGATATTGCCTTGTATATATTTAACTAAACCATCTGCCTCTATTTTCTGTGTGTGTGTGTGTGTGTGTGTGTGTGTGTGTGTGTGTGTGTGTGTGTGTGTGTGTGTGTGTGTGTGTGTGTGTGTGTGTGTGTGTGTGTACACATGTGCATATGTGCAGAGAGAATAAGTACNTGTGTGTGTGTGTGTGTGTGTGTGTGTGTGTACATGTGCATATGTGCAGAGAGAATAAGTACATTCCTCCAGGTCAGAGGAACAGGGAGGCGATGTCATGGGGGCCGGGACGCCAGAATTCACCTCGTCTGACTCAGAGCTCAGCTGGGCCCTCAACTCCTCGACCAGGACCTCATGACTACAGTCCCAGCTCCGGTGCTGACCAGAGGGTGGTGAACGGAGGTACATTTTAATACATCACACACAAACTCATGGTGTTACTTGCCTCTAAAACATACAGAGGTGTATTGTATGATGAGTGAGTTGGTCAGTATAGTGACCCAACTGTGACTGGAAAAGATTTTTTTCCCCCATTTTATCTCCCTTGTTAAACTGATGTAATGTTGGTGGTGACTTTGGTTTAGAGTCTCTAGGATGTCCATGTCTGTTGTTGCGGTTAATTATTTTTATGCATTTATCATACTTTTACTGATTTCAATTAAATCATTGTATTCCTGCCTTGCCATGCTTTCTCATATTTATTAATCTCCCCCTTCTTTCTATTCCTGCTGTACCTTTATTTCCTCACTTTAGCTGGTTATCATCTGCTCTTTGTCATCCATGATCATTTGTCCTTCCCTCTCTTAGGTTCATCCCATTGGCCCTCACCCTGTCCGTCTCCTTCCTCCCGCCCCCCCTCTCGTTACCAGTCTGGCCCCTCCTCCCTGCCTCCTCGGGCAACCACGCCCACCCGGCCACCCTCCAGACCCCCCTCTCGACCTTCCAGGCCTCCCTCTCATTCATCCCACCCCTCCTATCCCTCCTCCTCATCCTCCTTTTCCCACCATGGGCCCACGTCGCCAGCCTCCACTCTGCCCAAACGCATGTCTTCAGAAGGTACCCACATCAGTGTGGAGTTGACCTGGGCAAAAGTTTGAGTTGAAGGTGGATGGATTGAGCTCAATATGGAACTGATATTCCCAGTCGTTTTGAAAGCTGTTTGAAGTTTATTAAAAGTTTAATATGGGAGCTACTTTCAAAAATAAATTTGCCCAGGTCTAGTGTGGAACAACACAAATAGGTGAAGTTGGCTCTTCAGACTGATTTGGGGTCAGATTTGCAATTTCCACACAAATGGAAATTGTGAGGATTTAGTAAGCCACAAAGCTGATCCTTTGTCAGTGCATCAGGCAGTTTCACCTTGGCATGTGGGTGCATCACAGTGTGCTGTGCTTTCTGTCTAGCAAGAGTTGTGCCACCAGAGTTGTGTTCTGCTATGTTCACCCTCAAACACGCTTAAAACAATAAGCAAGCCTATATCCTCTTAGTCCTTGTTTCATGTAAAATCCAATGATATGGAGTACTGAGCTAAAAGATCTGCCACTGCCCAAGTACCTATGGATCATTTTTTATTATTTACAAATGTTTATACAGTGAAATGGCAAAATATTCAGCTAGTGTTTAGCTAAAGATTTTGCACTGGGCTGCTGCCTGTGAGACAGACACTGCTCATGTAACTGCACAAACTCTGCTAAACAGTGAAGTCTTTAAAAAATGGGTTCTCACCTCACCTGCTCTACTCTGTTTTCCTGTTTCTCATCTCTCACTTCACTCGGTCGTGGTTTGAAAAGTGTGGTGTGATCACTTTACAGGACCATTTGCAGTTTCTCCACTAACATGCATGTCACCAAATAACACCACTGTATGATATGATATTTAAACATTAGATTAATATGTAGTCGGTGCAGATTTTTTGGGTTTTGAAAAGCTTTTGAGAGACGCAAATGAGCTTCAAAGAGAAACCACAGCAGGATGGTTGGAAACACAAGCTGTTCAGTGTGTTTACTTCACCTCCACTGTCTGTTTATGGAATTCTGTCTTTATCTCCAGGTCCACCCAGGATGTCTCCAAAATCCCAGCGGACGCCTCGTGCTCACAGAGTGCCACCCAGCCGGACCACTGGTGTCCCTCCAGGAGTGGACTTAATTTCCCACAATGCCCCTGGGGAGGTACCAGTGACTCCCCCAACTAGGAGCAACTCCTCTGGAGGCACATGGTCCTCAGTGGTTAGCGGAGGTAGAATAGTTCTTTCCTTTTTTCTCTTGTATTTCTTTCCTCTTAGTGTGTTTTTATTGTAATACATTTCCAACATATGAACACAAGAAGAGCACAGATATTTCGCAATGGAACGTATCTGCAAAGAAGATAGGATATATGGTTAAGCATCACTGGATAACCTGGGCACTTCACTCATTTCATCATAGAATTATTAAAAAAGCACCTTATGCTACAGTAATCATTTGAGTAATGTTGGCCAGGAAATCAAGATGGTTTAACTTACAGCAAGGTTATGTCTTTTTCCCCTCCTCAGCTCACAGACCTCGCTCCCCCCGACAGAATAGTATGGGTGGGGCGTCCCCTGGCTCCTCCTCCCTCCCGTCACCCCAGACAGGAACAGCTCCTGTGGAAACTGCTGCTACACCAACATCAGTTTCCTCTCCTACTGCTGCTAGCCCTGCTCCCAACATGGTCGCCTCTCCATCAGGAGATGGTAAGCTTAAAGTGAACCCCCACTTTCACTGAGAGTAGATAAGGTACTAAGAAATGCCAAGAATGATCTGAAATACCTGATTTGTCTGTACTTAGATTTGATGTTTCAATGCAGGTTCTATTACTGTCAGAAGCACTGTTCACAAATGCTTGCTCTGCTTTTATGCTGGATGTAAACGTGCAGTTTTTTTTGTCTGTTCTTTATAGCAAAAGAGTGTCGTGTTCAGGAGACAAGACAAACATCCCCCACGGCAAACAAGGAGAACATCAAGCCTTTGGACAGCTCACCTAGTATCACCAGACCAGTCTGTAAAGGTACAGTATACACTGGAGTGGTGCAGTATGTGCTTCAGAAAACACTGTTTCAGACATTTGAGTACTGTGGGGCTTTATCAAAAAGATTGTGACGAAGAGACCATGTGCTGAGACACCTGTTTTTATTTATTTAGCTGTCGTAATATAATTTTCTCGTAACGACTGAAACCTGCAAGTCACGTCTTTCTTTCTCTACTCACTCATAGGACCCCCTTCTATGGCACCAGACCACAGAAAACAAATAGATAATTTAAAGAAATTTAGTGTAGATTTTAGGGTGAGTATGTCTTTTGTTCATATGGTATAGAAATGCTGAAATTCTGACATAACTAACCTCATGTTAATGAGCCTGCACTAGAACTTATGTCTGCCTCCTCTAACTTTTCCCTCCTCCAGTTGCAGTCTAGTTCAAACCCAGACCCTGCCTTTGACCAGATGATGACCAAGCCACCCAGAGATCAAGCAGACAAGCCTAAAGACCTTCCCCTGGACAAAGCCTCCACAGTGGGGCGAGAGGGCACTGAAGAGGGTGTTGTAGGGATTGCTGCTGGCACCCCCGGTGGTGCCCCTGCTCCATCCACTACCACCACAAACACCAGTAAGCCTGGCAGCCCTGCTGCACTGTCCCCGTCTCCCTCAGCCCCGGACCAAAAGAGGGCAGGGCTGGATGTGACATCGCAGGGAGTTCAGACGACATCCACATTCAGTGGACCCAAGCATGAAGAGAAAGAGGAGAAAAAGGAGGCTGTACAAGAGTGAGTGGAAGGGACAGTATGGTTTAGAGGGGAAACTGTACAGTCTGGTGATACTCTCTATTTCTCCTATTATCAGCAAATCCAATGAAAAGACCAAAATCAACACAGATTTGATCCTAACAAGTATTTTCTGTGTAGTCAAAGCCTGATATTTTATTGGTCTGTGCCATAGAGCTCCATTGTGGTCCAAGAACTAGACATTATTGTGCTACACCTTTGCACTGGGTTACATGTTCCTTCATCACTGTGGACATGGACATGTAGTTTATTTAATCCCACATACACATTCTGTTGCCAGAAATACTAACTAGAGCATCACATGTGTATCCATCCACTGCAGAAAATGGCCTCTAACTAATACATTATTTATACCTGTTTTAGCAACATTTGCTAAAGTTTGCTTGTTAAAGCAATAAAAAAAAAAAAAAAAAAAAAAAGTACTTATTGTTGATGTTAACTTCTTCACTGTTGGTTCTCGTCCTGCAGTCAAGTGAGAAAATCAACCTTGAACCCAAATGCCAACGAGTTCAAACCCAGGTTCAATACACAGGTCAGTATGCCATGATGCTGCCAGACTGCACATTTTGAATACCACAAACTGAGATTGATAATCCACTTATTTTTTATGTCTCTTGCCGTGTCTGTCTCTTTACATACTTTATCAGCCCAAACCAGCCAACACCCCAACACCCCCCCGGCCTCAGGGCCAGCCCAGCCCCTCCATCGTGGTCCAGCAGCCCCCGGCTGTTTACAGTCAGACAGTCTGCTTCCCCCAGATGTATCCCCTCACACCAGTCAGCCCTGGAGTGCAGGTGAGACACACAGCTGCATGCTGAAATGTTGAGTGTGGAGACAGATGTACTTGTTTCTAGTCAGTGCAGATCACCCCAAGTATCACATTGAATTAGTATGAAATGCAAAGTTCATTAAAACAAATCCCTGACTAACAACCATCACCTTGAGATCTGCCAACATGTTTGCTTACGTTTGTCCCCATTTGTTATCTTTCTTTCCTTTTCTGTCCTTGATTAATCTCTAAGGCATGTCATCATTATTTTCTCCATATTTCTTTCCGTCCTTTATTTTTAGGAAGGCTCATCTCGCAATTTTTGTAATATTGTTTTCTTTGTACACCAATGTACAGAACATGTGCATCCTTCATCATCACTTTTCTCTCCTCTGTCATCTTCCAGACATTGTTATTTGTCTAAATTATTTTTGCTGAATTATTTGAAAAATGTTAAACAAGCTTGGAAATGTTTAAAGAAAAGAAGTATATGAAATTGTTATACAGTATGATGACAAAATACTATTTTTAATCACTTTCATAGCACTTATTGAGAGTTTTTTTGCGTATTTTTTGATGAAAGCTATTATATTTTTAGTTGTAAATCTATATTTTTGCCTGTGTTGCTTTAAGAAAAACTTGGTGATCCAACATCAGACACGTGTAAAAGATAAAAATACCTTGGTGAACAACTAAAGAGTGGTTCTTTTTTCCTTTTCTCCCCCTCCTCCTCCTCTCTCTCTCGCTCCATTAGAAAAGCATAATATGGAAGGTTTGTGAAGATTTCTATTTTTTAAATCCTTTTGTTTTTTTTTTGTTTTTTTTTTAAAGCCCAATCAGTACTGAGATGTTTTGCTTGCTTGTTGAATTAATGCCATCAGATGTTGGTTTGCCAACTTCTTATTGCAATTCATTTAAACTGTCATCACAGATGGATCTATAACTTCATCTTATTTCTATTGGCTTCATCTGTTTACCAGACAAATGCTGTAAGCTAATAGGAGTTTAAGCCTCTTTGTTTTTGCTGCAGTACTGTTTGTGATAGAAATGCATGGTATACAATATGAAGGATCGGAGGATGACGAGCAGTGCTTGGGTTATACTTATAAGTTGTAAAACACCCAATGATAGACAGGTATAGAAAATGCATGTGGCCCCAGGTAAGAGATAATTCCCACAATCTCACATGCACATATGTGTTTTTAAAATGTTTTTTATATGTTAACTACTAAAGCAACAGTTTAAATCTGAATAGTGTGTGTCCAGCCCCACAGACAGGTAGTAGTCCCACACAAACAGCACAAATTCAACTGTTCTTAGTCGATGGCTGGTTTTCATTCTTGTAGACATATTGCTGAAGTCCCCTGAGAAGATTGAGTATAAACCTATGTTCTTCATTTTCAATTCTCATTCCCCTCCTCCCTCTAGTCTCCAGCTATGTACCAGGTTCAGATGCCTCATATGACGGTCAGCCAGTCTAAACCCTACAGACCAGGTAAAGGTGAGAATAACCAATTTCTCTCATTTCATTTCCCTCCCACTTGTTTCTCTCTCTCTCTCTCTCTCTCTCTCTTTCTCTGTCTCTCACAAAAGTTTACTAAATACATCTGTTTGGGAAAAATTACTGTATTGGCCCCACTATTTTTTCTAGATATTAAGATTCATTACATTCATGGATCTTTATTTATTCACAACCTAGATCTTTATGGATACACAGCATTCCCTTCACTTGGATTAGCTACATGAATGTTGTATTGATAACAGGCATCACTTAGAGGCATTTCTCATTACAGAAGCTTTTTCTCTTACAATAGTGAACGGACTTTCCCATCAGGACAAATCTGATCAAGTGTTTCTTGGAAAAGGGAGGTTGGTTTTTTATTAGGGCCAATTCAGTCAAAAATCTGCTTCTTTCCAAAGTAGCAGTAGTTTTTCTCACTCCTCCGTGATTCTGTTTAGTTCAGATTTACGAGATGTTAACATAATCTCTAACATGAATCTCCAGTACCCAACATGACCCAGCAGAGGTCAGACCAGCACCACCCACCAGGCACGCCCACCATGATGCACCCAGCGACGGCAGCAGGACCACCTATTGTAGCACCAAGCCCTGCCTACTCTACCCAGTACTTCACCTGCAGCCCGCAGCAGTTCACCAGTCAGCCGCTGGTCCAGCAGATGCCTCACTACCAGTCACAGGTAAGATTTACTCTGTCACTAAAAGTATCAGAACATCAGCAATATTCAGCAATGCTCAACCCAGCCGGCTCCTCTATTAAAAACCATATGTAACTATTCCAGTTACTCTGGTAACATCAGTAGTGCTGGCAGTCCTCATCTCTCCCAGCTGTTCACTAGTCAGCCATTTGTCTGTCCGATGCCTGCGGTCCAGCAGCTTGACAGGCAGCCGGCATGATGCCATGTGTTTCAGCACTTCTTAATTGTGGAGTTGACTGCAGGCTCCTGCCTCTTAACACCTGAAGTGTTGTTACCTGTTTGCAAACAGGCTGCGATACAACAGCTGCAGGAAAACAGAGGCAGTGAGGAGGTTGGCTTCAGGGTGTTTAAGGGTAACATAATGACCACATTGATAAGAAACGGGTATTTCATTGAGTTTTATTAGGGTTAATTAATAAAACTGACAACACAATTTCGTCTAAAAAATGGGTTGAGATAATGAGTAAGGAAGGGAGAAGGAGACACAAGACTAACTTCATTAGGTACTAATTTCACTGCAGTTACTTAAAGCACAAAAAAAATCAAGCTCAAGCTATTTTTTGAACAAAACCTACTCAAGGCTCAAATTTAAACTAAAAGGATTAGTGTTTTTTGTTTTGAGTATCATTAGAAATGAACATTGTTATTGACAGAACAATACTTGACGTTTGGTTGTGGTTTGAAAATGATAGTTTTAGAAATGTAAGCTTTTTTCCCTACAAAACCTTGTTTTTATTTAACAAAAAAGCCAAACTTCT
Organism: Seriola dumerili; assembly: GCF_002260705.1. Classification (NCBI taxonomy): domain Eukaryota; kingdom Metazoa; phylum Chordata; class Actinopteri; order Carangiformes; family Carangidae; genus Seriola; species Seriola dumerili. The sequence continues at coordinate 3,754,289 of NW_019174545.1, read as the reverse complement.
AATTGTTACATTTTGTTTCAACATGAATGGCCACACACGAACATTGACTTAATAATAAACTGACTAAAATTGGCAACATTTCAAATTTAAACCAGGAAATAACACATCAGACAGGGGGCGGGTTTCACAAAGATATCTGACTGGTCTGTAGTTTTGATCCACTCTTAATTTTGCTCATAGATTAGTGTAATGCAAGTAAGACTGTTTCACAAAAATAAAGACTAATAATAATAATAATAATAATATAAGGCAAAACATTTTAAGGCAAAAAAATTAGACATCTTATCCCCAGGCTAACTCAGGCCTAAGACCAATGTTACCATGGTAACAATCAGTGGCACCTGCACTGAGCTGTAGCACCTAACAATGAAAAACAGGAAAACATGGTTTATAATTTGTGATTTGCTACAATCGTTATGGAGAGAGCGAAATGAAGAGAGAGTTTAGAGGCCGGAGTGTTTTTTTTTTGTTTTGTTTTGTTTTTCAAAATTAGATTTTTCTTTTTATTTAGTTTCACTCTTTGCAGTTGGATGTGGTTCCTCACTTGGGCTTTTTTTTTTTTTTTTTTTAGTATTTGATGCTTGATGCTACATGATGTTGGTACCAAAAAGGGTTACACAAACACAGGCTCTAATGTCGTCTCTGTGTGTCCTTCAGCCGCAGCATGTGTTCAGTCCGGTAATGCAGGGGAGCGCCAGGATGATGGCACCTCCTACGCACGGACAACCCAGCCTCGTCTCTTCCTCAACTACACAGTACCCAGAGCAGACACACACCATGTATGGTATGTCAGCCCACCACTTGTGCATGTTCATATAAGTATGCAATGAGCAGCTAGGATGTGCAGGCAGTGTTATGTGTACTATTTTAATACTTTTATTCTTACAAACACTGTTTCCTTTCTCACAGTGTCTCCAGGGCCGATGCCTCAGCAGTACCCCCACCCCAGCGCCACCTTGCACCCTCATCCACAGCACCCCCAGCCCTCTGCCACGCCTACAGGCCAAGCCCAGCAGGGTGGTCCCCCACAACATGGAGGTCCTCCTAGCCATCCAGCTGCCAGCCCAGTCCAGCACCCACAGCACCCGCAGGCAGCAGCAGGTCAGTATGTTAAGGTTGGACGCTGTAACTTTGGAGCTGGACATTTTCAAATGAAGAACTATAGTCACGTGTTGTGTTTTTGTGTGTGGTAGCGGCAGCAGCAGCCCAGGCCCTCCACCTGGCCAACCAGCCCCCACAGCAGCAGATGTACTCGGCCTTGGCGCCCACGCCCCCCTCCATGACCCCGGGGCCCAACCCTCAGTCTCCCCAGGCATCGTTCCCCTCTGCCCAGCAGACTGTCTATATCCACCCGCAGCAGGTGCAGCACGGCTACAACCCCAACCACATGGCACACGTGCAGCAGGTAGGTCACAACCTGCTATCAGCCTGCTGGACAACAACCACAATAGTTCCAGCAAAGTTATCAGATTGGCAGTGTTTCCTGTACGGGATTTTAAATGTGGTAGTGAGGAAATCTGGGATCAGTTCCAGCAGGTGTTTGAGTTTATGAATGGGTCATACTTGGGTGTTGATAAGCTGCAAGTGCAGTGGATGTTTTTTTGGCAGTGTGTCCAGGTTTATGTTAGAATGTGCCTCTCACTTTGGCCTAGTTGTTTATATCAGTTTTAGTTGGCACACTACAAGATACAGAGGAAAAACAAACCTTTTTCACTGATCAAAAGACAGTCCAGCCATGATAATTCCATGTAGCAAAATAGAAATTCTGCAGTGATAACTTTTTGGGGTACCCATGGAGGTTTGGCCCTTTTTTCTGTCTTTATAGCAATAGGTCACCATCTTGGAATGGAAACTTATTTGCTTTGTTTAGAGAGTCAGATGAGAAAGTTGATCAATCCCTGTGTCTGTGTGTAAAATATGGAGCTTGAGTCAAGTGGTATGACTATTTCTTGACAAACAGCCACACGGAGTGACCGTGTGCAGACACCCGGAGACTTGTCGTGATGTTGCCAGGTGTAGCACCTTCACCCCTGTACAGAGACCCTTTATATCCAAATCTGCGCTCACCGGCTGTATCATGCAGCTCACACTATAGTCAGAAACGCTGCACAAAAATGCTTGCCAGACGAGCACTAAACTCAGCACTCACTGTACATTTGTGTCATCACCTGCTGTATGAAAGTCTTTTGATGGCATTGTTTTCTCAGTGGTTAAAAATGAGCAGAATTGGAGTTGCTTTTACTATATTTAAGAGCTTGATGGAATGACAGAGTTTGAGCCACAGTTAGTTTGAAGAGAGATTATTAATCATTGTGTTTGCTGGAGGGATCTAGTGCTTTATGCTTTATTCCATCCATCCTCCGCTGTTTCATAAGCACAGATTTATCTTTTCATGTGACACCTGTCGGTAACACACAGGCAGGAGCTGTGGCTGTTGTGGCACTGATGTCCATCCGTTTCATCTCTTTAATGAACTTGTCTCTTGTCCATCTGTTTGTCTCTCACTGTCATTCTCACTTTCTATTACACCTTTGCACTTGCTGACACACACACACACACACACATACACACACTTTCACTCACACCTAGGCCCATATGCAGTCTGGTATAGTACCGTCTCACCACCCGGCACCCACCCACCCCCCGATGATGCTGATGGCTACCCAGGGTCCTCCAGGGGGTCCACAGCCACCCATGCCCCAGACTGCCCTCAACCCCATCCCTGTTTCCTCCACCACACATTTCTCCTACCTGGCACATCCACAAGGTATGTTTATTTTATTAACTAGCACACTCCTGCGGAGTGGAGTCAGGAACACATATGTTGTATATTTTTTTCCCTCTGAAGTAAGGAGATCTACATGATTACTGTTTCATTGTACCATATTGTTTCAAGTATGTGTACATTTAGGCATCTAAATGAGTAACCCTTTATGGGTTATACAGTGTGCACACATCTAAATTTGTAGATGATAAGTGCCTACGTTAGTTGTCCCAAGACAGTTGCATGAATTGTACCAAGAATAGTTGTAGTCTACGCTGATCTGCCGCAGTTTCCGGGTCTGTCATGACTCCAGATGGCTTGCTGGGTCTGGCTGTCTGATATCTAACAATCACATCTACCAGAGAAACAGACTGAAAAAAGACTAAATTATTCAGGCACTATTTCTCAACAAAATATTATCAAGAGGTGAAGCCATGGCAGACGACCAAACTGTGGGTGGATTCTCCTTTTTAAGTTTCTTCCGACCCAAAGTCGCTAATGCTAGCTAATCAGCTGTACTGTAATATTAGGCTGATGTTTTGTCAAGAAACTGGAAGTAGATGAATAAGTAACTAAGTTTCTGTGCTGTTGGTGCAGAAATTATTTTTAAAGCAGATATAGCTGCCAAGGATAACCTGTATTTTCTCAGGGTATGTTTAATGATAATAGCCTTGCAAGTTTTCCGTCATGACTTATCCTTTTTGCATTGCAAAACATAAAAATCAATTAAGAGACAGATTCCCTCTTTGTTTCTCCAGTGTTTTGGCAATAAAAAAGAGGATTGTATACTAAAAAGACTAACATTGGAAGATATTTGTCTATGTCAGACTGCTGAAGTCATATATTATCTTAAGATAAACTTTGGGTATGTATTTTGCACAGAACGAAGACTGGATATTGTCAGCTTTTACACTGAAGGCACATTAGGAAGAAATCTCTGTATGTATGATCAGGAGAAAGCATGTTTAATTCACATTGACATTCACAATGACTATGACTACTGATTAACCCACATGAAAAAATTTAAAAGAACTTTGTGCTTGGAAAAAAAAACAAAAAAAAAAAAACATTTTTACTGTTTTGATCACATCACCCAACCTTTTACTTTTAATGTACTTTTTATTGTATAACTGTGGACAATCCTAAAATCCATGAACTTTACATTTCCCCCATTTTGTCTCGTCTCTGCAGTGCAGCCTCATCATCAGCAGCAGCTGTAGATAGAGGGCGCCAGTGAGCTGAGGGACCCGCTCTGCGTCGCGCTTCTCAACCAGAGCCTTCATAACCAGGCGATGAAGAGAATGAGAGCCCTCCCTCTCCTCTCTTTCCTCATCCTCACCAGACATGCTTCACATCAGCTTTTCTCTTCCTTCCCTCCCCTCCCCTCCCCTCCCTCCCTCCCAGACTAGGCAATAAGAGAATGTTAACAGGTTGTTGCAGTGACATGTTTTAACAAGCTAGAGATTTTTAACGGACAAGACTGCTCCAATTCAGCCCCTGTACACATGCAGATATCACAGACACATACACACACAGACGCACACACAAACAAAACGCCCAGACACACACACACACACACACACACACACACACACACACACACACACACACACACACACACACACACACACTTACTTTCAGGGGTCCCAAATTGCAACTTGAGTCAGCTTGCCAAGTAAGACATGAAAGAGAGAATGAGAGTAACTAATCAGTGAGAGTGAAGCAGAAAATTCAACTGGAACTTGTATTTTGTCTGCACCTTGTTACGGGAAAAAAAATCTTCCAACTTTTAGACAGTATTAATCTTACTGTTTATTGCTGCTGCTTTGTGCTGCGTTTGTTTCCAGAGTACATGACAGGTTTCTAACCAAACTAAAAATGAAACATGACAAGAAGCTTCCTGTGAAATAAACACATTTTGGCAGCCAAGAGGACAGGAGAAATGTTATTTATGAAATTATAATGGCTGAGGTGATCAGATCCCACGTCTCACCTGACCCTTATGTAACTTTTAAGTTAAAACTTTTACTTTGTAGATAATATAAATAATTTAAAAAATGAGCAAAAAAATTTAAAAACAATAAAAAAGTTTTAAAAACTGAATGGCTTACTGTGGTTGCATTGCATTGTGTGTTTTTCATCTGTTCCTTCTTGACCATGAACATGGGCATTGTAGTTTCTGTTTCTGTTATTCAAGGAGACATATACAAGAAGATATTTCCATCACATGAGCAGTCATCACACATACACACACATTAATTAAAACATTCAGAAATATTATAACTGTCATTAAGTAGAACGCCACACACAGGGTGGGGAATTCATCAAGTATTGATAGACGGACTAATGCATGGTGTGTTACGGTCTTTTCTCTGCAACTATTTTGATAATCTGTTAATCATTAAATAATCAACCAGAAATGCTGGCATTTGCTTATACAGCTTATTCCTAGGAAGGATTTGTCTTATACGATAATGAATTGAAAATCTGTCAGTTATAGACTGGTCATCAGGTCGGGCTGTGGGAAATTGTGAAACAGACATTTTTACTATTTTCTGAGGTCTTGCCAAACCAAACTGGCAACCGTTAACTTGGAAAATAATTAGATTATTGACAATTACAATCATCATTCATTCCAGCCCCAGACTTATTTTTAGTGAAAACAAATATTTTAACACTAGTCATTTCCTTTTTAAAGCTATTTTGTGGCAAAATAAAGTTAATGATTTACAGAGCTTGTTAAAAGGACAAGTAAAGTGTCAGGCAGGAAGAGGATTTTCCACAATCTGGCAACGCAAAAGTTGTTGTTAATGGCTTATAACTGATCTGTAAATTATTTATTAATCGTAAATAAAGCCATCAGGAAGTGGTACTGTTGTAATCTTATTTAGACTTGATGGCGAAGGCTACATTTGGTATCCTGCCTTTGAGTGAATCCACCAGCATTTTTCCAGGGCCAGATGGCCTAAAACACCAGGTAAGAACAGATGCATTTATCTGCACCCTGTCCAACCTCATCCATCACCTGAACAGTGAATATCTTGAACTAGTTCATCACATGCTCATTATTTTGTACAGCATGTACCAGAAGAACAAGATTACACACAGTGCACACACATACAAACAACAAACTGATTTTTTTTTTTTTTTTGGTTAGGTTTATTTTACAAAAAGTCAAATATACAGTTGATATATATTTAATATAATTTAGATGCTTATAACTGAAAGGGATGCAAACACAATGACAGATTGTAAAAGCTGTTTTTGTTTTCATTCTTTTTCATTGTTCCACAATTTCATTGTTGAAGTATTGATGAGTTAAACTGGAATGTTTACAGTGCGAAGTTCAAAAAAGGAAACAGAATGAACAGTATTGAGAACACATTACATTCATCAACTGGACATTTTAATGTACACATGGGGGGGGGGCACTAAAGGTGTTGCTGGAGTGGATGCTGAGGATTAAAGACACCTGAGGTACACTGGGATCTTCTCTAGCATTAACTCGATTCTGAAGACAAACTGGAGTGAACCACGAAACAAAATTAGAAGCCATAAAGCAACAGCAAAATGTTCTGGGAAATGTGGCATTGTCAAATATTTTTTTAACATTGAATTCTCACCCAATTAATTCATCCATCTAGAAGCCTCTGATCGCTCCCTACATGCATAAAAAAAAGGTGTGAAGCACTGAGCATCTCTCAGATATTGCACTACACAAGTTTTGCACCACATCACACCCTGAGCTTTTGAAAAGGGGAAAAGCAACAGCAGCTTTCTGGCAAAGGCACAGTCATTCTCCCTAAAAGAAAGAAAAATAAAAAACAACATAAAATCAGCATAGAAAGGGGACTGATAGCCAAAATAGTTAGTTACCGTTGCTTTTGTTTAGCAGAAATGAAAAAGAGGTGATGAGGGATTTGTTTAGACTCGGGCGCATAAAGGCAGGAAGACCAACCGTACTTTTGCCAAAAACGTCCTTGTTTTTGTTCCCCTTATAAACACTTCAAAGATGTCAGTCTTGATCATGATGATACATTTAAAGAGAACTATACAACCATTGTAAAAAATGTTCCTTTGGTAGACAAAGCTGACTTATTGCGTAAGAAGAGGAGTAATCACAGAGGACTTACTCTGGTCATACTCATGAGGAAATGAAGTTGCATTTATGTATTTCTCTTTAAAAGAAAAAAAAAAGAAAAAGAAAAAACAGGTAACTACAATGATAAAGAGGGCAGACAGACAGAATCAAGTCTAAACCATATATCAAGCACAGGTTTACTGAAGGTAAATCTAAAATCAACTGCTGAAGTTAGTGTTAAAGCAAGGTTAGAAGACAAACGGACAAGTCCTAGCACACTATTCCCCACAGGCATCCCGCAGCTAATGGAAGTGAAGCTTCAGTTAACTGAGACAAAATTACAGACAATTTGACATTTCATCCTTGGGCAAATTAGATTACTACTGCTTTTATGTGAACAAGTGATCACTGTTTATGGGATATTCTGCATCTGTTTTCCAAAAATAAAATGTTTTTGAAGGTTTCCATCTTCAAGAGGAGAGATGAGGTTCAAAAGAGAGAGCGAATCTGAAACAAATCTGATGAGGCCACAAGCTGATCTTTTCATTTCTGGCTCAAGACAGAATCACCACAAGGTTCAGATCAGTTTGGGTTAAAATCAGGTTTTTAGGTACTTTTGAGGAAACTCAGACCTGATGGTGGATGAGATGAAACACCACAAACAAACTGGACACCAGATGAGAGTTGCTTTCTTTGATAAAGACTTGTTTGTTTGGTGTTTTTCTGTAGAAAAAAAAATGTATGACAATAAAATTCACACCCAAGTTGAGTGATGTACTATCTATTATCTATCTATTATAGTCAGTGCAGCTTTAAACTGGTGGTTAAAACCTCTAAAAGAATGATGACAAACTTGGAAGGCACCTGAAATTATTGACTCATCAAATCTAGTCAAAGAGCGCAGAAACATGAAGAACAATGTCTGATCATTGGTGTGTGACATCTCACGTGTCACTTTCAAAGCTTTTCTGACTGAAACCAAACCTTCCTCACAAAGCCTCTAATTAAAAACATGGAAGTTCTGTTAAAAAAAAAATGTAGATTGTAAAAATACATTATTTTCACAGTCCATCCTTGGTTTAACTATTAGCTGCTGTGGTGAAGAATTAATGCTATGAGTGTAAAAAAAAAAAGAAAGTAGAGCTGGAGACATGATGCTACTCCCAGAATCAAGATTTGCCTAAAGCTGTAAGAAAATACATGTTAACATCTACAGAGGCACCTGTGTGATTTCAGTGTCACTCTGGTTTTCAGCAGTTGCATCATATCACCATCCACTTTTAAAAGCCCTTTAAGGGTCTAATACTAGATTCTCAAACCATCACAAAACTGATGTGAAACAAACATTTTAAACCTGGACTGAAGTTTCCAGCGCTCTGACGCTCACTTTGGTGGAGAGTCCACACAAAGTTAAAACGACAAGATTAGGCAAATCATTTATTGACTTAGATTTAATTCCCACTTTGTTTTTGGTTTCCCCCTTTCACGGTCTTTGGAGTGAAGCCTTTCAAGTTTATGTCTTTTATTGGTCGCCTATTTTTACTCTATGTGTAAAATAATACATCTTGGTGCCAAGTCTCATTTTGGTGACACACAATACGCTTTATGCCACAAAATCAATACAAAGGAGTGAAATTACTTTAGTATAATTAATATCAGTAAGGCCGATGTTGTCCAGTCTCAGATTTTTAATTTTTCAATAATTTAGCAGCACAAAAATTTGTGAATGTGTTTTGTGAATGAGTATGAGGAAAGATGAGTTGATATAAGGTGATAATATCCAACTACATATATGTTATTGTTATTACATCATTCCATTTTCTTTGATTTTGTGGCAGAAATTATTTCTGTCAGACGATGTAAATTTTGTGCACATAATGCCTTTGGTGCTTGAAATGTAACGTGACACTAGAAAGAGACTTGAAGCTGATTTTGGAAAAGCCAGCAGTGACTACTGCGAGACAAAAATCACACAGACTCTGTACCACACTGAGATCAGCACAACTACACTTTCACTCATCTCACATACATTACAATGGACGCATCCAGACACGCACACACACAGACAGACAGACAGACAGACAGACAGACAGACAGACAGACAGACAGACAGACAGACACACACACACACACACACACACACACACACACACCACAAACAGCGATGAGTTCCCTCTGTTTCAGGCAAAAACGGTGCTGACAAAAGCTAATCTTGAATCATTTCTGTGGTTCTCTGCTTCAGCGAAGTTTTGACGGAGTGGAAGCGGTGCTCGATAAGTTTCTAGAAAATGCTGCCCTGACTGACTTTAACCAAGTTTCCCCTTTTTACTTTATTTATTTTTAATTTTTCTACAAAAGAATCTGTGTATAGAAAATATACACATTGTTTCCAAAGTGCACTGAAAGCAATGTGCACTTAAATATATAATAATGCGCAAGGGGAGGAATATCTACTAGAATGTAATAACACTCTAAAATAGAGTGTTTTTTTTGTTTGTGTTTATAAAAAAGGAGATTGCTCCACACTGGGAACTTTGTGTGAAGAGTAAATGTCTTTTAAATATTTAGAAGAGGCACTTGATTTAACCAGTTCTGCAGGCAGTGCTTTCCCATCAGTTCAGGTTAAGTGCCAAAGAATTTAAATCAAGCGCACCTCGTTGAATTCACCAGAATAGAAATATTTAAAAATATTTTTTCGGGCTCAAGGGCAGCCACACGTGTGGCTCACCTTCTCTCACACGGACCCTCAACATCAATAAAACAAGAATAATCATTATTGTCAACACTGTAATAAAACTCCCAAAAATACATTCACTGTGGACACTCAGGGTGGAGGTTGTTGTGAGGGTCTGACACTGGTAAACACACACTCAGCTCAGGCATAGTGAGTGTGTGTATGTTTTGACATACACAGTGCTATGCATTCATCAGACAAAGACTTGTTCGCTCAAGTTCATGAGTCTGCTGTGATCGTGTCTCACACCCACCTGAGGCTGGGTTGGTGGGGTGACAAAATGTGTCTGTACACACGACCGTGTGTGTGTGTGTGTGTGTGTGTGTGTGTGTGTGTGTGTGTGTGTGTGTGTGTGTGTGTGTGTGTGTGTGTGTGTGTGTGTGCGCGCGCATGTATGTGTGTGTGTGTTGACTTCACAGGTGACTCCTGTCTTTCAGAGGTGATGGAGGTGTTTGACTCAGCCGGTCAGAGCAACATGTACTGGTTGTCTATCGCCCGCTTCCGGCCCCGCTCAGGCTCCAGCTCATAGTCTGAGTCCCGCTGAGGGATGATGGGAGTGTGGGTGTTGGGGTGGCGAAGCAGAGGCCTCCTCCCCACTGACTCGCTCCGACGCAGAGGAGCGGGGGCCGACGAAGGAGGGTCAGGGACGGGGTTGGTGCGAATTGGGGGGTGATTTCCTGGCTGGGAAACAGAGCTGGGACTGGAGGTGGTGTTGGTGTTGGAGCAGGACGAAGGGGCCTGACTGGAGCTGCGATCCAAGCTGCAGTGAGCCAAGCTGGGCTCAGAGCTCCACCGATGGAGGGAGAAAGGGACCAGGAGAGCGCCTGAGAGCTGACCTAAGAAACAAAGAGAGGGAATGAGAGCTTTAGTGACGACGTCAAGCAAAACCTCCCAACTTCCTTGGCTTCTCTGTTCACACAATCCAATACTATCGACATGTTTAGCACTCAAACATCAATATTTTCTTCTGTTTGGCAAAGTGATATGAATGAGAGCTGAATGGGCGCCTCTCACCCTGTGACGGAGGGCTGGAGCCCGCCACTACGAAACTGGACAACGTGACGGCACCGGCGGCTCCACACTCGAGTGGGATGGGGAAGAGGCGGAAGTGACTGAGCATGTCCATTACAGATGGGAAGCGCAGGTGCTGCACCCTACACTGACCCCATTCTGTTAGCGAGAGGCGCAGGTGCTGCAGAGACAGAGAGAAAGAGGCGTGAGGAAATAAAAACAAAGAAGAGACACTCAGATTTTCACACTGTGTGATTCAGAGCGAGAGCTGAACCGTAGCCCCCTCCTTTTCTTAACCCCGGTGGTCCAAACTTGTTTATGGTCTTTTCCACCAGTGGTATGTTCTCATAATGCTTCCTCATTTAAGTGTTTATCACCGTTGCCAGGAAATGAGGTCCGCACCAATTTGAAGTATGCGGATGAAAAGAAGAACAATGTGGGTTTCGGAAAAAGTGTTCATTCATATTACCAGATGTTTTGTTGAAACACTTTAAGATGTGGACTGAACTGTCTCAGTTAGTTTGTTTTATCACACATCGTGAGATGTACCTTTGCTTTTCCCTGGTAGTTAAATGTGAGGACGTAGTCTCCCCTGCGGGTCTCGCTCTGTCGGACCAGAAACACTCCATGTCCCTCCGGTCCAGAGCTCTGAACCAGGTGGGCCGCCTTGACGCGGGAGATGGGCCCGTGGAACCATGGGTAGGAGAAGAGGAAGTGATCTGTCTTCTGGATAACCTGCTCTGGCAGGGTGAAGGTGACGGGGCCTGGAAGGATGAGCAGAGGAACAAAATGGTTCAATTCTTCTAAATCATAAAGCTGGACTAATAAATACTATATTATAACATACAGTAGTACAGTAAGGCATAAAAAGTCATAAAAATGTTGTAGTAAAATAAGGGATAAAAAGTCATAGTATAGTGAGGCATAAAAAGTCATGAAAAATTCATAGTATAATGAGGTATAAAAAGTCACAAAAACGTCATAGTATACTACGGCATAAAATATAAAAAAAAAAACATCACAGTAAAGTATTCACCAAATTAACTGCTGAGATCTGGGAACACAGCTATGTCACTACAACAAAGTTCAATGGGGAACTAAAGAAGAGAGTTCAGATGATGAGACAGGTTGTAAACAAATACTTTATACACTAGAGCTTAAAGTTGCACCAGGAACTTGGTTTAGTTTGTGTAATGATTTACCATATACTTATGTTTTAGCTTCATAAACAATTTAGCAAAACCAGGGGTTTGTTTGAAACCTGTCTGATTGTTTGACTGCTTGTGTTTCTGGCCCTGTTAGACTTGGTTTTAGCTGTGTTGCTATTTTCCTACTATAGATCTTAGCAATTAACTTGGTGCAGTTTTCTCACAACACGGTCTATGGAAATTACTTTATCCCAGACCACAAGAGACACAACGTGCATCTCGTGACAGTGCAGCTAACAGTCATTATCTCATTTTGCCCCAGAACTATACACCTGAGAGTTTAAGGATGAGTGATTAGTCCCCTCATCTTATATCTCACCACTCACTTTGACTTGCTGACGCTGAGCTTCCTCTGCGATTGGCTGGAACAGAGCTGTTAGCTGGGGAGGGGAGAGGCTCCAGATCCACACTGCCTGACCTGGAGGACGGCAACAGACTCAGATTACACACACTGTATCATCTACAACACATGCACTGCATGTTATTCTCATTGTGGACCACCCAAGGAAAAAAATAGTTCAGTTTCATCATTATTATTTCACTTCATTTTAAATATTATTTTTTTTCTCATTTGGGTTCCACCATCTGTCTTTACAAGAAAGCTTCAGCCCGGCTTACGCTGGCCGATCAGTATCGTCTCTCTGTTTTGGAGTTGAAACACTATTTAAGTGGTTGTAAAATGCAGAGCAGAGGTTGCAGAATTCTCATTAAGTTAACAGTTATTACACCAGTGTCACAAAAACAAATGTGTTAATGACTTATTGATGCTACATGTTGCACTTTTTTCACAAGGAGAAGAGAGCGAAAAAATAAAAAATGACCCCTGTGAGTGTTATACTGAATATTGTATGCATACTATTATATATCCTTAGATTACTATTACTCATGCATTGAATGTGTTATTAGCATTTTATTGTTGCCGCTGTTTGAGGTGAGGTTTTTTTTTTTTTTTTTACCTATTTTGTATGGGACTGCAACTAATCATCATTTTCATTTGCAAATTACTTTTTAATTAATTGATTGATTGTGTTTTTTGTAAAAAAAAATAGTGAGAGTCATAATTTGTATTGTATTGCTTGTATAACTCATGTTGTGGGGACATAAATCTGTTTCCACACTCACGGTCAGGACTTTACTTCCTGTTGGGACAAAAGGCAAATCCCTGTAACATAAATTATTACATTCTAGAGTGATGACTTGGTTTAAGGTTTAAGGTTACAGTTATGATTAAGGTAAGTCTCCAGGAAATTAATGTCACCCAATATAATGTCTCCTGATGCGAAACACGTCTGTGTGTGTGTGTGTGTGTACACATGTGTTTCTATAGTTGTGTGGACAAATTATGGTTTGAAGCCATCTTTGTGATAACATTTTGGCATTGTGAGGATATTTGGTCCATTCCTCACAACTTCAAAGGGCTGTCTGAAGGTTTAGACTTGGTTTTAAGTTTCAGGTTATCATTAGGTTTAGGTTCAGGTTAGGGTTAGGCATATAAGTAGTGATGCTTTAGGTTAAGATTGAGGTAAGGGGCTAGGGAATGCATTTTGTCAACGATTATCCTCAAAACTATAGAAAGACCAACGTGTGTGTGTGTGTGTGTGTGTGTGTGTGTGTGTGTGTTGGTAGGGTGAGTCCTGTGAACATGGAGGAAACAGCAGGCTAAAGTAACACAAAGACACTGAGCACAGACAGGAAGTGAGTCCAGTTCACCAGTTCAGATGTGAGCCAAGACTTTGCTGTTTTTGCACACACACACACACACACACAAAACCACACATCCATGTGTACACAGAGACACTGACTACAGACAGTATGTGTGTGTGTACATACACAGATGAGAAAGGGAAGGTTAAACAGGCAAGCTGTAGCAAATCCTGCTAAAATGCTGACTTGAGTTTGCGGTGCTCTGAATAACAGGAAGACAAGACTCCTTTCTCCTTTCTGTGTGTGTGTGTGTGTGTGTGTGTGTGTGTGTGTGTGTGTGTGTGTGTGTGTGTGTGTGTGTGTGTGTGTTCTTGCTGTTCTTCTATCTTTGTGAGAATCATTTCATGTTTTACTCCAGCACAGTGAGGACATTTCAGCCGGTCAGCAGTGTTGCGTGGATAAGATGTAAGGGCTCTGTATGAAACTAACTGCACCTACCACATCTGAAGGGAAAAGTGCTTAAACCCATTCCAGATGGCAAAAAGCCTACCACTGTAGCATCCTCCTGGCTGCATCATATTGCCTCCCTGATCTCTCTTTTGCAGGTTTTTGTAGTCTCAGCATGATGAATCATACAACAGGGGAATAATGGTGCACACTTTCAGACAATAGACCTTTTTTTTTTTTTTTTTTTTTAAACCAGCAGACATTTTGACTTGTCACAGCAGGAAAAGCACAGGTGTTTCTAATAACATCAACGAAGGCGCTGTTCTATTCAAGTGTCCCAGTGAGCCATGACCGTGTGTCAGTGAGCCAGCATAAACAATAGCAGGACGCTGAAACTGAAGCAGTCGTTATTAATTTTATTATTTACACCTGTGCTTTTCCGGCCGAGACATGTTACAGTGTTCTCTTTGAAAAAGAGGCCTCTCTTTTCCTCACTGTGTTCACTCCGTTGCACAGACGTAATGGACGCAGTTATTTGACGAATAAAAAGAAAGAAAATAGAGAGAACTCTGCCGCATGATGTGGTCGTGATTGTTGGATTGTTGATTCCGGAAAGTTACCACTGATGTCCGAGGGGTTTCAGATGCTGTTAGCAGTGATACAGACCAAATACAGGTCTGTGTTAAAACAATGCAGGGGGTGTGTTGTTTAAGGTAGCGGTGAGACATAAAAATAAAATTCAAATAAAATTTGTTTTAGAAAGTCCAGTTGGGAGTCACAGATTAATGCATTTTAACTGGCAACTACTTTATCTTTCATTAGGACAAACATACAGTAAACAGTAGAAATGTGGTGTTCACATTACAAACTAATGCACCAGGAGAATGTGCTTGCATGGATGAGACTGGCCGACGCAGCACCTTGCAAGATGATGTTGATGTCTTGGTGCAAACTTTTTTTTTTTTTTTTTTTGCCAGACAACTTTGTGTTTTTTTTTTTTGCTGGAGCACCACATGTTAGCACCACCGATGCACTGACATTTAAATGAATGGGTGGGCTGTGTTTTTTCCAAACAGGGCTAAAATCATTCAGACCAGGCTTTAAACAATCTGACAAGAACTTGTTTTGAAGCATCCTGAGGCGTGTCAGATATGTATGTAGCAACTGGCATGAGGTTGTGATGCAGTTTATAACAGTTTATATGTGGAGGCAAAGGATGCCTCCACATATTTTCCTCTAAATTCAGTGCAAAATGTACTGTGGATGGGTTGATATTAGGTCAGTGCAGATTGTCTACTTTCTGAAGCCACTGTGTGTGTAGATTATTGTAAATGGATAAAGCTTTCAAATGAAAATGCCTGCACATGTGATGGTGATGTGGCACCCAAGCAGAGTGGTTTGTGAGGTATCTGAATAAACACCGAATTCAAGCGTGAACTCAGTGTGTGTATGCATGTTCGCGAGTGTGTGTGCATGTTCACAAGTGTGTGTGTGTGTTCGCTGGTGTGTGTGAGCATTCCAGACATCTGCAGAAATGAGAAAGGTCCTGAGATTCTCCTGAGTCTCAGACCTCCCACACACTTCCTTTCACAGAGCAACACACACTCGCACAAATACACACGCACAAAAAGAGAGAAAAGTATCACTCCATTTGTATTACAGTATTGAGTGTTCCTATGAGTATTATTTACAGCATATTGAGTATGGCTTCAGCAAACCCAATGCATTTCTACATTCTAACTTCTTTCATGACTTCAGAGCAGATTTCACAGCTGTCAACCATCCTTACTGATATTTTTATTAATTTTGTTACCGAGTTTTTAATCTTAATATTACTGGTATGTAGTATTTGTCAGTCTGATCTACCAAAAACAGCTTGAAGAAGTGAGCACAGTCCTCACTTTCTTCTAAAGAATTTTGTGTCACTTTTTCCACCTATATCCAGAGGAAGGGAGTAGAGAGGTGACAGGAAATGAAGGGAGAGAGAGAGTATGACAAAGGCAACAAAGTCCTCCAGCTAGAATCAAAACACGGACGTTGTGATCACAGTAAGTAAAGTAAGTAGACACTGTTTTTTTTTTTTGGTTTGTTTTTTTAGACTACACTGTGTAATATAGAAGTGAGTTGTTCTTATCTAATGTCCCTAGAGGGCCCTATTGTATAATGTGAATCTATTTTCTACAATATTGGCATATTTGTTCTATATGTTGACAACTGTACGAGCTCAGTATTATGGTTGTTTTTGTATTTTAGGAGCTCACTGACTGTAATTTATATTACTGGTGTCCTCTGATTGGCGGGTTTCTCTCATATGTATGATGCTGTATTCATGAATTTTGCCTGATGAAGGCCCGAGGACAGAAATGTCGTCTTAATAAAGTGAGTTGAAGTGATGGACAGGGGGGCAGGAATCTTTAGTTTTCTTTTCGAGTTTTACCTTAAAAGTTAAATACACATAAAAGTTTCTGCTCAATTTTAAAACTACCTTTATTGCTGAACTTACAAGCCCTGACAGAATAGTGTACACACAGAATGGGTCAGTACCTCTCAAAGGTTGAGTGTAAATATTAAATTGACTGATGAGTTTGATGAATGATTATTTCCAGGAACATTCCAAATATAACAAGAGTCAAACCTGCTCCAGTCTGTAGAGCTCTAAAGCAAACGAATGCATGAGCTCCGGAGTAGACAAACAAGCACGGGCAGGCACACACACACACACACACACACACACACACACACACACACACACAAATGTTTGTTCATATATACACATACACTACAAAATATTCTCACTTGCATTTGCAAACACATACCTCAGCACAAGTAAACATCAGGCACACCCACAAACACTAAAAACAGCCAAAGTCCAAGTGTTAAATATTTCCACTGAGAATCTCAAGGAAAAAAAAGCTGCGTAAGGAGAGATGGACGAGGACGACGCAGGCTGCTGTTACATACTCTGTATGCGTGTGTGTAAGTGTGTGTGTGTGTGTAAGTGTGTGTGTGTGCGTCTGGTTAGTGTCAGGTTGAGCTAAGCAGTATTGGAAGAAGTAATCAAATCCTAAACCTCCTTTTTATTAATTTGCTAAACTACTTCTTGTAGTTTTTGTGCCGCCACCAGTTATCTAAATGAAACCATGTATCAAGTCTAGAGGAGAAACGTCTCTTTGGTGGAAATGCTAACAGCTCATAAAACGTCTAAAACACAACAAGAGGCCTCTACTAGATACCGGGCACAATGCATTGTCTTCATTAAAACCATAATATGCTTTCTATGTTAATTCTTAATCTGAAAAGGTATCAGGTAACTCTCACTATGAAATAAATGTAGTGCAGTAAAATGAAGTGGAGTTGAAGTATAAAGCAGGATGAAATGAAAGGAAAGTTAGAAACAGAGTGGGTTCTAATATTGGCGTTCAGGTCATATTAAGTATCCGTCTTTGTGTTTCTCACCTGTTGCTGATACATTCTTTTAGCTCTGTGGTCCAGGAGCTGACCTGCTGGTCGTTGTCGGTCTCAAATATCAGACTACCTCGATTAACCTGCAGAGACAAGGATGCATTCAAATACACCTTCCACATTATATAGACCCTGAACTGTTGTCCAATGTCCACATTTTTTAAATCAAAATGCAAGAAAGAAAATGTAAGAAATAGAACCAGGTCACAAGCAGAATCTGAATGAACGTTATTGGCATTACAATGAAAGCTGCAATGTCACTGGTTCTTTGCATTGTTTTTTGCTTATGGTCTTGGGACTTGTTTGTTTATTCATATTTGGGACCTTGAAGGGGATTCTTATCAGGGTGGGTTTTATATAAATATGTGGCAGTTATATGTTTTTTCTGAAAGTGTTCTGGGACGGAAAGAGATAACTAAGGCTAATAAAACCATCATGTAATTACGTCAAGTACAGAGAAAGAAAAAAGCTAAAAACAACATCAAATTGCAATGGTGACATTTTCTCACAGCAGAAAAAGTATAATTCATAAAAAAAAGTTCCCAAACCACTGTCCAACATAAACTACCTCTCTGCTGTCCATCCGTGTGCTCAGAAAGCACATGGCAGGGGGCTGTGTTGGTACCGGTGACACATGAAATTCAATCCAGGAAGTCTAGTTTGACTAACTCGTCTGTTATTTTGAAGTTGTTTCAGATGCCAAAGCTCTGCACAGCTGTTTGTGATACTATGACACAGGATTTTTACAACTGTGGAAACTCACAAAGGCAATTATTTTGTCTTTTGTCATGGCGATCGCGAGGTAAACAGTAGGAAATACAGCGCTCACCTTAAAAACACTAATCCACCAGGAATGTGACCTTGCATGTACAGTACTGTGCAAAAGTTTTAGGCACTTGAGATTTACATCCATCACACAATACTATCAGTGAGGTGTCTGATCAGTCCCAAATTCAATCAGAGACATAAAGACCTATCTTCAGAGACAAGAAGAGGAAGAAGTCCTGCAACAGATGGTCTGGCCTCCCCACAGCCTTGACCTCAATATCATCAAGGCAGTCTGGAATTAGTTAGTTAGTCACTGAGAAACTGACCTGCCTACAGACATCCGACCAAACAGAAACCTTGTAAGTAGCTAAACTGCTACGTTGTCATGTGGCTATGTGAAGATGAGGAAATCACCTTGTTTTACCAATGTTATTTTGTATGGCACACAGTGCGATCACTCAAAGGATTACTTCAGGAGACAAGAGCTTATGAGCGTATTTGTTTTGCTTTTCTTCTTGCTAATGTCTGTGTACAACAACCCGTGTTGGTTTTTTCTTTTTTCATGATAACGATCCAAAATGATGTGAAAATGCATCGTTTTTTTAAACAAATGACATAAAATGTTCTTGAGGGAGCTTCTGGCAAAGCTTTAAAGAGGACAGCGACCCAGCTCAGAAGCAATGCATTTAGCAATAGTTTGGTGAAACAATCATTATTTGAAACACGCTGAGCATGTGGATGAACAGCTGAAAAGTGGAATGTGCTACAGGAGAGGTTTCTGTGTATGTTGTGATGATGTTTTTTCCAGAGTTTGATACTCCTGACACCAGGTTTGGGTGGAGTATCCTCAACCAGGCCTAAATTAAGGCTATTTGGTGAGTTGTGTTATGAAATGAACTGACACAATGATTATCTTGTTTCCTCTTCATCTTGGATTGAGGGTTGAAGATGTAAACTTGTGGATATAAACAACTCAGTGGGAAGAGTCTGCAACTGTAGTATTTTCAAACAGCTCAGATATTCCCTGGGGAAGTAATTTCATTCCCATTCAGCGTTTGTCACGCAGCATGAAAGCCTGTACGTACCTTTAAAACAAATGTGTTTAAGTTGTCGGGCATCTCCAGACGGTTGCAACGACGTACTTCTTGGATATCACAGCACTGAGTTGTCAGCTTGGGACTGGAGGCCTGAAAGACACAATAAAGACATGATGAGTGTCAGACAAGTCAGACATCATTCTCGGGACGCAGAGTAAGTAAGTAACAGTCAGTTATAACAGTTGCCAATTAATTTTTCTAATCAATTCATTGACATGTATGCCATGTATGCCCTCATGTATGCATGTGTGTCTGTGTGCTGCTGAAACTTAAACCTGCATTAGTGAAAGAAAATGCAGTGAATGGCAGGAAGGAGAGCATGATGGGAGCTCCCATGGCAGAGCTCCAAGGTCGACCCCACCAGGACAAATCTTGTATTTGAAGAATGTTAAATGAGATATAAGGGGCTTCCTGGTGGCTCTTTGACCTTTTCTGCATGTAAAGCACCAAGAAAACAAAACAAAACTATAACTCAGTTTCATGCACTAACAAAACACACACCGAGAATAAACATGGAGATCCGTTCTACAGGTGTAAGGCCGCTCTTTAAAGTCCTGTCACATGCAGGTAAACCTGAAGCCCAGCTGGACAGAATAATGGTGTGTGTGCACATCCATGGGTGGACATCGACAGACACATGCACTCAAACTAATCATACGTCACTAATATAGCTATGCAGAGCCTCTAAGCCCCCAGATACAAACGAGCGCTAACAGAGCCACTGGCATAAACAAAACACACAGACCCACACACACACACACACACACGGATGGATGATTCGGTCAGCCATGTGTACAGGCCTGTGGCATGCTGGGTCAGAAGTCACCTCTGAAATGAAGCCTGCGCGACAGCTGATAGAAACACGGGGAGACAAGAGAGTCAGCAACTCGGATTGAGAGTTTAAAAACTAGCGTGAGTGTAAAGAGAGGGCTAAAAATGACAATTATTTTCATTATCGACAATTCACAATATCCCAGAGGCCAAAGTGACATTTTAAAATATCTTGTTTTGTTTGAGTAACACTCCAAAACCCCAAAATACAATTATGCTAGGCAGGGATGCGAAGCAAAGTCTCACATTTGAGAAGCTGGAACATTCAAATCTTTACCTGAAAAAATATCAATTAATCGATTATTAAAAGAGTTGCTAGTAAATTTTGTGAAAATATACTAAACAATTAATCAACTTTCAAAAATTTTATACGATGTTAAACCTGCAATAATTATGATTTTTTTTGGCCACTTGGAGGCAGCGAAGGTCAGGTTAATATAATTGCCCCCATGTTTTAAGTTGATTTGCTGAACTTGCTAGCGAACAGTTGCTTATTTACACATTGTGAAGTTACAGAGCAACATTATCATTCACTTGGAGTCGTGTTCTTTCCAATACTCGTGGTTTTTCAGCTCCGATTTGGTCTCCGCTTTGCTCGCCACCAACTCCTGAGGGAAATACCTGGCTCTTCGGCTGATAAATACTCCACCATGTTTAAGAATATAGGATCTTAACACCATTACAGACTACGAACCACGATATATTTATACTTCATCACAATATAATAATATCGAGAGATGATAAATATTATCACCCAGCCCAGGACTAACTCCCATAAAAATAATATATTTAGCAACTAAACTGTGAATCTTTGTCCAAAACAAACACGGTGGAAGCACAGTGGGAAACTAAGCAGCTACAGTTGGACCAGCATCAAACCTTATTGGACAAACGTATGCAAGAGAGCAGGAAAAAAAAGAAAAAAAGAAAGAGAGGGTAGCGTGAGAGAGCAGAAGGAAACTGACGAGACAGTGAAAAGACGTGGTGTTGGGTTGGGTAGGAGGGAGAAGAGGGATGAGGAGCAGAAGAAAAAGCAGGGACGACAGATTCCAGGGCTTTGTGCACCGGATGAGTTTGAGTCTATGTGACAGTGAGTGAGCCTGAGGAATGTCTATGTTAATCCTACACACACATAAAAACAGACAGGAACACACACACATCAAAAGAATAGATTAAGCCCCCCCACCTGCCCAATTTCCTCAGCTTGCCAGTGTCGTGAATGAACCCCATAACTCTGCATGCTCTCTATTTAACCACAGTGTCTAATATTATCAATAAAAAAGCACTGTGACGCACAGATGAGGGGGATATGACTCATTTTGTGAGATCTGAGTCAGCGAATGAGGAACTGACTGAAAGTGAACTTGTGCCAAATTGCTGTCACAGCTGAATTTTAGTCCAGGATGTTCACAGAAATTTGTTTCTACTTCTTCAAATTCAGGTTAAAAACCTTCAGGTTGACCTGTGTGGAAAGATAATAGGGAGAAAGATAAAATCAATATTTCTGAGAAAAGGTGGAGACAGAGGACAGATGTGCCTACTAACAGGAAAGACACATACAGATTTAAAAAAAAAAAACAAAAAAAAAAAAAACAGCTGTTCTTGCCTTGTTGATTTTAGACTCATTTTTTGCACTTGGAGGCCACGGACACAAGTTGTGAACACAACACTGACATACAGTAATTTCCCTTTTAAGTTAATACGGTTCTTAGCAAACAATTGGCTATTTACACATCCAGTAGTTAAAGAGTTTTTCTTGGTATCTACCAACTCCTGAGGGAAACATCTGGCTCTATGGTGACACAAACTGATTTTACATTTGCCAATTTTGACCCCCCCTCACCCCCCTTAATTCTTATCTTAAATAATCTAATTTAATCTTTATTTGTAGTTTTACTAGTATTACTGTTTGTCCTTTGATGTGTGTTTTTTGAAATCTACACTGTGTGCCACATTTTCATGTTTGATTTGTTTTAATTGTTCGCTCCTGACTCTCCCTCCCTGTATAAAGGATACTGAACTGTGAAAATTACTAAGACTGCACACTGAGGGAGTCAGTCAGTGGTCCAATATATTATTGGGCCGTAAAAGAGAAAATTTAAATAATTGTTAAACATTAGGCATTTTCTTGTGTCAACTTCTCAAAATGTGAGGGTTTGCTGCTTTTTTCTGTTTTATATCATATTTAACTGATCATCTTTGGCTCTTGGACTTCTGGTCGGACAAAACAAACCATTTAAAGATGTTACCTTGGGCTGCAGGAAAGCGGTTTTTAGTGTTTTCTGATGTTTCTAAAACTCTTGAGTGCAAACTGCTTGGATGTTGCTAATTAATGAATATTTATGTATCTATTCAATGCCAAAAAAAGTAGAACACAGAGACAAGGATAAAGGATGTGAGTTAAAGCTTCACCATCAACTGCACAGGATATGCAACAGCTAATGAGATGTGGTACTCCGTGCACGTGCGCGTGGGTGTGCACGTCGGTGAGCGTTCGAGCCGAGAATGACTCATTGAGAGGAATTTATAGTGAGAATGTGAATGAGTTTCTGACTAAGAGCATCTTTGAGGAACCATATGTGTCTGTGGAGGGAAAAAAAAGAAGAAAAAAGAAAAAAAAAAAAACATAGAGCAGATGTCTGACTGGTTGAGCAACAACATAACAGGCCTGATTTCTGTGAATCAACTTCATCAGGGGAGCAAGTTCAAACTCACAACACATTTCCTATTACTGCAAACTAAAGTCTGTAATACTCCCTGAAGACACACACACACACACACACACACACACACACACACACACACACACACACACACACACACACACACACACACACACACACACACACACACACACGCCTTTAACCTTATTCTTCCTTTATTTTGTAATCACCAAATAACTCCTTCAAGAGTATTTCCTTAAACACCACCACCAAGCAATGTGGGAAAACTGTGTGAGCATGCATGAACCATGTGACTGCTATTGTGTTGTAGATTTAATTCTAATTGTACAAAGTTGACATTTTTGCTCAGCCATCTAAGCTCAGAAACTCATAAAGACAAAGTGAAAATATATTTTTAGACATTTTTGCAAATTTATCTCTCATTTACAACAATGAGATCCTTAATTCAGTACTTTGTGGAAGCCCCTTTGGCAGGAGTTACAGCTTCTTGGCTAAGTCTCTACAAGCTTTGCACACCTGGATATGGGCAGTTTATCTCATTCTTCCTGGCAGATCCTCTCAAGCTCCATCAGATTGGATGGGAAATGTCTGAGCTTTGATCTTCAGGTCTCTCCACAGATGTTCTTTGGGGTTAAAGTCTGGGCTTTGGCTGCACCACTGAATGACAGTCAGAGACTTGTCCCGAAGCCATTCCAGTGTTGTCCTGGCTCTTTGCTTAAGGCGATTGTTGTGCTGAAAAGTGAACTGTTACCCCAGCCTCAGGTTGCATGCTCTCTGGAGCAGGGTTTCTTGAAACACCACTCTGTATTTGGCTGCATTCATCTGACAAGTTTCCCTGTCGCTGCTGCTGAGAGGAACCCCCATAGCATGATGTTGGGATGGTATTAGCCAGGTGATGAGGAGTGCCTGGTGTTCGCCCGACATCGTGTTTGGAGTTCTGCCCAAAGGGTTACATTTTTTTCTCAGGATGGTTGTCCTTCTGGCAGCTTCACCATTCTCTGCAAAGGACTTCTGAAGCTCTGTTAGAGTAACTGTCAGGTTTTTGATCACCTCCCTGACCAAGGCCAATTCCTGGAAGAGTCCTGGAGGTTCCAAACTTGTTGAGTTTCACAATTACTGAGGCCTCTGTTCTGGAAACGCAAATAGCTTTATACCCTGGCCCTGATCTATGCCTGAGCACAATTTTATTGCGGAGGTCTACAGAGAGTTCCTTGGACTTCATGGCTTGTATTTTGTCCTGACATGCAGTGTGAATCATGGGACCTTACATACACAGGTGTGTGCATTTCTGAACTATATCCAATCAATTCAATTAGCCACAGATGGACATAATTCGAGTTCTAGACACCACAACATTAAAATGAACAGGATGCACAATTTGTAGTGCCACAGCAAAGTGAGCAGAAAACACTTTTTGATTTTAATAAATATGCAAAAATTTCTAGAAACATGTTTTCACTTCATCATTATGGATTACTGTGTGTAGACATGTGGAAAAATTTTGAAAATTTATCAATTTACAATCAAATCAACAAAACAATCAACTGCAAAAAGTGAAGGGGTCTGAATACTTTCCGAATACTAGCTGAAAAGAGATGTAAAACAGACACAAAATGTCTAAGAAGAGACACAAAACAACCACAAAGAGATGCAAAAAGAGATGCAACAAGACTAAAAAGACACAAAAGGACCCCAAAGAGACATGAAACAAAGCACACCACAAACAACAAACAACCACAAAGCAAAACATGATGTAAAAGGAGGAATTAATAAACTATGCAAAACGACTAAAAAGAGTAAGAATCAACGATAAAAAGGCATCAACCTCCTCTACAAATGTTACAAACACACACTGCAAGAGAGAGAGAGAGACTCGGATAAAACAGACAGATCCGTACATAACCATGGAGTAACCATAATGAGTCTGTAAATATACACTAAAAGCCTTAGGAAGTCCATGTCTAAGTCCATGGGTTTACAAGTCTGAACCCATAACAACTGTGAAAGCACTACAGAGGCTAATGTCTGCTTGCTCCTAGCATCAGGGCATTAAAAATCATTCATTGGGAGCAATGTTTTAACAATTTAATGTCTCCTTTAAGAGACAAAAGCAAGGCCATCATGTCAAAATGTTGGCCTCTGTAAATTATTGTTGCTTCAAAGCCTCGAGAGGGAGGGGAAGCCTATTTAAAGAACTCAGGAGAAAGAGAGAGTGGAGTTTTATCAGTCAAAAAACAAACAACAAACTGCATATCAGCAGCGGAAGCAGAACAGGACATCACACTGTGGAGGAAAATGCAATTGACCGAGAAGCAGCATATCAGTTAAGAGCAAAAAGCAGGCGTAAGTGGTAAAATACTAACAGAGCTCTGTGTTTTACAACATGTTCTTTTGGTTTCATGTCTCTGTTGGCCTTTTTACATGAATTTAATTTGTGTTTCATCTACCACAGAAACTACATGTTACTGTGTGTTGATGACCCAATTCCCCTTTAAATTGCTCTGAGCTTCTAAATCATCTTATCTCACAGTATCTGACAGAATCATATATTTTCCTTATCAGCTTGTTCAAGCTCTTCATTTGAGGCATTCCATGTTTATAGTGAGTGAAATATTTAAACCCAAGATTGTGGTTGTAACGGATGCATCATTTCATTAAATGGAAATATATATCATATTACAATGTATTGTTTTATACACATTTACCTAATATTTAGCCTGCTCAAATTTTGGGAGCAGCACTAGAATTTGAAATAAAGGTTATGTGGGTTTTAATAATATTTGTCTGCATAGTGTTAGTTTGTATTCAATATCCAGAGGGTAAGGAGACGAATAGACGAGGTTATTTCATTTACAAAAGGTAAAATGTTGGCGCAGCTTCTTAAATGAGCATTTTTTTAAATTCATATAGTTGTAAGTCGAAATATCTTGGACCGCATTTGGACTAATTTGAACACATCATTTCAGGCTTTGGAGAAATTACGTTCATTTTTCACAATGTTGACATTTTATAGTTCGATTTCTCAATAATTCAAAAAGTAAACAACAGATCATCTCAAAAGGCAAACAAGTGATGGTTGTAGCCCTGTAATAGTTATCAAAAACACTTTGAAACACTGCCAGACTCATAACATTCAGCCTACTGTTTAGTTGCCAACTCAAATATAGATGGGTCAACAACTTTTTCAAATATGAGTCTGATAGTGATCTGTCTTAGAAAAATTATGACAACTTTTCAGTTTTCACTTATTGTTCTTTTCAGGTTGAGTCAACTTTCACTATTATGCTTCAACTTTACATAAACGCAGACTGATGATATGAATATGATGCAGATAGGCAACAGTGACAATATCCCTATAGTTGAAAAGATTTTCAAATGATTGTGTATTGATACAGTACCCTGTTTCATCTTAAAATCTGTCCCCAAAATCATCTTTAGAAACTTTGGGATCTCAACTCCAAGTTTCGCTCAGCATCTCTAATATGAGGATTTGCTGCATTTCTCAGTTCCATATCATTAGAAACTCAAGATAGTTGGATTCTGGATGGACTGCGACGGACATTTTTCACAATATTTTAACTAAATGATCGATTGATTAATCGATTTGATTAATAATGATAATAGAAATAATTTGCCAAATAAATGACATTCAACCTACTGTGGCACTTTTCTTGGCAACTAAAACTTAAAAGTTTTAACTCAAATGATCTTGATACTAATCAGATATATTAATGATATAAAAATAAAAGAAATCATAGGACAAACCGACAAACATTTTATGCACTGATGATGCCTATAGTCACTGCTTCACACAGGTTTACACACTCGACAGCAGGCATAAACAGTTGATGAAAGTAGCTCACAAACAAACAAGAGACACAGCGACAGATGCAACCATGCAACCTCTCACCCACACAGTCACAAACACATCTAGAGCTTGAGTGCACACGCCCACACACACACGGGTGACACACAGGATGTTTGGAGTCCAAAACTATCTTCCCAGGGTCCCTTTCTCAAGGCCGTCGCTACGGCAACTGACTTGACACTTAACATTCCACTGTCCCTCTGAGGGTCACCGCGGCCAACGTTGTCCGGGGTGTATGCGCGCTGTGTGTGTGTGTGTGCGCGCTGCTGGACTGACCTTAAGACTCTGCAGGGTTACCAAAATGCTCTCTGGAGAGATTCTGGAAAGTGTTTATGCAGGGATATCCTGCACGCACCCATGCACACACACACGCACGCACACACACACGCGGGATGCTTTGATTCAAGATTTTAGGTGTGTTTTGGTCTGCACTGGCCTCAATATTCATACAACCTTTATCAAATTATAAGTCTCCTGATTCTATCTGTGCATTGCATCTTAGGATCCCCATATCACTGTAACAGCTGTTGACACAGAAATGGTTCAGACTTGTGGCTGTTTTACACACATCACCTACGCCTCTGTAACTTTGGTTGAGTATCTCTATCTAAAACGTAATGAATTACCTTTCAGAGGAGATCGGGATTATGTAAAAGATATAGTAATATTTTTATTTTAATAAAAAAAATAAAAGGAGGACACCCTGGCCTCGATCAAAATACCCGTCACATCTGTCATCGATGCATTTCTTTTCTTCCTTGCTGCATATTTAAAGTGGCTACAACAGATACTTTTATAATAACAATGTCAAAATGTGATAATGTGAAAAGGGTTATTATCACCCGACTCTTGCAGAGCTGTATAGCGGGTTTCAGCTCATTATTTAGCTGTCTGGACGGTAAACTTACTGTTTTGGTTCACACTCTCATACTGATGTTTTGTGCTGCAGCAGCTGAAGCCTTGCAGAGCAGATTTCTTTCTGCGCCATAAAGCTCCATTGTTGTTAAGAAAATATTAAACATATCAATAAACTACACTAGTCAAGTGTTCCATTCAAATTGAGCAAATTTGAATCTATTTTCCGGAAAATCGGCAAAGAAGATGTAAATTAAAGTGTCTGCTGGAGTAGTTTTACTGATGTTTACTGAGTGTGTCGGTTACAGTAACCTGCTGGAGATGAATGCATGAACCAATTTCGGAGAGTCTGTTTGGGATATGAAAGCCCTAAGTTTAAAGTCAAAATTGAGATCAGAATCTGAAATAACGCCAAGGTTTCTGACTTGCTCACTGTATTTCAGAGACAGTGAAAGACAAGATAGTCGGGTGCCATTAAACCATCAACTTTTCTACCTCAGCCGAGGCAGAAACTGTTGCACTGGATGAACATGGTCGATTTGCAAACATGGCCGATTTTAGTCCATCCAACAAAAAATCGTTCTGCTGCTGTAGATACTCTCACTCACACACACACACACACACACACACACACACACACGTTTGACTAACATTTGGAAAAAAAAAAATATATATATTATTATTTATTGACAAAATTTTTAATCTTTAAAAATGTAAAAAAAAAAAAAAAAAAAAAAAAAAATATATATAATATATATATAATAGTACTACTTGTGTGTGTATTTTTTTTTTTTTTTTACATTTTTATATTTAATTTTAATATATATATATATATATATATATAATATATATATGTGTGTGTGTATTTTTTTTTTTTTTTGTGTGTGTGACTACAGTAGGGGCAAATGCTCTTGGTGTTGAGTGACACAGACAGGCTGGGGGAAAGCATTAAGTGACAAACTAACTTCTTTATTGACAATAACAATGATCACTGCTCCTATGTCGGGGACATTTTTAACCAGCCTGCATTACAGGATGATCTTTATGATCTGCCTGAGGTGATCTTACAGCTCTGGCTGGATCGTGGCTGCTGTACAGAAAAATGTGTTTCTTCTTTAATGTGTTTATACAATAGCTACAGCTGCAGCTCACTCTATGGTGATCTGTAGCAGCTGGCATTGTTTCACCCCTCTACTCTAGTGCCAGACTCCACCACCTGTTGCTTGTGTCTTCAGAAATAGACCCAGTGTGGTTAAACTTTCCTTCCCAAGTGCAGGGATGAGTAAGAAGCCTAGTTAGTGGCAATCGTTAGCTGTAAACATCTTCCAACATCAGAACTGCAACATGCACTGCGTAATTTAGGTTTTGAAAAATCCTCATTATTACATTACCTTACATTATTATTACAACTTATAAGTTCTCCATAATATTTATTGTAAAATTTAAGCATGAATCTTGCAGTTTGTCAGTTTGTTTATGAGGGGTCTCTTGATTTTGAAAGTCGAGTTTGACTCAGAAAGCAGATCAAAAACACGATAACATTAAAAACATGTAAAAGGCCTCGCTGTTTTACATGTTGTTTTACAGATTCTCTCTGGCATTCATTTTCAAATTATTCAAATTATTGTTGGCTCATGATTACATGCACGGACAGCAGCTGTGATCAGATAATACTATAATAAATATCCATCTAAGAATCAACCAATATATATATATATATATATATATATATATATATACGTATACATTTTAAGCCAAAATTATCTTGCATTTACAGTAAGTTACCATAACTGTAAAATCATTGACTATGAAAGGTTTTTAGGTTTAATTTATGGGTTTTACTTTTCATTTAATCTTGTTCTGTCAAACCAGCTCTTTCACAGTTAAAGAAAATATTTTATAAACATGCATCCACTGACAAAAAACTCCGACAGCTACTTTTGTGCACACTAATCTCTGGTACATTTACACAAGCGGAGTACAGGCAGCCAGGAGATCACTAGAACTGATCACATTCACAATCAGCTCTATCTGTGGCATCATGGAGGATGTGGGGAGAGACACGCGCGCACGCACACACACGCGCGCACACACACACACACACATACCGAGCACTAGTTGTGGGGTTACCAACACTGATAGAGATGAGTGTGTTCTTGGAAACCTGTCAGAAACTGTCAGAGACAGAGCCTTCAGTCATGAATAAATGTGTCAGTTCATTGCGCCGTCGTCCTTGCATACTTCTTAGAAATACTGATATATGAGCCAAATATGAAGAAGTTAAGACAGCACACTCAAGATTCACAGAAACCGAGTGCAGTTCCTTGTAAATGAATTAGCTGTGGTTTTGAACACAAGAAAAGACCAATTAGCAAGCCTGACAGAGCAGCAACAAGACGGGAAAGTGCTAGCATCTGTCTAGCTAGCATCTGAGTTTGTTAAAAACTAAACATTCAACCTCTTTCTTATGATGATAATGACCAAGATGCTACAGTAAACTCTAATTTACAAATAATTAAAATCTC
This sequence comes from Seriola dumerili, assembly GCF_002260705.1. NCBI lineage: Eukaryota > Metazoa > Chordata > Actinopteri > Carangiformes > Carangidae > Seriola > Seriola dumerili. Next base: position 3,724,310 of record NW_019174545.1, on the reverse strand, counting down.
TAAAATCTAAAATTAACCCAATTTCTGCATTGTTAAACGCTGACAAATTTTCTTCCATTGGGAAATGTCAAGGGCTTCAATTTTTTCAAAAAGCTTGTAAAATCATCTCACTAAGTCAGCACAGTGCACGAGGCGAAGCAGAAGAACTAGTTCAGAGGACTACTCTTTCATTTGTTGTGCATGTAAAAAATGACACTTGTAAAACTAATTTTCCAAAAAATATGTATCAGTTACTCAAAATAATTCACAGGCCTGACCATGAAAAGTTTTCATTGGATCTACTTTCTACTGAAAATGTGAACTGTTTTTATTGGGACTGCTTTCTTGCATAGAAATAGTCCCAATGAAAACTGACAGCGAGCTCTGTGAATTATCGTTACTAACCAGCACATTTGTTTTGGAAAGACATGTTTCTTTTTTTTCACGTTTTAAACAACACATACGACACTGTGTTCACACCTATTGTAATGGAGTGGTGACACAAGTGAAAGTGGCTTTTGTGAGCCTATACGGCAGTGTCCCATCCAGTGTATGAGACATTGGTTTTGGGGCATCCAGGTTGCCTGTCGAGGAGGGATGTTGACCATGTTGTCACAAGATCCCTCCCTCTCATTTCCTGTCACCTCTCTACCGTCACTTTCAAATAAAAAGACAAAAATGACCCGAAAAAATACTTAAAAAATAAAGGAATAGGTAAAAAAGGTAATGAAGGTAAACTCTGACAATGACAAGATGTTACCACGTCAGCTTGATTTTTGGCCCAGACTACTGTTCCAGTGTGAGTACTTTGCAATTTATATCTTGATCTCTACATTGTAATATAATGCATAACTCACTCATCTAAGATAAATGAATATATAACTCATCCGAGCAAGATAAATTATCCTGAGTAAGACAAAACCTTGTGATGAGTGTAACACTTTCCTCTGATATATCACGGAAAAAAACCAAATAAGCAGATCAGTTGATACTGAGAAACAGAAAATAGATCATGTGATTGTGTCTAGTGGTGAGCAGAACATAAATGTGCGAACACGTACACACGGGCACTGTTCAGTGCAGCTGAGTTTCCAAGTATTTTAACTGACTAATTTTTCTTTTTTTCTTGTTTTATTTTTTTTGGTTTGTTTCACGCCTGCATGAGAAGTTTTTGGTCTGTAACAAAATAAGAGTTGCATCATTTTGGAGATATACCTTTTGAATAAATAATGTAGTAAGTTCTTTATAACATGGACATAATGTAACATGGACATCAGTAGAGTGCTTTGAAGAAAAAAAAATTCAAAAGTATGGACAAAAATCACATCAACAGTGGATGGGAAATTGCTTGCATATGTGTGTGTATGTAAAGGATCTCACACGTGTGCTACTCATCCCCATGTGTCAGACTTGGCATATGTCTATCCAGTAACTGTGCACACGTGGAAAAGACTGGTAACTGTATTCTTCCTCAATGTGTAAAACATGCTTTTTCCCTACAAAGTCTGTGCTCCCTTCCAGCTCTGCCTCTTTGCCTTTGTTGTGAATCCCATTCTTGAGACTGTGTGCAACTCCAAAACTAACTCATCCAACCCAGCTTTAACTTCAACCCTGACAATCACTGTGGAGATCTGGCAAAATCTTAAACAATATGGTGCCTTTCAGCAAGACAGCAAAATGTATATTTGACAACAAAATGCTGGCAAATGTTTCAAGTATATATATATATATGTGTGTGTGTGTGTGTGTGTGTGTGTGTGTGTGTGTGTGTGTGTGTGTGTGTGTGTGTGTGTGTGTATTTTTACACAAAAAACACTACGGTAATTTAATAAAGATGACATTAACAGACATTTTAAACAGCAAAATTCTCTGTAAATGAACTCGTTAAATATCTATCAAATCAAACGTGTCAAAAAAACATAACAAAACAGCCTGAAAGCATTTACTCACTGTGATTTCTATTTGTTTACATATAGCCTATGCCTATACTATGTTAGTCATTTTTCAAGCCAAAATGTGAAGACAACTCTAGTATCAGCTTTTCAAATGACAGGATATGCAGCTTTATTTGTCATAAATTATTATAAATTAAATATCTTTTAGGGGATTTTTCACTATTTTATTGAGTAAACAATTAATCTAAAAAAAAAATCATCAAATGAATCAATGATGAAAACAATCATTGGTTGCAGCCCTAGATATTTTGACAGTAACTATATCCAAACAGTGGTTGATAATACTTTATAATATTAGCCTGCTGATATATTGGCTATTATATTCTCTGGCCTATGTCCCATCCCTCCACCAAGTTTGGCTCAAATAAATTCAGTACTTTTTGCCTAATCCCTTGGTGGAGGCAAAAATCACTAGTTGCAGCTATAATCTGCTGCGAGTGATTTCGTGAAACTACAATAATGGGAGTTCTGACACAGGGACATGCCCATAAAGTGGGAAAGAAAAACTTTCTCTTGCCCTTCCTTTTCCTTTCCCTTCTGCCCTGTGCCACACCATTGTGTCTGAATAAACCTTAGTGTGCAGTTTTGTGCCTTATGACTACAGTTCCTGGTACCACTGAGCCAGAACCAGGTTTATATAGGGAAGGAGATCTCGCCATGATAACATTTTCCACACAAGATTTGAAGCCAAGTGGGACTTGCCAGGGCCAGAGCAAACTCTGAATGTTTATAACACGGGATCAAAAGGAACAGTTTCCTCAGTGAGAAGCTAGAGCCCAATTGACAAATCATCTCCGCTGGCAACAGGATAAAAAAAAAAATGAGTCACTGATTTTTTTGAGGGGAAACTGAGAGGCACAGATAATGAATAAATGCTAGCTGTGTTTGGCCCTGTAATGGAAACCAGGCTAAAGACTTGCCCAGAGAGAATCGGTCGAGGGGGCTCAGCAGGGTTGGAGATGTGACCCAGAATACAGCTGAGCAGAAGAGAGGGGAGAAGTGTGGAGTGAAGAGGAGAGTAGAGCCGAGAAGATATAGAGAAATGTGCAGCGTTTCTGCAGGCTTCAACAAATCAAATTTAAGACTTTTTAAGACATTTTTAATACCACATAGAATGAAATTTTATACCTTTTCCACAGTCATACTCGTCAAAGCATGATGGAAAAACCAGTAGGGGCAAAAAGGCCTACAAATATTTATTAACAAGTACATTAGGGCTGCAAGTAAGGATTATTTTCATTGTTAATCTTCATGTTTAAGCATTTAGTCTATGAAATGTTTAAAAAACAAACAAAAAAAACATTTCAATAACATTAATTCAATTAACTGTTATATACAACAAAGAAAAAGAGCACATTTTCATCTATCAACTAATCACTGCAGCTCTAAAGTACACAAATTTATCGACACCTATATCACATAATTCAGAATTAATCAATTAATATGATCTGGACCTGGATAAACAAACAGCAGAAAAATGATGGATAAATCTACAGATGAAAACAAACTAATTTAGGTTTTTGCTACAACTGGGACTTGCCCCTTATGAGTTGATGAGCTTCCTAGCTACTGTAGCTGAGGGTGCTGAAACTGTGTCAGTGGATTGAACAGCAGCAAAGCAGCCCGCAACACATGCAAAGACATTTTATAAATAACATTACTGCCTAAAGCAGGCAAGAGGAAGTATTTAATACCATTGTAAATCAAACTGCAGCCTTTTTCATAAACTTTAAGGCCTTTTCTTTTGAGGTGACTGAACTCAGTGCTTTTAAAGACTGTAAAGACCTGCAGGGACCCTGACACAAAACCTTTGGCAAACAGGATTGAAACTGAGCAAACCTAACCACTGAAGTTATAGATACTTGAGATACCTGAAGAATGTTATTAACATTTAACATGGACATAATAATCCAGTTATTGACAATAATCAAAAGGCAATCTTTACCGTTTATGGCCATTCCATTAACATTCCTGTTCGCTACTAATGGCTGAAGACATCCTGTCTAGCAGTCTCCCCTCAATATTAAACCTCAAACATGATCTTTATGTCACGATGCAACTGTGGTTTACTCTTGTGGTTGTCATTATGCAAAAACTGCGATGTAAGTGTGCTATATGTGGCTCTTTTTATGGTAGCACCAAAAGAAGAACGTGTGCAAGGATGAATTCACACAGAAAAAAAAAATTTAGCAGTCATGAAACAATTTTAGAGCAAAGCCAACCTGAAGCAAATGAAGACAACCACCAAAGCTAAACCAGACAAGTAAATTATCACAAATAAAAAATTCTGCTCAGGGCCCCAGAAACTCTGAGACAGAGTGAAGCACAGACATAAAATACACTCAGTTGGCAGTTTATTAGGTACCCCTACAATAAATCCAACCTTCATGGAAGTTATAAGATTCAGCTTTTATTGAATTATTTTAGAGAGGTGCTGATTCAACTTTATCGTCATTTTGGAGGAGAACTTCCCATGCTTTATCTTACTGCAGTTATGATTACTTAAACCATGACAGAATGGTGGCTTGGTAAAATAATAGTGTTTGCAGAGGGGTGTGTGTGTGTGTGTGTGTGTGTGTGTGTGTGTGTGTGTGTGTGTGTGTGTGTGTGTGTGTGTGTGTGTGTGTGTGTGTGTGTGTGTGTGTGCGCGCGCACACAGGCCCTGATGAACAAGAAGAACAGAGGCCAAGAGAAAACTGTTGGGTGAGGGTGTTGCACAGCTTTGCTTTGGGGGCTTTCCACATGCAACTCAGCAAGGTCATGTGCACTAGCACTGCGGTTGTAGGTCACACAAACACACACAAACACACACACACACACACACACACACACACACACACACACACACACACACACACACACACACACACACACACACACACAACAAAGAGGTTATGACAAGGGAAAAAACACATCTGAAATACATGAATAATTAAATATAGTCACCATAGAGACACCATGTATTGATCAACACCTGTATTCATTAATGCAGACAGAGACACACAAAGACAGCATGGCAACTCCTTCTGCAGAAAAAGACACAGAACTAGAAAGAGGCAAAGGAAGAGATCTGACAAACATCTTGACCACATGACTCTAACCACTCCACTTCCTTTAGATGTTTCTCTTGATTTTTTTCACACACTGAAACACACACAAGCACACACACGCAAAAAAAAAAACACACAACACTCCTCCCACAGTTTTCCACTCTGTATGAGAACAAAGTTTTTCTGTCTTCTTTAGATTAACCTAAACAAACATAAAAGGCAGCAACTGATGTGAAAAGTTTCCTGCTGTAGTGAAGTATCTGCTACAAGCTTTGTTGTTCACAACCTCTTAGCTTTTCCTCTACTTTTCATTCAATTTTCTGTTTTAATAGCAAGTATTTAGCTCCTACTGGCACCCCAGTTATGCAGGATCTGTACCTGGTAGCCCTGACTCTTTCTTCCCAACTAAAAGCTCTAGCTCTTCCTAGGGAGATCCAGAGGCATCCCCAGACCAGGTGGGGTGTGTTTTCCCTCCAGAATGTTCTGTGTCTACCCCTGGACCTCTCCTCCAAGTTGGACTGGATTAGCCCCACAGGAGTCATCCAAGATCAGTCATCCAAATCCAGATGTCTGAGCCATCTCAACTGGCTCCTTACAATGCAAATGGCAGAAATTACACTCTTCCAGATGCCCCAACACCCTGCAAAGGAAACTAATTTCTGCAATATAAACACACAGCTGCATGTATCTGCTTGTCAATTTCCTGCTCCGTACTCATGAACAAGACCCGAACATGCTCACTTGGGGCAGCATGTCGCACTCAACTCAAAAGGAGTATCGTGGGGTCAGACTTGGCAGCGCTGACTCCCACACATCATACACCATTTCCGTTTCACAATCCGATGAGGCGGGAAAAAATGACATGTGTTTATTCACAAAATTGTATACGCTTCACTGCTCAGCTACCCTTTCAGATTTTGTCTCTAAACACTAACCAACAAAATTGGTGACAAGGCAAAACCTGGACTTACAGCTGAAAGAACAGACACAGCTCTCAAGCCATTTACTTATACAAGGAGGGACGCCAACTTAAGTAAGTCAACAACATTTTTCTAGAGTGAATAGTCAAACACCCATTACCCCTCAAATTTCCTCATTAGATGAAAGAGCAGGTCCACTCAACAATTGCATTAAAAAGGGGAACCAACAACACTCTTTGTAGATGAGTCTAAAGCTTCTGATACTATTGACCACAACATGTTATTAAATAAGCAGTGTGAAATTGATAAGTGACTGCTTACAACTTTGTAAGAGTTCAAACTGTTATTGCCCATGGTGCTAAACCAAGTCCCCAGACAGTTGATACAAGTGTCCCCCAAAGTTCAAAATTCAGCCCACTTTTATTCACTCTGTACATTAATGATATTTATTTTCTAACTCAGCACTATAATTTACATTTTTATGTTGATGATACCCTATTGTATGCCATCATTCCCACCACAAACCAAGTCTTCTCCAGATTACAGCCTGCTTTCGATGACCTCCAGACCTCTCTGTTTAGACTCCAAAAAGAGAACATGTGAGTATTTCTCAAAAACACGAACCGGATTTTGGTTAGCCAGCAGATCCTACAAAACTCAAGTTGAACTTCTTGCTCAAACATTAAAAATTCAACTTGAAACATTGAAATTTGGTTCTCCATTAAAAAACTCAAAAACCATTATGCAATCCACCATATTGCATATGTGGGATTATGGAGATGCCGTGTATCCTCACTGCCACGACCTTTAAACCACTGGTCACAACAAACCACAGTGCCATTTGACTCATGGCTGCAGACACTTAATGCACACGTTACTGTGGGGGATAGGAAAATGGTTATCACTGGTATCTAGACAGCATCAGCATACTTGTGGGTCCATTTATAAGGCCTTGCTATCCAAGACACCGAGATATTAAACTTTAAAGCTTTATATTATTTGTATATTTGTAAATAAAGCTTAACTAACTTAGTCTGAAAGCACAGGCTTCAAAGCCCTCACACAAGTGAAGAGACCTGTCAATGACATGTCAGTCAGATACAGTTAATTTCCTCAAAATGTTCCTACAGCATATTCCCAGTCAAGGCCAGCAGCTCTAGCAGTGTGGGCAAACCCCTGGTCTATAAACAGATTCGGCCCACAACAAGAGCTTTTCAAGCACAAATCTGTAAATGAATCATAACATAGGACATAACACCGACAATCAAGACCAGAAAGGATAAAAGAAAAAAGGGGTAAAAGAAATGTCTTTGTTTTGTCTACCCATACTCATTCTCATCATAGCTGAAAGAAGCTGAACAAAAAAAGATTATCTAATGATCTCCTGTATGCAGTCTACAACATCTGAGAGGTTGTACTTCTTTGGAGCCTTTGGTTATAAATACACCAAGTGCTTTCCTTGGAAATTTCTGAGTTTGAACTTGGTAGGATCTCTCTATGACTCACCATAGTCCTGACAAGAGTCATTACTGCTGACTATGACTAAACACTGCTTTTCTACGCAGTCTTAATCCCTTAAACCCGGTTTCACGCAAGTGTGGTATATGAGTATTTTTAATTAAGAAGCAACATGCTAAATTATATATAAAAAGACTGAATGGTGCCAAAAACTCAGTGGACAGCGGCCAGTAATAAAATCCACAAAAAAAAAAAAAAAAAAAAAAAAAAGGATAAACACAAATCACGCTTACTCTGAAAAGAGGGGAATGCTGTGGCATGATCCAGGCTTTGATCACTAGGACTAGGTGTCATTTAGGTTTAACTGATCCCGGTTCTGCTTGATTCATGTTACTGTCCCATTATTTCATGCTTTCATAGTGTTTTCATTGAATTTATATATAATCCCTTTTTACATATTTATATATGCCATTTTGTGGCTGCTTTTGTCTGAGCACCACAATGTAATTTTTCAAGACTGTATGTGTTTTTAACACTGGTGAACTCAGCTGTGACTGAACACCTCACAATGGCACTGTTACACCCAACCCCCCTGCGTTATAAAGGCACCACAAGAGACACATTTTGTAAAAGTGCAACACAGAGCTTTCAGGTGATGTTACTGTTAATAACTGATCCATGTCTTAATTTTAGACTGTGTCAGCTGATCTAGAAAACAGATGCATGTGGATGAAAAACCTTTCACATTTCAACAAACGTTTTGCACACATGCTAGCCTATCACATGCTAGGGTCTGCATTGGGAGTGGCTACAGGTTGAAGGTTAATATTAACAACATATATCAACAACTTGGATGCAGACTATGAAAAGGGCTACCTATTATTGCTGGGTATATTTGGGCAATATAGTGCAATTAGTACACTAGTACAATTAGTACAATTACTTATACTTATTAATTGCTACTTGTAAACTCTTTTCAAGCAAATGCATCCATCCATCCATCCATTAGCTATACCGGAGTCAACTCCAGCTGATATTGGGTGAGGCTTGTCAAGTAAATATGACATGTATTTGCTGGCTTCAGCCAAGCATGTGCTGCTTTTTCTCTTTTTGACATCATTGTATTGAATATCCTTGGATTTTGGACCAATGACTGGACAAAACATGAAGCCATTTCACCTTATGATTAGTATTTTTCACTATGTACGGAAATAGTTGCAGCCTCTAATATGTGCATAGCCAACCCCCTAGGGACCTGTATGGCGGTGCCAAACATGGCTGTTGGGAAATCAAGAATCTCTTGCAACCATGCTGACCTCTGTTTCATCAAGCTCAGAGCTTGGGACAAATTCAAGGAAAAGGACAAAGCCACAGTGGGCTGTCATTACATTTCATACCAACAACATTATGCCAACCAACAGGAGATATTGTTTCCAGAGGGATTTTCAAACTCCGAGCCAACTGGATGGCTGCTTGAGGATTTACAGATGTTTCAATATCCCGATTTTCCTTCAAAACGTCCCCCCATTTTCTCTGGACTGTATGAGACAGAGATCTGGTGATGCAAAATTAGAAAGAGTGAGAGACAATTTCAGGCAGGTCAACAGCAGAGGGAAACTAAAAAGCAGAACTTTTGGTGCAAAAAAGCCACAAAAGTTTAAGTAATCCTGTTTAATGAACCACACAGTAGACAAACATGAGAACATCTACTCTCACGCTTTACCATTTCTCCAAATTTTACTGTTTAGTTAAAAAAAATGGATTTGTTGCATGATATTCACACCTGTGGTGAACACACATTCATTCTGTGAACACACGCATCCGTATCTATTACATGACTCAGTCAGTCACTTCAAGGCAGAATTTCTAGGTTTCATGAAACTCAATCCCTGGAAAGAGAAAAAGATTTGACTTTGCGGGTGAGATACAAAGACTGTTCTGACTTAAAATGAAACTAAAGTCTTGTCTCTCTCTGAAGAGATAGTCTCTGCTCTAAATACTGGCTCACAGGTCACCTGGAAGTTGCAGAATTCTACAACTGATCCCTACTTCCAGGACGTGCACGTATGGCCAAATAACACTGTGGGAGACCAAAATATTATATTTGATTGAAACCAACACAAACCTGGAAGCAACAGATGTCACTTCAATTTTATCAGGACTGCAAATTATGATACTCACATTATCAATTAATCTGCCAATTATTTTTTCAGTTATTTGGTCCATGAAGTGTCAGATCACAACTGCCCTCACAAAGCCCAAGACAACAAGTCCGAAGTCAAAAGTCCAAAACCTAAAATTATTTGGTTTTCCATCACAAAAGATAAAGAAAAGCAACAACTTCTACATTACAGAAGTAACTTTCTGATGACTGATTTTATACCAGTCAAAGTTATTTCCTTTAAATAAATCACATGTTGAGTATTTTATTACTGTTTGGTTGATAAAGGCTTCAGGGTTGCCATAAAAATAAAAATCTTAAATAAGCATGCAATTACCCGATATGCATAGTGGAAATATAACATGATCATCTGCAACTAGACTTTCCACCAGAAAACAGTTTGAGTGAAAACTGTGCGTAGTGGCGTCTGCATATTTTCGCCAAGAACTGGGACATTGTTTCTGGAGAGATGCAACTGTTGTAGAGTTTTTTGAAATGTCATTTTTAAAGGCTTTGAGCAGCACAGATCAAATTCACTTCACCTTGATCATGCTGGGTCAGCAGCAGAAATCAGAGAGGAAGATATTTCAAACTTTTCATGGCTTGATTTGAGAAAATATGTATTTTGATTGATTTGATTTGGGTCATCTGAACCTAGCATTTCAGTCCAACTTTCAACTAAATAACCTGAGGAGCTAAAACGCAGTTTTAAATGTGCAACCTAGAAACCTTGAAGTAAAAATGACTCTCTCATTTGCTTGCCACGGCCCTGCAGACACCTTGGTCTCACTCTGTCTGTCCTCCTCATAGCTACCCAGCTGTCAGTCTGTCTTTCTCATGCCTCCCGTTGTTGAGCTTCCTGTGTCTCTCTTAGTCGGTTTCATTCTGTTTCTGGTTCAGCTGACTGGGGCCCATGTGTTCAGAGCTTTAGTAGTGGTATGCGACGAGAGCCAAATTAACGCTGCATGTTGCCATATGAGAAACTAAAGTACAACAAGTAACACAGAACAGATGGACACCAGAGTCTGCTTGTTGGAAAAGTATTTTCCACTGATGTTGCAAACTCCTCTCTTACTGTCAGTAAGAGAGAGAGAGAGAGAGAGAGAGGGAGAGAAAAAAAAAAAAAACAGAATGTGGTCTGAAAGAAAAACACAGCATAGATGCAGAGAGAAGAACATACTGAAACAAATGTAAATGCAAGTATGCGTAAAGATATATATTTAAATGCATTTTGACTTCAACTGTGTAGCAATTCTGTTGGTTTAATGGGGGTATAATTCCACTTTCGGCTTTCTAAGAAGGCCCATTAATGGAAATTCTTTTATGTTATTTTGACTGCAGGCTCAAGATAAGGTATCACATGACCCTGAAAGGCGAAGACGAAGCTTTTACCATATATGCCAACATACATTAAAACATGTGTGAGAATGTACGGAGAGAGCACAAACACATGCAGACATGGAAGGACAAACTCCATGAGCAACATGATACATAGTGTATGCACATGTACACACCAGCATGAAATGAAACCATGTGGGAAAGATTAGGTCTAGAAGAGCTGGAACAAACACATGCAAAAGGACCAACACACACACAAAGATGAGATGAGATGAGAGGGGTGTGATTAAGATGAAGTCTACAGGAGGTCTGAGGAAACATATCCGCCATCAGACTGCAGCAGTCTGTGGGAACCGACTCTGGAAGACAGAATACCACGATTTTCCTGGCAAGACGCTAACCTTGTCTGTAGCCTTGACTACTGTACGTCAGGAGAAAAGAAAAGCAGGGCTCGCTGTTGAAGAAACAAATACCTCAGTCAAAGCTGGCCAAGGTTACGAGATAACTCCAACACTTGAGGAGAACTGCACATTAAGATACTACAAAATAAGCAACATACCAAAACCAACGCCAGGATTGTTAATTTGTTTAAGGGGTCGAGCTGTCAGTTTGTCCTCATCGAAGTAGTCAAGGCCAAAGTTAAAGACCGAGACGAGATAGAGAATTTAAGGTTAAAGTCTCAGACAACACTGAGGACACGATGGAGACTTCTGCTCACTTCAGCTGACATGGCAAGATTCACTTCTGCAATAAAACAAGTGGTACATCTCATCACATTTGTTATTTTGTCATTCCATCTGCAAAACAACGTACTGACCTGACACCTGCTTATATGACTGATGAACAATACCCTGTCATTAATTGTCCTAGCAAAACAAATAGATCATATGCACAAATGCAACAAGTGGAGTGTTGTAGTGAAGAATTACTATCCAATCCCACTATGACATCTTTAAGTTTACTATTTAATTGCTTTAGGACTGGGCCATTACAATCACTATAAAGTGTTATAAAGGTAAAAATGGAAGCAATAAAGTGATAGTGGCCTTAAAGATGGAAGCTCTAACCACTTTAAGGGTTTGCTTTTTGTATTTATATATAACCTTATATTTTCAGTTCAAACCAAAACTGTAATGACATCTTTGCAGTTGTTTGTCAACAATCTTATTTCATATCCACACCCTTACTTATAGAATATATACATCCGCCTGGGCTTTTTAAATATTGTGCTTCTATTTTCAGTCTTAACATGGCCTAACACTTTAGATTATACAGAAGTGAAACTGCCCTCAGTTTTAACTACAATTACAGGAGAAAACAGACTTGCCCAGAGGGGGGCTGCATCTTTCACAGCCTTCAACATTTTTTTAAAAATATTTTAAGTCAGCCTGATAAAAATAGCCGATGATAATGTAATGTGTTGTATGAAATCTGACAGCAGATTAGGTTTATTGCGTTTTCAGGCCTACACTGAGGAACTAGCAAGTGTGCCTTGAATGTAGCTTTCTCACACGAATACATTATCAGTTTCACAGCAGCTTCCTCTCTTGTGCTAAATGGGCTCACTGATATTACTGCTGTTTCTCACGCATAAAGACACGCAAATAAAAATACACACAAGCACCATCCATGGATTATTATTTTCTGTGCAGTCAAGATATTTGTGCAGCATGCAGGCGTGCATGCTCATACACCAACACACGCAAAGTTAAAGAAAGAGCCCACAGACATATGAAACCCCAACTTACATCCACAAAAAATAAACTATACCAACACAACGTATAACACAACAACCCCAACATATTCAGGCTTTGTTTATTTAAATGACTTATTTTGAATGCATGTGCTTTTTCTTGTTTAGGCTAAAATGTGTGCATGCTAGTTCGCCGCTCTCCTTCCTTTTAAGGCCATTTTCAGAGCCTTAACTCTGCCCTGCCAAGACCGCGGACACATACACACACACACACGCGCACGCACGCACACACACACACACACACACACACACACACACACACGAGAGAGGGAGAGCAGTCAGAGCAGCAATGCAGTTGGCTAACTACAGCAACACTGCCATCAGCCAACCAGATCCTGCCAATGCCTTCCCATTCTGAACAAACATGCATACATGTGTACATACACACACCCACACTCGCACACAGCTCTGGCTCCATCATCAACTGAATTACCTCACGCACATGGTTAGGGCTGCAGCTGGCTGAAAAGTTGAGGGCTGCTAAATATAAAAACACTGCAAGCGCACATACACACTCAGACACACACATGCATGCAACATCTTTTTCACTGACTCCCGTTTGTGCCAGAATACACACATGCACACACCCTGAAGAGACTGAACGTTGCTTCCAGTGACCTTATAGATGACGGCAGCTAGTCAGCTAGTCGGCTAGACAGCAGTCAACTGAGCCGCTCTGATTACTGGTTTGGGGATCTTGGGGGACTGGGTGTGCAAGCACATGCAGCCTTGCAGCTGGCCCCATCTGGAAATATTGCAGGGTTTTATGCCATGAGGTTTAATGTGGGGAGCCAAGCATGCATATTAAATTAAAAAAAAAAGACATCCTGCTGTGCTGTGATGAGCTGTCAAGCAAAGTCAGAGGAAAGCAAGCTGATCTCTCTTATTCCTAACTTCAAAATGCAAGCCACTCAGATAAACAAACTTAAATCAATGTGACAATTTTGTATTTTCTGACTGTTGAGTTGATGTATTAATTATGAAATAATAAGTAGAAAACTTATGACTGGCTGAAGCAAACCCCAAACAAACAGGAAACCGTGTAGGAGGCATATCTACTCACCAAAGACTATAAGAAGACGTGAATGTTGCAGATTCTTTGAGGTAATTCGCATTGAAATGTCAAACTGGGCAAATGTTGAGCTACATTAATGCATGAAAATGAGTGTAATATAAAGAAATGTGTGACAATAATCAGTGAGGCACAAACAGATTAAATCTGTATTTACTAACACAAACAGTAACATTTCTTCAAGCTTATTTAAGTAGGCTAAAGGGCAAACTATCTCTTACACAATCTTTAAATTTAATCAGTCTGAAACAAATGATGTGGAGTTTTAACAGTGACTCTGTGTGCAACACAAGAACAGACGTGATGGTCTGATTAGTTTTCATTAATCTAAGCTCTGACCAGTAATATCACTCCTTTTTTCTTTCAGCTTGGTTACCACCAAAGCATGTTCAACATCACAGCACACATTGTAGCTGCAGCTGAAAAATCAAATCAATCACTGGAGGCAAAGATGTGATGAACCACCAATAAAACACGCAGTTTTCCGAGGCAAAGCTAAATGTCATCACAGCTTTTATCGTGTTTTGTCATGTGGCAAACTGTACAACAAAAGGAGCTTCTTAGAAGCTGCAAAATATCATTTATGAAAACAAAACAAATGCAGGCAGAGAAATGAGATGTTTTGAAAAGGATGAGAGAGAGTGTGTTGTGTGTGTGTGTGTGTGGGCTGTGACTAAAACAGCTGTGCCTGCGTGTGTTTGTGTTTTTTATGTGTGTTAATTTAAGAGTATGTACAGTATATAACAAAACTGAGTACACCCCTGTGCAATATCACTACAATTGTACCATTTCACAATAAGTTAATCATTTAAAATTGATCTTATCTATGATTAACAAGACATACGGACCCCAAAATACAACTCTTATGCAACAAAGGTCTGTTTACCTGTGCTCCTTGCAACAAATTTGAGTACACCTGTGATTTCCAATCAAATGTAATTGCATGAACAAGGTTATAAAAGAACCTGTGAACACCACAGATTCCTCATTTTTTAGCATCGGTTCTGTCTAATGAAACATGGCTCCACATGGTAAGATGTCGCCTGAACAAGTAAAACACCAGATTGCGAGATTTCACAAAGCTGGCAGAGCTACGCCACCAATAACAGGAGACTGAGGTCAACCTCGAAAAATTATGCCATGCACAATTCAAATTAATTTTCAAAAAACTTGCATTGAAAAGAAATTGCTTCTGACTTGGCACAAAGATTATCTGAGGGGATTGGGGTTTCAGTGACTGATCACAAAGTGTGAAGACTGCTGCAAGAAGTCTCTACGGATGGAGTCCAAGAAGAAACTCAATGCTCATACACCAGCAAAAAACTACAGGATTAAACTTTGCCAAAGAACATGAAAAGAAGTCTGATTAATAATGGCATCACATTGTTTGGTCAGATGGAACCAAAATAATTTTGTTTGGATCAGATGGGGTCCAGCATGTTTGTTGTAGACCTGGCCAGGACTACCACAGTGACTGCCAACACGGAGGTGGGAGCATGCTGATACAGGGCTGCATGAGTTTGTTTACCCAAACACTGAATAAAACGTAAACTCCCAGTCTCAAGGAGGAATTTTCCAACATGACAATGATCCCAAACACACCGCAAAAAAATCAGAGTTTGTAAAGTGAAAACTGTGACCTGGCCACGTATGTCCCCTGACCTGAATCCAATAGAAAACCTTTGGAGTATTTTAAAGTAGAAGGTAGAGCAACCAAACTCCTCCAGCAAGAAGAAGCTTAAAAGAATCATCATCATAGCAGAGCATCTCTCCACAGATTTGTGCAGGACTGGTATCGTCCATGCCAAGGAGGATCAAATCTGTCATCAAACGTAAAGGTGGACATACAAAATATTACAAAAATAAAAGAATGCAATCTCACTAATGAAGGGTGTACTGACTTTTGTTGGAAAGGGGTTTGTAAAGATGGATCTTTCATTGTGGTTTAATTAGTCAAACATTCCTGTTTTTCAAATTAATTGGCTTCATTCATTCTTCTCGGACTTTGTCTAAAAACAAATAACATTGTAAAAATTGACAGGATTTGTAATTACTTAACGTTTTAGTGATATGGACCAGGGCGTGTACACAGGTTTTTTGAATACTTGCTTGTGACACAGTCTGGCAAATTGACATCAAGCAACCCTTTAAAGGCTTCTGCGGGTTTCCATCTTATTGATGAACAACAACAGATCTACAGAAACTACAGATATGAAACACGAGGTGAGGAACCTGCCAGCTGTTACACGTTTCAGTGCTGTGCAAAGTTCTGAGAAGAACCTCAAAAGTTGCAAGAACTGCAGACACAATCCTGTGAAACACAGTCATCTGAAAGCAAGCATCTGCTGTACCAAGAACAACAGTAACGGAAAAGTGCCAGACAGTGATTATGTGACATAAGTGCAGTGTGCTTTCTGGATCAATGACAATCTATAGCTTGAGCTATTATCCTAAAACACTGCAGACATAGGCTTTAACACCAAAAGATAGCCATCTCCCTCTCTGTAACCTACCCTGAGCCCTTTTAGACATCAATCAACAAGTTATCACATTCTGTTTGGAGTGGCAATTACTTCTCTCAGTTAAACCCTCAATTAAAATAAATATCCAAAAAGGAACACGAGTGAATGTGCTGGATTGTCAGAGTGAAAAAAATCATGAATATAACTGATATGAAATGTGTATATGAGCATGTGTTTCTACCTTTGGCGGATCATAGAGCTCCAACTGGTACCTCTCCCCTCCTCCTCTTCCACCTCTTCCACCTCCTCCACTTCCTCCTCCTCCTCCTCCTCCTTGAATGTCCCTGATCCTCCTGACCAGCAGGCGGCAGCGTTGCCAGCGGGGCTGAGAGTCTGAGATAGTGTCATCCACCAGTAAGTACCTCAGTTGGCCCTCCTTACAGCAGCCGCTCACCTCTGACCTCCTCTGCCTCATGCTTCTGCTGTGGAACCAACGTAAACGATCCAGGAAGTGAGAGGCTACTGCAGCCACAGACCAATTTGAAGCGCCTGGGGGGTTGCCCTCAGAGTTCAGACAAGAGGATGAGTGGGAGGAAGAGGAGGATGATGACACGTCCTCATTTGTGGAGGAAATCCCACCCACTCTGTCACCATTATTTTGGGGATTGTTGTTGTTGTTGGTGGGGTTAGGGCTGCTAGGAGACAGGTCCTGGGATGAGGGGGGGCTGGGGAGGGGCTGTTTCTTGAAAATCCTTCTTACGGTCTTCTGGATTTGACTGACAGAGAAGTGGGTGACGTCAGCGTGGCCAGGGTTGGAGGCTGAGGAGTCAGATGAGTACCGTTCAGATACCTGACGACGATCTGCGCCAGAGATCTCCTCATTGCTATGGCTGTGAAGCAGCAGTGACCCGCTGCCGATGCTGCGAGTCGACCCTCTGAGCACAACCGGATTTCCCGATAAGGAGTTTCCCGAAGCACATCGCAGCGGCTGCTCCTGTTCCCGGCTCACGACCACCTGCTCCACTTTTGGTGGCGCCAAAGCAAACAGAGCAGCTCCTCCACTTGGCCGGCCCGCCTCCCGATAGTCTTGCGCCCCAGACAAAGACTTGATCCGTGATCGACCAGTCACAGCCTGTGTTGGAATGGGACGGGCCACTGGAGATGTGGAGGAAGCACTACCGGTGGCGGTAGAGCATGTGTTCTGGCTGAGCGGAGTGCCATCTTTGTCGACCTCGCAGCAGAAGTGCTTCTGGAAGAGGTCGGTGAACTGCTTGGAAAAGGTCTCTGGTGGGAGCACGTCATGTTGTGGCCACTCTCGGGCGAAGCTCTGGTAGTGTCCAGCCAGCTGCCGGGCTGTGGCGATGGCGTGCAGCTCGCAGAACTCCCTCCAGCCTCTCGGGGGCACTGCCACGCCAGGGCCTCCTCCTGCTGTTGTGGTGGTGTTGGCTGGATGGATAGTGTTACCATTCATTGCAGTAACCAGACCGGCTGAGAATCACTGCTGCGAGACAAAGAAGTTGAAAAGAAAGAGAAAAAGAAAGAGGGAAAGAGAAATGGATGGTTGTAGAGGAGGTGGGGGTAAAGGAGTCGATTTGAAGAAAAGAGAGGAGATGATTGAGGGACAAACAAAGGAGAGATATGGAAATGTAATTAGAGGCAAATCAAGATAATGCAGAGTGTTGAGCAAGAACTGGAGCACTAAAGATGGAACTGGCAAAATAGTCAGAGCATTTCTTTGAAATATTTGAAAGTTTGAAACGGTTCAAACATTGAGAAAGAACAGCCAAAAGTCTGATTTTATCTGCACTCAATCTTAAACGGCCCA
Organism: Seriola dumerili; assembly: GCF_002260705.1. Taxonomy (NCBI): domain Eukaryota; kingdom Metazoa; phylum Chordata; class Actinopteri; order Carangiformes; family Carangidae; genus Seriola; species Seriola dumerili. The sequence goes on along the minus strand of NW_019174545.1, from coordinate 3,706,337 downwards.
AATTGGATTACATGGGCCTGCAAAGAATCTCTGGCAATCAACCAGTCATAGAGTATCTTAATAGATAAGGACTGCCACAGTTCACTCAAAGGACAATGTGTAACCATTCAATTTGGTAAAAAAAAACTGAATCAAGAGCGTAAACACTCTGAGTACCTATAGACTTAGGAAATCAGTCGAGGTGAATAAAATAAAGAGAGAAAATGAGGAGAGGGAGGTGGAGTGGCATCAGTAAAGATGACTAAATCAGTTCCAAATTGCACCGATATGGACACAAGTATTTGAAATGAATGAAAACAGTAATAAGTCATTCGGACAGTCACTGAATGAGGCCCTGGCAGAGGAAGTACGGTTAGAAAATTTCTCAATCAGCCACACTGCCTGCTCGGCCATCTGTGTGTTTGTGTGTTTACATGTGACCTGTTTCGATATTCCTTCTGCTTTTTTTTTTTTTTTTCCTTCTCAAACCCCAAAATGAAGACTTCATTATGTCAGGACCATTACATGGACTCTGCACCCTATTTATTCAATCAATTTGTCTCTTTCAGCAGATAATGATAGACCAGGCTTGTTTACCTCTGAGAGAAAAACGCACTGCTGCTCCGCTAAATTTCTCACTAGTGAAGGGAATAACTGCTTACAAATGGGGTTTGATGATTATTTACAATATGTCATTGTACTGCACGCACTTGCATTTTTCTCCGATTTTTTTGAAGCAGATTTTCCTTGGATACATTGAGGTGGTGGTGCACAATAAACCTTGGGCAGCTTGGCCTCCAATAGTTTGTCTCAGCTATTTGTTATTCTCTGTTCTGTGCTTTGTTTCACTTCCCTGCTCCTGTGGCTACACACTGATACACTGTATTCTGGTTAGTTTCATCTCAGTAGGCTTGTCTTTCTTTGTTCAAACATGGACAGAATTATGAATTTAGAAGAGTCAAACATTTATCAAAATGTAGTGTTTCCCATCATCATCCTGTGCAGAAAGACAGTTCTGTACTTCAACAGTGCACATCCTCTTAACCATCCACCTTGGTTAGCTCCTCGCTTCTTTTGTAATTAGACGGATGAGTGAGTGGTTTTAAGAGTGAACCACATTAGTTCCACAGAAGAGAGGAAACAGGATGCATTCCTAAGTATTCAGTAAGAGCCAAACCCTGTGCTTCATCTTTTCAGACACCCTTATGCCATTCCTTGGTGTGTATATACACACACACCGCTGACCCACAAATACAGTCCCCCCTTGGTTAAAGAAGATTAGTAGTGGGAGAGACACATTTCTAAAGAACCTCATCAGGCCTTAGCTGATGCAAGAGTGAAGCTTCTTGGTTTACGCAGACAGCCTGTGGATGATACAATGTTGTAAAATCAGCCACAGAGATGTGAGATTTTCACACTACTGTGCAGCAAAACACTGACCTTTATATGTGCCAATCATGAGATATAGGGACATAGAATAACTTTGTCTGATTGTAAACTTTGACATGATTCTGCAGGATTCTGCAGTTACATTTGTTGCATAGGATGATAATGGTTGATAATGGTATTTGGAGAAAAGCATAGGACACAGGTAGAATATCTCACCATGAAACACTTACAGACAGGAAAACATTGACAACAGACATCAAAAGATAAAAACATGCATTACACCTAACAACTGCAGCTCATTTCTATACACTATTGTGCACATGCTTCCCATAAATGAGCAAGCTGAACAACAGCTGAATACACTCACCGTAAGACTTCATCTTCAGGAGTATTAACAAGGGTTTGTCATTCTCAAACTACAACATGTGCCTACAGTACATACCATCTTCCTCCAGTGCTGCAGAGAAGGGTCTATTCAAAATACAGGAAGTATGAGTATGATGTATGTGCATACGGGTGTGTGTGGGTTGGTGTGGGGGGAGTCACAGACTGTGGTCCAACAGATCACAGAAAACCACAAGAAATAAGGGGGGGGGGGTGCTGTGGTCGGGCCAAACATGGAGCAACATGTCTCGTTATCTGTCGGCTAACATCTCTCTCCCTCTCCGTGTCCTAAACGACGACATTCGGAGAAGAAAAGCTGTGAGTTCTTGAGACTGTGTCATGCAACGAGCCTGCTGCAATTTTTGTATCGTCAAACATACCAGGGGACGCATACGTCAATGAGGGAGTGAAAACTTGGCATCGTGAAATATTGCGTCACTAAAGTTCCTGGATGTGTCCTGTCACAACAACTAATTCCCTTCCTGTACTTTGCAGAGCATGCTCAGTGCATGCCCCCTTGTGCCCCTGCAGCTGGCCCCCCCAGAAGCCTGTTTCTATCTGCCTGGCCAGCCCAGCGATGACTCAGCACTGACTGACTACAGAACACACACACACACACACACACACTCACGCACGCACGCACACACACACGCGACACGCACACACATACAGACATACACTTCCTCTCAATGTATCCCTCTGGGGGCTCGGCCGTCTCTGTTCCCATGGTTTTCCCTTTCTTTTCATCCTCACTGTCCACTGGTGTGAGGATCTCCAGATGTGTTTGGGTTCATGCTTCCTTTACTGTTACCTTGACTAAGGGCCTAACAGAGCCACAGTCCAGTTGTGAAGGAAAACAAAAAGGCTAATACAGTTTGGTGTCTCCCTTCTCTGTTCTTATCCAGAATCTCTAACCTCAACGTGGTGCTTTGTTATCGTATTATTGTTTTGCTAGACAGCATTCAGCGGGGGATGACACAAAAGAAAGAGGCCAATTCAAACACACGACATTTCAAATGGAAAACTTTCCTGCACAATAGAGTCAAAGTTCCTGCACTCCCTCCTTTCTTTCTTTCTTTCTTTCTTCCTCACCTTACTCATCACTCCCTCCTCGTCCTCATCTTCCCCTACAATGCCTACATTCTTCACTGTGACATACGCACATGCGCGCACGCACACACACGCACGCACAGGCACACTGATTGCTTTCTTCGTCTCTCTCATGTGCTTTACAGAAATCTGGCACAGCTTTTTCCTGCAGCGTCAACACCACAAGCAGCCTGAGAAACTGCTGTCCTGAGCAACTGTGGCTGATGTCGACATCAGTCGCAGATTTTCTGACAAGAAAACAAAAATAGTTTAACCAAACAAGTGCTGCTGTTTGCATGCTTCACCTATGACTATGACTGTAATGCTGAAGCTCAATCGCCATTGTTTAAAATAGCAGTCAGTAACAGAGAGCGACATCTACAACAGTTGCCTTTATTGGGCAGATGCACGTGTCAGACAGGTGCTGGAAAAAATAGTCTGCCAGGAAAGCAGCTTGTGACTGACTGACATTCAGAGAAATATAGCAGTCTCTTCATCTGAACCACTGACATGCACTGTGCAGTCTACCAAATAAGGAACCATAAGTCAAACTACTTCGATCGGCTTCTCAAATGTGATGATTTGTTGCTTTTCTATGTCTACTCTTAGTAAATTGAATGTATTTGTGTAAATTAGCCGAAATTTTTACACAATTATCTAATGATTAGTCAAGGAACTGATCAGATAAATCAATAATTGAAATAATTACCCTGATGCACTGTTCGGGAGGTTGTCTTCTGTGCAACTCAGTCACTTCAAAATCTTAGTATAACTGTGATGTGAGTTGTTTAGTTTAAAGAATCAATTTCAAGATCTAAATGTGTTGAAAAGTGAACAAGATATCAGCCCGATACCAAATTAGGATCAAAGACAATAAAAGTGAGTAGCACAACATCTTACCTTCCCTCATAACTTTGGTGCTCCCGACACCAGAACTAAACTCCCTTTTTAGTTGGGACAGCCTACAACAGTTTTTAATCAAGCAGGAAGGAAACAGGATGCGTGAAAAGACACACATGAATTGATCTGGTGAGCATGAGTAAACCTCATGACTTGTGTCAGCTCACAGAGTTGATTTGTAACACAACATAACATTGAACGGGATGAAGGTGTGATGCTGTGGTATGTCATTCTCGCTAAATGCCGAGACACCACCTGGAAATGGAGTTAGGAGTATGCCTAGTTTCAGTATGCCTGAAACCAGCATTGCCCTCAGTAAGTCTCGGACCATAATGCTAAAACACAAACATTATCATTACATCTTTAAGATTTCAAAAAAAAAAAAAAAAAACGTAGGAGAGATGGCATTCATTTTTGCACACAACCAACAAATTAAAATCTACAAAGACACACAAAGACTGAAGCTTATACAACACAGAGAATTATCAGTTCTGCTGGTGGAAACCCTGTTGTAGGGAGGCCCTATTTATATCTCAAGAGCTTGGTATCAGCTCTCACACACCACTGTTTGCTCCCTGTTGTCCCCAGTTGGGGACAGCTCTTGCTTGATGCAATGGACACACACACATAGGCACAAAAGAGGTCTCTGAGCTTTCAGGTCATGTAATCATAGAAGGCAACAACCACCATGGCTGCATGCTACGGCCAGTGCCAAAGTGTCCTAGATGCAGTACTTCTAATGACCACTAGATGTCTGGTTGTTAAAATCTGACTGGGAGGAAATATATGGAAAACACCCCAATTTATGATTTCGTCCTTATCATTTTCACAGTTATCAATCTATTAAAGATGATGTTGCGTTTTAAGGGGTTTAGGTGAGTGTGTGTATAAATATTGACCTGGTGGTAGAAATAATTAGTCAACTAAGTGATGTGTCCATTGACTAACTAATCAGCAACTACTTTGATTATCAATCATTAAAGTCATTTTTTGGCTGAAATGCCACACATTTGACGATGGTAGCTTCTCCAATGTGAGATTTTACTTATTTTTCTTCTCATCCCCCGTTTTACATTATAGTAAACTTAATCTCTGGATTTTAGGCTGTCAGACAAAAAAATCCATTAGAAAATGTAATTTTGGGGCCCCTCGAGAAACCTATCAGCAGATTGATCAGTAATGAAAAGAATGATTACCTACAGCTCTGATGCACTCCAGGACGTTGTGGTGTGTATTTTTCTCACTATCTGATGTTTTATAGACCAAATGATTTATTGATTAAGTGAGAAAATCATTGTCAAATTAACATTGGAAATAATCACACTGCTATCCTTCTGCTCCTGTGCTCAAATTTGTGTTTTCTCACATCAACTAACATGATGTCAGCTAGCAGTAAACACAACCTCCAGTCCTACAAGTGTCCCTTGCAGAAAACTATGCATGACGTCACAGACACTACCTCCATGTTGTTACAGTCATACTTACAGCAAGCATGCACATCTCACTGTTAGCTGACAAGTTGAGCACTTCTCTTGTTCTAGCACACACAAAGACATAGACATGTGTGAGCAACTCGTCGGAGAATGTGTTCACATGTACACCTCCATGCGCCGTTTGGTTGTTCATTACTATAGAAATAGGATGTTCTCCTAATTGTCATACTCATTACATAAAATGCAATTTACAGCAAGCCACATCCTTCTGACCTTTATATAGCCCCGGCCTTATTACCGAGATCAGCCGGATCCAATCTACTGCTTACGACTCAATTAATCTGCATGGCATCAAGGCTCTCTCAGACATCAAACACTTCAGTTTTTCCCGTAAAAACTGGAGTGGAAAAAATAAATTAGAAAAAAAAATGTGGCAACATGTGCATCACAAGGTCTGGGATGAAAAACAGATTTTGTTACCACCTTTGAATTTTAATTCTCTGAATCACAGAATGAATCACAGAGCTAGGCATAAATTTTCAAAGCCGGGAGAGAATAAGTGATTGTGTGAGCGTGGGGGGTGGGAGGGTTATTAAAAAGAGAGAGAGAGAGAGAAAGCAGAAAGGAGTGAGGGAATCAAACAAAAAAAAAAAAGGAAGAGGAGGAGACATAAAACAAGAGTCAGAAGGACAGAGAGAAAGAGGGATGAGGGGATAATGAGAGGGCAGGCAGGAAGTGAGAGAAACAGAGCGGGAGAAAGGCGAGAGGAGAGGACATGGCGCCAGGTTTGTGGGTGAAGTTCCAGGTGGCAGAGGAACATAGACCAGAGGATCCCTGCTCTGCCTGGGCAGCAATCACAGCAACAGGAAGCCCTGCCCTGCCCTGGCAAGCAGCGACCAGCACATACATGCAAAGATATTGTACACACACACACACACACACACACACACACAACCTTTACGTCAAGGGTGGAAAGAGAATATCAAACTCCAAGTACAACAGCTGTTACTTAAAATAGTCTGTGAATGTAACAAAATCTTGTTTGTGCTGACAGCTACAGTTTAAAAGATAACATCATTATATACAGTCTATCAAACAGTTCTTCTTGTACGCTGAAAATATCGACAGGGAGAAGACAGGTGATACTGAAGACTGATAATTAAAAGGTTATTCAAATGACTAATTTCTTAGTAGATGAGTTTGTGACAACAGTATATTTATTATGCATACTTATTTATTTATGATAAAATAACATAATTGGCTGTAAAGATTTAAATATATATATATGTTTGCTTTCTCACAGCCTGTCAGCTTAGTTTAGCATAAGGACTGAAAACAGAGGGGGGAAGGCTAAAGCTAACAAAAATCTGCCTAAGATTTCTCTGACCAACAGCCCACAACAAAGATATTCAATTTACTATTGTGAATGACAAAGAAGAGCATTAAATCCTGCCATACGAACTGCTCGAGCCACTTATTGCTACGATGACTACGATGATGAATTACCAAAATAGTTACAGATTCATTTCCTGTCAATAGACCCATTGATCAAGTAATCATTACAGCCTGCTCCACTGTTAGCCAACACACCAGTTAACATGAACTGACACTGTGTGACCTTTATTCATCCCTTTCACTTCGTGTTATATACCTGGGTGCAACAAGCTGCAATGTGCATCTAAAAGTGTTTTTTTTTTTTTTTATATGCTGCCTGATTGATCAGCTGCATGAACAAAGATTTGCAGTTGCAGGGATGGGATCGACTGAGTCGCAGTGTTCCTGTTTGTGTGAAGTGAGATGTGAAAGAGCTTTGATAATAAACAGAGCAGAAAGCAAGACGTACACAGCTTACATAATTGAAGAACATATTGTAAAGGAGGAAGTAGGGCTGAAACATGAGATAACCTTGGCCTTAACTTCCCATAACCTGAGGAAAGGATCAGCTGATTCAGGGTAAAACAGGAGAGGAGGAGCCTGCAGCTACATCGCAGCTAAACACAGCCAGTCTATTTCAAATATAGATAAAAGAAGATAAAATGTTTGTTTTTTTTATTACAAAGTCATGGAAATTTTTTGTGTAAAGCCTCTTCTAAAAGTGAAAATACTCAGCATCGTTGTTTCATAAGACGAATTAGAGAGATACATTGTAACACGTGATATAAAAATGAGAAAATACTGATATATCCACATTACATAAACAAAGCTATTGGGCAAGAACAACCTTTAATCCTCTACGTTTGGCATTTAGTGTAGCAGAAGCTCTTATTCAAAGTGGCTTTAGGAAACACATATACTACGTCAACATTTTGTTTTCAACAAACAAAGAAAATATGAGGCAGTACCAGCTGTAAACTCAAGAAGACATTGTTCCAACACTGCCTTTGTACAACACAAGCTAGGGAACCTGTAGGAATCATTTGCATTAACTTTCAAGGCTTCATTTATTGCTGCAGGAAAGATGTAAATTAACCAATTTCTTAATCTCTGAAAAAAAAGGCCTGTTTTCTACGAAATTTACATGATTATTTGTTTTGTTTTTGTTGAGCTTTTTTCCCCAAAAGGTTTTTAGAAAGGTTACTCACTGGACTTGAACTTCTGAAATTTCAATAAGAACTGTAAAGATTTTGACCGGTAGTATAGGGTTTTTGTTTCGGTTAGAGTGTTCTCCCACTCGGCCCTACATTCCCACAACAATGCAGGCTCCAGCACAACACAATGCTGCTATTCTTAAGACGCACAGAAATAAAGCCCTGCCGCTTTCTGGCTATTTCCTGTGGTCTGGGAACAGAGAGAGGGAGGTAGGTTGGGAAAGTAGCAAAACTGAAGGGCTGGATCTGTGACGATAAGAAGGAAATTGCACAGCTATAGAAAGGATTATGAGTATCAAAAGTGAGACACAAAATCCAATGGAAAACATCCTATGTATCCACTGGGTCCCAATAACCTAGTAAAATTCTCACTAACAAGCATCCTTCCAGCTGTCCGGCATTCTACCAACGACTAATAGAAAATGTCTTTGCACAGCCTGCAGTCTATCATTATCCTGCAAAGACAGACCCTAGCATGTCAAGGAAATACTAAAATACAGGGCTCACAGAGACATAATGACAGGCAAAAAATGAAAAGAGAGGTGACTCTGTTTTGACTTTGGCTGCATAGATGCGATGTGTGGGGAGCTGAGACTACAGGGGAATGAGGTCAGCGGTGACTGTCAGGCATCACAAACACTGCAGGCCTCGCACTGCAGCTGACAAACTACAATGCACAATGAGATCTATATTAGAGGTTCGAGCAAACAAACATACCATTTCAATCGGGGCTGGGAAAAATCAGGCTGAGCGAATTTCTATATTCCAATCTCAGTCAAATGTCACAACTTCATAAATGAGCAGGAATCCTAACCTGTTATTTAATGCTTTTTTTCTGTGTGTTGTTCATTCATTACATTCTGCTACCATGTCTAAAAACTGATGTAGTGTGCCGAGCGCTGTGGGTGATATGGACAAAATCTGTATTGCGATCATTACTGTAGTGCTCAATAATAATATGGTACTATCTGTACGCAAGTATTCAGAATTGCAAGTAAAAAGGTTACATATGTTTATCTCATTTGGTTAAATGGTTTATTAGTGTTTAATCTGAACAAATACCTAAAATCTGAAAAAAAAAAAAAAAAAAGTTAAATGAACTAAGAAGTTTTCAGGATCTAAAATTAAATGTATCATCCATTCAGCTGTGAGAATGTGAATCACAACATGATTATAAAAAGACATGACTAATGATCAGGTCAAAACGTGAAGAAATAGTGAAAAATATCCATTACAAAGTTTTCTGTTCAATGTACTGTGCATGCTGTTAAAATGAAAAAAACAAAACAAAAACTGAATACATACACAGAAACTTTTTCCTGCACACACACTTGGCAAAATAAACACTGGCCGACAGTGCATGTTACACAACATTAAATATGCATACACTGAATAACTAAACAGTTTAAGTATGTGTCTCAGCTACAAAACCACGAAAAGCTGAACTCAAGTTACTACTAGAACCCTTAAGCACAGGCTTAGTTTCTGAAAAGCTGAAAACAACAATCCATCATTCACAACTCGGTCGAGTCAAGTCAACACAATTCAGCCAATTCAAGCATTCAAGACTCAAATGTTCCAGCCTGGGAGAGTACGACAGACAGCTCTGTCTGAACTCCACAAGCACTTTATGAATGAGTCATGACTACTCGTGATGTGTTTCTGAATCATTGTGAATTGTGGGACGCATGATAGTATTTAAGATGTGCAATACTGTATATTATGTTTGCGTGTGTGTGTGTGCATAACTGTGTGTGGGGTTGTTCGGGTGGGGGCGGTGAGATATAATTGACTCCTTCAGTAACTCTGATCGGCTGTGAATCATCTGCAGGCATCTGACTTCCTGGAAGGCTAATTCAGGAGTTATAAACTTTTCCACATTGGGACTCATGAAGAGCCAATTGAGTTCCAGGGTTAGCACTTGCAAAATACCTCTTCCTGACACACCAAAATCACCCAAGAATCCTCTTTTGGGGGTATTTTATTTCTGCAGTGATAGCAAACTGTGTGCATGTTTGGAATAACCTGAAGTGACATTGTGCAAATTTTGTATTTTTGCATGAGAACGTGTTCCTACTTTCACTTCAACTTAGACATGACTCCTGTTTCCACTAAACACACACAGAGGAACAAACACACAACAAGCTATTTCATGTAGGCCTAAGTGTACGTATGCCGAGCTTCAACTAACAAATATTACTGCAGTTAACTGATTCACTGTTTGGTCTAAGAAATATTTAAAAAATGAAAAAAGATTTTTCACAATTTCTTAGAGCCCACAGTGCTGTCTTTAGTTTGCTTGTTTTGTCTTACTTGAAAAGATGACTGAAACAATTAATCCACTTTCATAATAGAGGATGATGTAATTTCATTGGCTAATCTATTGACTGATTTACCATTGCAGCTCTATATGTATGTAAACCTGGAGACACTTCTTGTGACTAAAAAGAAAATATTCAGGGTGTGTTTCTTTTCTCAAATGTGATTGGACAACTTTTGACAACTCTTGACCTCATCCCGCATCGTATACCCCACCCACCCACACACACACACACCAACTACAGAACCTACTATCGCACACGTTTTAAGCGACATCCTCATACTGCTGCAGCTAAATCAGGCCTATAATCAACATTCTTCCAACAACAAGAACAGGGGCTCATTGGGGTAAACACGTGCAAATACACACAGTCTCTAATTATTGCTGCTCTGCAAAAAAAAAAAAAAAAAAAAAAAAAAAAACACACACACACACACACACACACACACACAGGCACGCATGTGTGCCCCCCACCAAACACTTGCACAAACGCATGCACACACACGCAAGAACTTTTGTATGCCTTGTGTCTGTGTGTTTAAGTCTGAGATTTTAGGCTTAGCTGTTTGGGTGGCCAAGTGCCATGCAAGTCACATCACACATACACACACTAACTGCTCAATAACGTGTGTTATGTTGTAGAAGGTCCCCATTGTCACTAGAAACAAGCTTTCTTTTTCTTCCATTTTCTGCCCTAATTTGTCTCTTCCGTTGCTCTCTGTCCTTCTTCTTTTACAGATTCCTACTCCTGTCTGCCTGCCAAGTTATCTCCCATGGCTCCTCTCTTCCTCCTCTTTTCCTCTGTTTCTCCTTTTGCCTCTTTTTCCCTCCCCCCAGAGGGCTGCTGTGGGTCAGACCTCTCTCGTGGTCTCATCAGTAGATTTCTTAGAACCCCTGAGGGAAGCGGAAGAGCTGGCGTCCGATAACATCTGAGTTAAAGACATGAAACCATGACATTGTCTGATCCATGGCATGTACATCAAATATGCACAACGCTTCAAAAACATTGGAGGAATTAGCATCGTTGTGTTCAAATTCCAAGAAGCTGCAGCCTTTTCTTTCAAGGAAAGATGTCTCAGGCAGCTACCAAGACAATACTGTGTTGCAGGGGATAAAATTCCCAACCAACTAATCATGCTAAGCTGGAAAAAAAAGAATCACATTATAATTATGCTGTACAAGTGTCAACCCGCTCTCTAAGAAAATGTAAAGCAGCACTGTTATAAGCCATGGTATTCAGATGGTCATAGAATTTGGGATAAATAAACGATTTCTGTCAATTAGTCATTTTATATATATATATATATATATATTCAATTCTGAATTTTAGGCTTAGCTTTTTGGTGGCCAAGTGCCATGCAAGTCACATCACACATACACACACAACTGCTCAATAACGTGTGTTATGTTGTAGAAGGTTCCCATTGTCACTAGAAACAAGCTTCTTTTTTCTTCCATTTTCTGCCCTAATTTGTCTCTGCCGTTGCTCTCTGTCTCCTTCTTCTTTACAGATTCCTACTCCTGTCTCCTGCCAAGTTATCTCCATGGCTCCTCTCTTCCTCCTCTTTTCCTCTGTTTCTCCTTTGCCTCTTTTTCCCTCCCCCCAGAGGCTGCTGGGTCAGACCTCTCTCGGTGTCTCATCAGTAGATTTTCTTAGAACCCCTGAGGGAAGCGGAAGAGCTGGCGTCCGATAACATCTGAGTTAAAACGACATGAAACCATGACATTGTCTGTACATGCCATAGTCATACAAATCAAATGCACAACGCTTCACAAAACATTGGAGGAATTAGCATCGTTGTGTTCAAATTCCAAGAAGCTGCAGCCTTTTTTTCAGGAAAGATGTCTCAGGCAGCTACCAAGACAATACTGTGTTGCAGGGGAATAAATTCCCAACCAACTAATCATGCTAAGCTGGAAAAAAAAGAATCACATTATAATTATGCTGTACAAGTGTCAACCCCTCTCTAAAAAATGTAAAGCAGCACTGTTATAAGCCATGGTATTCAGATGGTCATAGAATTTGGATAAAATAAACGATTTCTGTCAATTAGTCATTTTATTATATTATATATATAATATATATATATACATATATATATATA
>NW_019174545.1:3542820-3694125 GCF_002260705.1 Seriola dumerili | reverse complement strand
ATATTTTATATATATATAATATTATATAATATATATATTATCTTTTTTTTTTTTTTTTTTTTTAATAATATTTAGGCTGTGTATGGGTCCACGTGCACATTTATGCAGGCAGAAACAGAACTTCTCTTGTCTATACCAACTGAAGCAAAAGAGAATAAAGACAGCACCAAAATGTCCAACTGTCAAAAACCAAGGGGAAATCTCTCTCTTATATATCTTTTTTTTTTTTTTTTTTTAATAATATTAGGCTGTGTATGGGTCCACGTGCACATTTATGCAGGCAGAACAGAACTTCTCTTGTCTATACCACACTGAGCAAAAGAGAAGTAAAGACAGCACCAAAATGTCCAACTGTCAAAAACCAAGGAGGTCTGTGGGGAAGTAAAAACATTTCTGAAATTCATCAGACACACTTGAGAATATACAGGCCAATTAGGTGTGTGAAACTGCACTGGACCTTTAAATTATAGTCAACCTTTTGTCTGGGGTTAAGCCTGTCTGCCATGGAAAACATTAAGTACAGTGTAGCTGGCGTTACTTCCCCACCCGAGAGGCATGTTTTTTCTGTCTTTTGTGCTTTAATGACTGAAGGTGTGACAACTCTCACATCTAAATGACTGAACCAACAAAGAGTGTCACCTTCAGCCTGTTGCTGACATTACTCCATTACTGATAAATATGTACACTCTCAATGTGTTTTCACCATCTCTAATTTGTCAGGTGTTTCATTGGCAGGATTAACAGACATCAAAACATATATAAATCATACATCACTGACTGTATCAATTTACAGTTTGTCAATTGATTTTCCAGGAAATGCATGTATAAGGGATTAATCAATTAATCAGAAAAAGAACTGACGTATTTATTAATAGTGAAAATAATCATTAGCTGCAGCTGTATAATGGATTATTTGACAAACCCTTAGTGTTTTTACACTTTGCTATTACTACCTTTACCTAACTAAGTTACCAGTAAAAGTCCTGTATCAAAAGTATAAAGATATTATACACAACATGTATCAAAAATCTTAATGCAGTACTATTAAAGTATCCCAAAATTGTACTCAAGTACAGTGTTTGAATGATACATTGTTATTTTCCACCACTGTATGAAGGATTTTATCAATAGCTGCCACCCCTGCCAACTGTTCAGCTATTTTAGTTTTGGGAACCACCACAACTACACACCTGTAGCCTGAGAGTCTCTAAGCAAACAGACAGTGACGGGGCACCTCCTGTACACCAACCTGTATTTATGCGTGCGCACACAGGAGATATGAATAGAAGTGAATCCTTTCCAACACACACACACACACACACACACACACACACACACCAAAATTACTGTTTTGATTTGCTGCTACACAACACTGGATTGTGAAACCAAGTGGCTGCTCCCCATTTGTTCCTGTTCTCCATCCAGCAGTCATGAGGGAGGACCTGAGACATCACCATGGTGACCACTAATAGTTTGGTGCCAAATAATGTTGAAAATGTCACAGATGTTCAAGTACACTTAAGATACTACTAAGTTACATCAAGCACATGTTGTGTACATCTTTTGTGCCAACTGTCCCCCATGATGTGATGCCAAGCATTTCAAAGGCAGAAAAACCCTGCTTGGTGGCCACGGCTGGATTAATCTCCTGAGGGGCACAGAGGGAAAATTGTGTTGTCGGACCCCTCTTGACTCTACTACACATGGAAGTTTCATTACTTCTTCTGGCACCCACAAAACCAACCAGCGGTCTAGGGCTCAACTGATTAGTTGATTCACAGAAATTTAACGGCAACAATTTGGACAATCGATTAACTGTCATTAAGTCATGTTTTAAGCAGAAATTCTGAAAATGATCTGGTACCTGCTTCTAAAATCTGAACATTTGCAAGTTTCATAGCTTTCTATGATAATAAACTCAACATCTTTGGGTTTTGGACTGTTGGTCAGACAAAAAAAAAGGAGATTTGACCATGTGAACTTGGGCTTCAGGGAATAAAAATGGGCATATTTCACTATTTTCCAGCACTTTATACACTGAACGGTCAATTGATTAGTATATAGCCGTCAGATGTATTGACAATGGATATAATAGTTGGTTGCAGCCTTAAAGTTCTCGAATACTTTGTCCAAGGTTTTCTGTGTGTAAATTACTCTGCATGAAAAAAAAAGAGTAAAGTGATTTGGTAAAACATAACTTTACAACAAATGAGCTCAATATAACTCAAACATCATAAGGTATTGAAAGCAGATTCTGAGATTCTGCTTCAGTGCTGCACATTTCTAACGTAGATATAGAACATAGAAATAAAGTAGAGTAAACCTATGGCTTTTGGGGCCCCTATGGGTCTGGGGCCCCTGGGCAATTATCCACTTTGCCCAGTCGGTAATCCAGCCTTGTTGGTGGTATGATAGGGCCCTATTTTTTTTTTTTTTTTTTTTTTTTTTTAAAAGAAAACTTCTGCGTAAGACAAAAAGTCTGCGCCTGCAGCACCGGCCCCGAGCCGGAGAGAGGCAAAAGCCCTTTAAATTTCACACGAGCACTTTTTTTTCGACGATTAGTGAAGAAAAAAATATGTAATTTTGGACGGAAGCTTTGTCCACATTACTGCTGCGGTTCGTCATTTTGCAATTATCCCACATGTGGTTAAGAGTTTAGTGATGTTATTAGCACTTTGAGACAGGAAAGTAATAAAAGCTGACAGGAGCTCAGTCCTCACAACATACTCACGTTCTCCGTTATCTCGGATGGGCACCCACCGCAGCACGACAACTAACCAACAAGTTGGACTTCGCATAACGGAAATGTGTTGAGAAGCATCTAAAGTAACTCAAAACGACGTCGGCGAGGACCAACAGACACTGGGCATCAGAGGAGAAAGCTGCATGCTAAAAAAACCCGTCGCTTTCGTTCTCATTGTGCGTGCATGCGACGGTTCCTCCGCACACAGAGAGGAAAAAAAAGGAGGAAAGAAAACTTTCAGCCACGAACTTGACGCGGAAAAAGTGGCGACTCCTCATTTCCGCTGTCAAAAAAAATGTGCCGCGGTCCAGCTTTGTCAAGTTAGAGGAAATTCAAAACATCACTTCCCAATCCGTCTTTTCAAAATAAGAGACGTATACCAAGAGGAGGCACCAGTAACCAGGGCCGGATTAACCCACTAGGGGGCCCCTGGGCACAAATGACCTCTGAGACATAGTTGACATAGGTGGATGATTTAGTCCTATTCCTGCAATACATTTTTTTTCTGATGACACCCACTCTAGTACTTTTGCTTTAGTAAAATTTGTAACAAAGAACTTTTAATTTAGTATTTCACAGTGTGGTATTGCTGTGAAGTGAAAATTCTAAACACTGTCCACCTTCAAGAAGTAGTTTAGCTTTTCTTTTTTTAAACATGCCACTGTGACTCGTTGTAACTGGTGCAGTTAATTTATATGTCAACATGTGCCTTTTATCAAGCATTAAAGGGTCTAATATCTGCAAGATCGTAGAATGGTTAATAGATTTAATAGACCATTTTTAAAATTTTACTAGGAAAAGGCAAATATTATACGACTCTTGCTCTTTCTGTCAATGCCCGTTGGCTTAAGTAGTTAAATGATGACTATTGCTTTCTTGGAAGTTGCAAATCCTTTGCCCAGATTTTTATTTGATTTCATAGACAGGCACATATTAATTTTGGTAACACAATATGTCTAATCCAATAAATTATACTACGAAATACACTGTCATGTAAACCCAACTATACAGGGGACTGTGATAAGTCAGACATAAATTGCAACAAGCTTATTCAGCTGAATTTTATTAATATATTAACGAATGATATGTCTGTGGAAAACACGTCCTCTACCTCACATACACTTGGTGTCCATTTGATTAGGTACACCTGTAGAGTCTAATGCTGTCCAATACAAACATTCTGTCATGAATTTAACTTTTATGATGTGCATAATGCAAAGTTTTTGTTGAGACTATTATAGAGGTAACAATTAAATGATATGTTTTACCACTGAGGTCACAGTGTGTTAGAAAAAAATTGATATTATGGCAGAGCTGTATTATTGCAGAACTCTTATGTTGAAATTATCAGACAGGAAACTTTGTGTTGTCTGCAGCCAGTTGCCCCATTGACAAGTACAGTACGTGCAAGATGCAGAAACTGTCCAGACTCTATCAACAGGTCTTTTGAGATACTGTACATTTAGTTCTGTTACTGTAAACCATAGGTGTCTGTCAGTCCTTCAATAGTTATTTCTATGGTTTCACATCCTACATTGCTCCTATCATATAGTCTAAAATCTGGTTATAATAATTCCTTAAACTGATTGACCATTACAGAACAAAGGCGGATTAAGAAAAACATTTCTATCAACTTCAAGTCAAGTGGTGTAACACTGTGCAACTAAATACACCATACTGACCTACCGTGCAAGGAGACAAGTTAAACATCACGTTTATCTTCCATGTTTCTGATCTTCCCATTGATGACAAAAATGTTTTACTAAGCGCTTACCACATACAAGATAAGATAAGCTTTTACTGATCTTCAGAGAAGAAGTTCAGGTTCAGAACAAGAATAGAAAAAGTACAGATGAACAGACAGAAGTAAAAAGATAAATAAAATACAGAAATAATGTATTGAAACCTGTGGGTCAAGAGGTCAAAAAAATATAAGTATATAAAATAAAATAAATTAATAGTGCAGTACTGACTCAAGTGAAGTGTGATAGTGATGTAATTATAGCAGCAAAGTATATTACAAAGTATATTATCTACGAGTAAGAGGATACCATGTCCTATAACAGCATCAACCAGAATAGTATATAATATGAAGTAACGATACTTTGTCTGTATTAATACTAATATTGTATATTTAAGAAGAACAAGGAAATTTTAAACACACAGTTTATGCAGGTTCACATTTGAAAATGTTTTTGTTCTTCTCTGGAGATCCAAACCTTTGCTAGTTTGTCTCCAGCCCTGTCCCAAAAGGTGTAAACTAGTCATCGATTTACCTGATGTCAGGGGGTTAAGACTACTGCCTAAAATTGTTGCACAGCGACACCTTGTGAGAGACAGGCTGAACAGCACCAAGAATGTACGTGGTTTCATAAGGCCAGCCCAGACCCCTGCATGAGCGCAGAGGACCCACCACACTGCTCTTTTCTTTAAAAAGAATAACAAGAACATCTAATGCTAACATCAGCCATACTAGTGAGTAAAAACTTGGCTTTCACATAAGTAACATTATTATAAATAAAGACAACTAAACTTCAGCAGATATTGTGATAATAGAAAAACTCACAACATAACATATTAACAGTTTATTGAGCTGTTTACAGCAAATGCTTCATTCTTCATTAACAAACATCTTTTCAGGGTACCATATCAAGACAATGTGTTAAATATTATTTATTATTCAATATAATACTCAATGTGTATTATAACATTGAAAATTGTTACTAGAATCATAAAAGTTAATGAAAAAAAAACTGACAAATTGGTTATTGTGCATTTAGGTTGCATTCCTCATTTGGCACACTTGAATAAAGATAGATACTACTATCATTTATATGGTTATTTTTGACACATTCACATATTCCTTTGAATATTATTGTAAAAAAGATTATTGTCTTCTGTGATTACAGTAATAGACTTCTGGAATTGATACAATTGGCAATAATACAACCATAAATTTAGATGCTGCTTTGATATTGCTGTTTTAAAGAAACACAATCCACACTGTACCACTCCTTCCCACATCGTCATTTCTGCACAAGCCAAGAGTATAACAGTAATGACAGTGCTGTGCATTGATGCAGACTGAGGGAGCTGAGCCATTGTCAAAAAGTGATTGCAGAGATGAGCCTTTGGCAAGAAAATAGAAAAAAAATAACAGCAGTACAGTGGAAAAAGAGTCAAAAGTTAACCCTCCCATCGTTGTGGTCCTATGATAATGGTTGCGAGTGCAATAACATTATAAAGATAAAATAAGGCACCTATAAAACAAAAATGTAAACGGCTATGTGATTGGATGCAGACTGCTGGTGTTAATTTCCAACATGGAATAGTAAATATTTGTATAAAAACCAAGAGGTTAGATGTTCACGTACAGTATAGGCCTCCAACAGTTACACTCATTCAGTAACATTAAGGGTTAATATGTTGTAACAAACAAAACCAACAGTTGCATAAAATTAAGATGATTTGATTGTGTAACATGAAATTATCAGAGGATTATGAAGACAAATGTTAAGTCCTGTAAGTTCAAGGATAAAGAGAGTCAAAAGAGAACTAAGTGACAAGCACTCTTATGAAACAGCATCATCTGGCCGCTGGCTAACAAGGGCTAAAAATACCGGGGTGTGTTGCTCTGAGCTAGACATCCAGCTCCCACCACAGTCCCCAGTGACTGTCGAGAGGATGTTCTGACATTAGCAAACCACAAGGCCTCTGGGGCGAGATATGCCCCGGTGGGAGTATGGAGGAGAATCTGGACTAGTTTTTCTCCAACACCACTTCTTATTTCCAGACTATCCACGATTCTTTATAAGTGTGTATATTAAAATGATCTCAGTGTTGAGGCGGTTCAAAGTTGCAGGAAACTCGAAATCATGAATTTAGATGCGAGTTGTCCTGGTGCTCATGCCATTAGATTGTAAAAATATCACCAACCGTTCAGTTGTCTCTGCTCTGCTGTTTCTTTACCTCTTTATCTTATCTTCTTAATTTCCAGATTCAAACACTTTGTTCCAAACAGTTGTGCATTGTTTCATCTCCGACAGGGGAAAGCTTTGACATCACCACATGGGGACTTCAGTCATACAGCTGCAGTGTTTTCTATGTCCTATGGTTAATGTATCACTATAGCAACCTGTAATTTGTTATTTCCTTTGCATTTAACAAAAACCATCCAGGGCCTTTCCCTTCCATTAGAAAAATACTTAACTGTGGTGATTTGTTTATTTATGTGTAACTATAGAAAAACATGACTCAAGGTCTCTATAGCTTTAAAGAAAACTGACCCCAAAATTACATCCCCAGAAGTACGTTCGGAAGCTAGAAGGGCAGAAGAAATCTTGACAGTATAATAATAGAACAGAATATTTTTCGGAGTTTTATCTACTAGAAGGCCAAACTCTTTGCATCTTGTTAGAAAAACAGATTATTTTAAAAACTGTACTTTTAGCATTTTTACATGTCCTTGACAAATCACACAAAACTGTGGAAAAGAGCATTTTTGTATTTTACATGTATTTTTAACTTTAAGGGATTGTACAATGGATAGTGTTATTCTTTAAGAGCGATTGATTCCCCTGTGCCAGACAAGATCTGGAATCAATCTGAAATTTTTATTTGTCTTTTTTGATTGGTGATAAGACTGCAATTTGCAATTAAGTCACAGTTCCCTCCCCGTAGTGTTGGGTTCAGAAGGGTGTTAACATTTCAGGATGTTCAAGAATGAATGATGGAACTGTGGAAAAAGAACTGATCAATTTCCATCAGTTTACTGGCTCTGCAGCCACTGCACCCTCAGTTCCTCCACCTCTTTGCCGTACCAGTCATGGAGTTTGGAGAAGCAGCCAGTGCCAGGGGAGACCGGGCTTTCCAGAGATGCTCCCCTTCTTCTGGGTGGCACCGGTGGAGCCCTCACCCCATCAGCCCCATAACCAATCACACTGCCATTCCCAGAGTCTCCATAGCCTTCCCAGGCCACGCAGGAAGACCCTCCCTCAACAAAACCGTTAGCCAAGGCAACTGGTGGTTTACTCCACGCAACTCCATTCTCTTTGGAACACCCAGAGATGAGCTGCACCTCATCCTGGATGCCCTTTTGAGCAGAGAAGGGGCCTGACATCGGAGCGGCACTTGATGATGATGATGATAAGGAAGATAACGATGATGAAGAAGAGCATGCTCCAGACCTGGACCGTGCCACCTGGTTTCGCCTGGAGGACTTAGGCTTGCCCTGCAAGCCTACAACTCCAGACCCGACAGAGCCACCTCCTGCAACCTCCTGGATCTCCTCCAGCTGCCTCTCCAGCTCCTTCACCACCAGCCTCATGTAGTCGAAGCTGGCCCGGGACAGCGCTTTCACCCATGACTCCATGGCTGCCTGGCTTTCAGCAGCCATCTTGTACACCCGTGCTTTGGCACAGTCAAATTTGATCGCGAAGGCGAACTCCTCAGCTGACTCGCACAGCTCCACAGTGCATCCCTCAAGGACAATGACACCGATAGGCTCTCGGCTTTCGCGCTCCTCAAAGTAGAAGAGCATGTTACCCTTCAGGACAAACCAGCGCCGGTGATAAGCTGTGTTGCGCTCACCCTTTTTGAACAGGAAGCCTGTCTTGTCTGGCGGTGAGTCACAGGTGGCATAGTGCGCCACGCTGCGTTCATTCAGCTTCATCTTCTCCCCTTCTCCTTTTCCTCAGAGGATACTTTATTTACCTAAAGAACAACGTAAAGACAGAGGTCATCTCCAAGGTTAAATGGATTAAGCCATATTCAAGGATGCAACAAGAGTCTGCAGCTTTTATTTACAATGAGTCACTGCACCAGCACATTTTTCTTATTAGTTGCATTTTCTGTTTTAAGTTGTACTAATCAGTGGTTGCTGAAAGAGAAATCTGCTCTCAGTACTTCATGATGTACACTTTTAGTTTATTGACATGGTAATACAGCAATACTAAGAATGTGTTTTTGCTCTGCTCCTGTTAAGAGGAAGTCAGGGCAGGGGGGTCAGCAACAAGAAAAAAAGAAAGAAAGAAAAAAGAGTTAGAGGGAGCAGATGCATGCCAACCAGACTTCAACCTACATCCTCTGGTCTCCTCCTTGCTGAGCCATCCTGGCAGCATAAATACTGATCTTTTATTTTCATTTGATATGTCACAGAACAAGTGTGCAGACATAATCTAATACACACTGTTGCCAAAATCAAAATGTAGTATATTACAGAAGAGATACTGGATAGACTTGATCCGGTGCAAAAGTAGGCCACCTTGAAAGGCTGACTTGTACTACTGTGAGAAATTGTTGGGTTATTTGCTCTGTAATCACATGTTCAATGGTAAGCTAGGGCTCAAACTGTGTAAACAACAACTAATCCAATTTTAATCTGATAAGAAGGAAGCAGTTAGGTTAAAGTAAGGCTGGTAACTTCAGCTAGCACCTTATTTATTCTAATTAATTTGTCTGTGTTGCTGACCGGACGAAATGCTATCAAACTACGCTTTTTGTACTTACGTGTTTTTCTCATATCCAGCTGCCATCCACCCCTGTCCTCCCGTCACATCAGGAGCTCACAACTTATCATATCTCCATCTTCTTTTGTCTCCCTCCGTCTGTCCTCATGAAGGCTAGAGGAGACAACGGTTTCAGGCGTATTACACACTTATGCTCACAACAAAACTGTCAGTTACATCCACGGGTTGACCAGCTGCGACACGACAGGACTGAAGTGTCGCTGGTTCCCACGAGCCCCCGAGTGGAAATGACGGTTAGCTGGTTTCAGACACGAGAGGCTGACATGTTACAGATATGAGCTGTTTTTTCCACCTCTCTGCGAGCTAATCGTGTTTTGGACGAATGATTCAGTCTCAAGCGGGCTGACTGGTCACAAGATTTTGACACATCAGCACTTTGTGGGGGTTTGTCTCGGGCTACAGAAATAACACGTTCAGTTAATACACACACAATGCTACAGATGTACGCTACACTGTCTGAAAGCACGACTCTGTGCCAACGCATTTAGCCACTTTTGGTGAATACAAATGTGCATCCAGCGTCAGCATTTTGAGTTCACCAGCTAACAGAGCTGTACTCTGGCAGTGAGTTTAAACCACACATTATGATAACATTAAGCTAAGAAGCTAAGCGTCACTAATTAATACCTTCAGATGAAGACGCCTCCCTCTGTCAGGCTGATATTCCCCCGTTGTTTATTTTTCCCCCTTTATCTCTCTTCCTTCTGGCTTTCTTTTTTTCTTCGTTTCTTCACTGTCACGTGACCTGCGGGGAGGGTACATGTTATATGGTACGCGGCGAGCTGGACTGGGAGGGATTTTCATTACAGCCTTGCTGCCGTCCTGGTTAGTCGTTTGGCATACGGATGAGCGGTAACATAAAACAAGCGCACCACGTCTTTGCCCTTGGAAATGCGGCATGTGGGCAGCTGCCACCGGCTGCTGCTGCTTCTGCCGCTACACCTGCACGGATGGACCATGGATGCTTCGGTTTCACAAATCTGAAACTGTCTTTTAAACAGGATTCTCTTGGTTAATGTGGTCCAGAATTTGACAAGTGTATTAGTGGTTTTAGATCGAGACCTGGTACAAAATGTGGTCTGGTTGGGGAAAAACAGTGAAATGGCCCTTTTTTGTGTCCTCACAAATAGAATAAATGTTTCACAAATCTAAAACAGTGTTTTAAATAGTCTTTACACTCTTTGTTAATCTAGTCCAGATTTAACAAGATTAAGTAGGCTATGGTGGTTTTAGATCTAGACCTGGTACAATGTGGTCTGGTTGGAAAAAAAACAGTGAAATATCAATTATTGTGTTTTCACTAATCTGAAACAGTGTTTTACACTCTTTATAGCTTCTCGCGGTTAATATGGTCCAGATATGACAAGAGTAACTATAGTGGCTTTTATCTAGTTGCTAAATTGCTTCTCTGGTGTTTTCACAAATAGGATAAAACTTTCACAAAACTGAAACTGTGTTTTTATCAGTCTTTAGCTTCTCTGGGTTAATGTGGTTGAGGTCTTGTGGTTTTCACAAACCAAAGGTTTCACAAATCTTGGAGTTACTGGAGTCTACTTGGTCATTATGGCCAGTTTTGACAAATATAAATGCAGGATTTTTTAAACGTAGACCTGGTCTACTTTTGTCTGGATGGAAAAGTGAATGACTGCGTCTGACATTTTTGACATCTATTCAACATTTATTCTTTAACCTTTACTGTTTGTCTTTATCCACCACTGCAGTTAGTTTTTTTTACTTGAGTAATATTTGTAGAGCTGAAACAATGAATTGATTTATTGACTGACCGAATATTAATCTACAGCTGTTTTGATACATCCGTCATTCTCTTGTTCCAGCCTCTCAAATGTGCCATTCTTTGTCTCAGTTAATAAAAAAAAAAACGTCTGGTAAATCAATCATGAAAATAACTGGCAATACCTCAATGTAAAAATACTCATAATTTCATTCACTGAACGAAAGATATGGCAGCAACATGTACTACTTTCTTGTCTCCAAGGGGAAAGCCAGATAAAACACAGAACATATGCAAGGCATAAACATAAAACGTAGTGAAATGCATAAAGCAAGTGCAACGGTAGATTATATCAGTGATGTATTGACACGTAAGTAACATTTAAATGCCATAGCTTGTAAAAGAAAAGCTAATTAAAACTTTTATACTGTAGAATAGTTTAATCTCTAACAATGCATCATATTTTATGAGACGATCATATGCTTTTACATGCAAAATGTCAATCTTAGGAGCTGTAGCTCCTAAAAAAATAGAGTAGTTAGTGTGGATCTGCTATGGCAGGAAGGTTTAGCGAGAATGTAGAAAGTCTCTCTTCATGTCCTGCATAAACAAAATTGAGTCGACCAACAACAGAACTTTAGAGTTAAGGTTTAATACAAATAAATGATGTGTGTGTGTGTGTGTGTTTGTGTATGTGTGTGTGTATGCACCTCTTTGTGTCCATTTATTCTGCTTTGGCAAAATTGTACATTGACAGAAATGCCAACAAAGCACTCATGAACTAAAAGCAACTAAAGATTTGCTTTCCATTCACATATGCCACAAAGAGCTGCACAGTACAATTCCAGTCCTCTTTGGAGGTGGGTGCTTTGCTCAAGGGCACCAAGGCAGTGAGTTACACATGCACCCTAGTTGTGATTTTTCCAGTTCATGGATTTGAACTTGTGACATTCTGCCCTGTTGCTACAACCACATCCTTCATCCTGAACTGCTGGCTGTGGACTGTTATAGCGTGTATGACCGTGACAGGCCACTATGAATTCATTAGAATATCATCTGGAGACAGATGATGGCCTTATCACCACCAGCCTGCTATCTCCTCACGCTAATCTTCAATTAACTGATGTAACTGCTGATGCTATTTAATGTATTTTTCTTTCTGAAAGGTTTATTCGCACTGCTTTTTGGGAGCTTTGATTAAGTGTGATGCACTTGCAGTCAGTTTAATTTCCTCTATTTGACTCCTAGTTCATAGATTTTTGATATTATGAAAGATTAATTTGCAAGAGCACCGTTTCTAATAGAAAATACAAACATAAAATCATCAACACTCTCTGTAGTTGAAATGATTTTTCAGTCCATAAAATATACACAGACACACCAACATTAAGTGCAAAGTGTTTACTTTTTCACAAGTTTTTTTCCAACAGTTTGTGGACACAAAACAAACTATCACGGACAGCTTTTTTTTTTTCCAATCATCTTTAAAACTGATTCTTGATTGATCCAGAGTTTGGTCATGAATTCAGTCTCTGTGTCCAGTGAGAGGTGGAGTTTACAAGTGTGGTGTCTCCAGTCTGAATGTGGAGAGAGGCTGTGTGTATTAAAGAATTTTTTTTGTTGCTCTCCAATGTACGTTTTTCACCCTTTTATTGATCCAAAATGGCTTCTGAAAAAGTTCACCTCTATATATACATATTAGAATTCTTCCTTTTTGTTCTCTGTTTCTTTATTTTTATCTTGTCCTTATAAACCACTCTGTAATCTCTGGTTTTGATAAGTGCTGTATAAATAAACTTTTAATAGTATTATTTAATTACCAATGCCTCATTGGCCTAAGCAGCGTGGTAATACCCAGGAAATTTGTCAGGTTTATAGTGACTGCAGAATCAACCTGATGGACATCATATGAGGAAATGAGAGGGAATACTCCTTAACTCTGTATTATGGAGAGCAGAGCACCCTGCATGTTGGACCCACCAACAGACAGCCTCTCCACAGAAATGCATAGAAATACACAGTGATGGCAGGACAAAGTGAAGAGTCAGTCATGCATTCATTCAGTCCCATGCCTCCTGTCTGATAAAGCACAACTAGGTATTTGGTTTACGCCATTCATCTTCTCCACCTTACATTTTCTTTCTCATGGTACAGCCCGTTCTGTTAAGTTTCTTGAAGTGATAATACTGAAGCACTTGTTTTTCAACCATACAAACTCTATTCTGTTGCTATATATAAATAACTCGTCCTGCTATGCTCTGCTGAAAAACACGTACCTCGAGGGAATGTCAGCTTTCGTCAAAATACCTCTCAGTCATCCAACACAACAATATCAAAAATATCATCTCTTTAAATGTTAAAGTCTCTGTAGAAAAATGCCTGAAATATAGAGATATCAAACATGTACATGTATATTTGTATACAAAGAAAATCTGATGCAAATTATTATTTCTTCAAGGATCCTTTAAAGCTGTAACTATGCCACACTGTTCTGTATTTCTGCATGTTATTGTGGAAAAAAACATAGCTTGCATGGCACCAATTTAGCACATAGATTTTGATGTAATGAACATAATGTCTGGACACAGATCAGTGACCACGTCATCATTCATTTCAAACCATTAGTCTTTCCAAAATACGCTGTGATTTGTGCATATGGCACGCGCTGACAGAATATCACTTTCTCCTTATCTGCAGTCCAGCAGAGCATTGTTTTGCTCACAGGCAGACCTGTCAAACTCTCACGACACAAACAATTACAATTCTTAAAAGGCAAATTCCATCGGTTGAGTGGAGCTATTGATTTCCATCTGAGTATACACAGAGAAGAAGTCTGTGTCGACATGAATCACATAGTGGCTGACATCATTTCACCTCATCTTGTACTTCTTCATTTAAACTTGCCTCTTCACTTTTGATGATAGGGTTTCAGCAGCGTTTTAATCTTTAATTCAACAATTTCTATGTAACAAAAATACCCCCTCCACAACTATAATTTCATCTATCTGTATGCACTTACATACAGTGACTGCCCTTGCTGTTGCTTCAGTTTCACAGTAACATGAGCCTGGCGGTTGTTTAGTGCTCAAAAGTCCAAGTATGAATTTGTCTAGAAGATCATGTCTCCAGTTGATTGAGAGCCATTAGTGCTTTATGTAAGAGAAGGTTGATGCTTGGCCTCAGCTGTGGCTCCTCCGTCCCCGATCAACCAGGGTCGATCAGTGTATGAAACAAGCATCCCTCCCACTCGTATCTCAAGTATCTCAATGGGTCCTGCAGAGGAAAAAGGGGAAACACATTAGTGTGAAAATCTGACTGCACAGAGGAGAGCCACTTGACAGAGAAGTCACAGTCGCTTTTCACAGAGCAAAATGAAAATATACCAAGGTATGCCCATTCCCCACACACAAGCATCCAGACACTTACACAAGTCATCAAAGTTAATAGCACTGAACTGTCTGGCACATTTTCTCTATGGATTAAAAAAAATTTAAAACCTTCCGTTTTGTTAAAAGACAAAAGGGACGGCTGACTCTCCTTAAATAGCTGTGATTTTTTTTCAGTTTTTTCTTAGTCAAGTCTGGACTGGTTCATTGAGCAGAGGACCCATCTGGGTCATTGTGGCTCTTATAAATCTGATCCTGTTGTTGAGATATTGTTTACCTTCTCTGAGTAAGGTGCAGCTGATGCCTCTAACTTTTAACAATCTCTAAAGGAGCGTGAAATCCTCCGATTAAGTTTGCTTCACCACCATAGCTTTCTAAGTTGCACTGAGCCATCTCACGCCCTTTGACTTTCTCACACACATGGCTGCATGTACTCATGCATGCCTTTTTGCACTCTCATGCACCTTTAAACACATGCACATGTATAGCTTGAATATCAAAATATATGCATATGAGTGTGACACACCCACTTACTTTCATCATAACTTTGTCTGAGTCACAGATATACTGTAAGCACCAGGACAAGCCGGTATCCATGCTTAATGTGCACCAGATTTACTTTTGAATGCTCTGATGTTTTGCAATGTAGGTCATGTCTATTTTGTATTCTAGTGAACTTTGCATACAGTATCTCTATTACAGATGTAATGCCTCTGGCATGCAACACCGCAATTATTTACCTTTCATTTTGTTTAATGCTTTTCAGTGATCATAATGAAATGTAGTTGATCGAAGGAAACAAAAATCTAAGTAAATGATGCATGCAGAATGGGGATGAGCAAACAGACAACTGTGTCTCTTGGCAGACTATCACCACTAACAATCAGACAGAGAAACAACAGCTAATTAATATTCATTGGCAAAATGTGTCTCACTCTGACACATTTATTGAGTGTAATTGCACACCGTGCACTTGCCAGGTTGGGAAATGGGATGAGGACAATACAGTTAGGAGACGCACTATATGCACACATATGACTATTGTGTTATAGGACAACAAATCAGAGCTACAGGTTTATGTTTACAAATGTAGCTGTAACAATCTAACCAATCACCTCAATGATATTTTGAATTAATTATGGAAGCAGCAGGTTCGCTCATTTACTTGATTAAATGAGGTGTCGCACTAGTGACGTTGGCATAACGTGGGGTTGAAATCAAAAGCACGCAACCTTTAAAATGGAGGAGCAAAGGCACACAATAATTCATTAGCATCAAGGAGCAGGTTTTTTTTTCATCGCTAGAAGGTCATTTGTAATCCAAAGGTAAGAAGTGAGGGATACAGAGGCTGTTGCAGCTCTGGGAAGACAAAGTCAGTGGACCTTTTGATTAAACATACAAATGGAAATGCTGCCAAAGGTGTTCGCTGTACAAAGTATCTGATATGTTTTAATAATAGTTACCCCACCCACATGTATATAGAGATACATGTGCACAGAAGAGATTGTTATGCATACAGCTGCTGCCTAGTGGGAGTGAAACACCATCCAAGGGGAGAAGAAGAAAGAAGAAAGAGAGAGAGAGAGTCAGGGAGAGAAAGAGAGAGAGGGAAACACAGAGAGAGAGAGAGAAAGAGAGAGAGGGAAACACAGAGAGAGAGAGAGAAAGAGAGAGAGAGAGGTGGGCTATGAACTAGAGCTGTGAGCTGTAGGGAGTAGGTCAGTGCAGTTGAGTCAGTCCTGACTCATGATGGAGGCGGTGAAGATCCACCTCCTCCTTGCCCATTACAACTTCATCCTCAAGCCTGGAGCACTGGAGCTCAGATAGCCATTTTAAAAACAGTGAAAAACACCTACAACCATGGTCAGAGGAGCAGAGCTTTGTGTGTAACAGGAACAATCAGATAACAAGTCATGGCTGTATTAAACAATGAACGATGAATCCAAAACTGACAGACCCATTTTTGCGTCTATAGCTGGTCAACTTGTGCAAGTGTTTCTCCCACCTCCCGCTCTGGGTGCCATCAATGCATACACATTAGTCGCCTTCCATCAATGCATTCTCTCCACAAAAATGAGGCAGCTGGTTAAGGTTTGAATTGATTCATGTAAAATAATGACCTTAATATAAAATTTAAAATACATTTTGGAAGCATATTAATATTCATAGGCTACGACTTAATGGCATATTTTGTTAAAGTGCAAAAGTACCCATAAATACATATGTTTATGCCGTATTTCTAAGTTAGAGAAAAAAAGGTTTCTTTGGTATTAGTACCAAAACTCAGGTGTTGTACAGGAAGTAGTATCGAAAAATTTGGAACAATACCCAGACCTAGTAAACACTGCACCAACACTGTGTGTGTGTGTGTGTGTGTGTGTGTGTGTGTGTGTGTGTGTGTGTGTGTGTGTGTGTGTGTGTATGTGTGTGTGTGTTTGTGCGCGCGCGTGTGTGTGTGTCTGTTGTGTCTGTGTGTGTGAGCATGCTGCTGCCAAACTCATTAGGATCCATTTATACAAGGTAAATACAGTGAATGTTGTACACTGAGAGCAATCATCTTGAGTTCGAACATGCATCCACACACGCTCCTACATTGCAGCAACACAATACAGCCCAAACACCATTAGCCTCCACTGCATTACTGTTTCTCTTTCACCATCTCTCTCTCTGCCTGCCTCCATCACACATGCTCTCTTTTCCCTGTCTCTTTCTTTCTCTCTGTCCCACATTTTCTTTCTCCCTCTGTATCCTTACCCCGCCACCCTCTCAATCTTTCTCGTATTTCTCATGGCTGAATATCTACTGATCCCTAATCCAGACGCTGATTTTAGATTGTGAGGCCGGCGGGGTCATGCATTGGATTTAGAGTCATCAGTGTGTGCTATTCATACTTTTCAGCCTTAACCTCCGAGCTTCCAACTCTAAACAGATGTGTGTGTGTGTGTGTGTGTGTGTGTGTGTGTGTGTGTATGTATATACGCAGAGTGCTGCTGATTGGTGGCGATGTTCACATCAGCCTGTGGATGAACTATATCTGATAATTAAATACAAGATTTTTCATGTAGAATTTACTGTAAAGCCATCAGTTTTGTCCACTAACACGTCTCTCTCTCTTCCCCAGCCCACCGAGTCACTCTCATTTTCTCTAATTTTCGCCCCCACAAGAGGCGAGGAAGACACAAGATGAGGAGGAATGAACTCACTCATCTATTTCACAACCCTAACTGTTCATCTGCAGAGGCTTGTGCAAAGGTACAGATTCCACTACCTGTGTGTATCTCTTTGTGTCTCCTGTAACAGCCTTTACTCGTGTATATGTGTAATACATGTGTGTGCAATAAAGAGTTACTTAGGTGTCAGTGTATAGGAAGATCTTAAGGCTTTGGATGAAATCTGAGGGAAGCAGGTTTTCTTGTTTCAACCAGAAGGACATGAATTAATTAGAGCTCCTCTCTGAAAGAACTTCCTGAGTTTGAGACTCGTTAGTACCAAGAGCTTCCAGAAAGACACAGATACAATTTAGTTTTAGTGTTGTCAGCAGTCTCTCGTGAAAATTTTAAAGTCCCTGTACATTTTTCAGTCAATGCTCACTGCCTACAAACATCACACTCAGCACACATGCATCATACTTGGCACGCATACATCTATGCACCTACCCACAAATATATACACTCATAAATATACATAAACAAATACGTGTATGCATAGACTCACAGGTGTGCATCAGTGCATGCAACTGCTCTTTTTCTTCCTCCTTTTCTCTTCCTGACAAACACACTCATACATGCACAAACACTCACCGCTTCTTCCTGATCTGTCTGCGTGCGTCTTAGCGCCCATGGCGGTGCCTTTCTCGCTATTCCACTCACTTTATCCATCCTTTTGTTTCCTATTTTCCATCCTTTCCTCTCTCTCTGTTTGGATAATCCAAAGTTCAACTGGAGTAGAAAGCACTCTTAAATTAGAAAACACTATGAATGATTCAAGAATGTTTAAGTTGGACAGAACAAGGGATTCTGTGTCAAACCGTTGTGGTGGTTGATTTGCGTAGGATTGTTTTCTGGGGCTTGAGGGAAGGTGGGTGAGGAGGCACACAAGGTGGAGGAGTATTTGCTGTCGGCGGGAAACTGTGGCTGACGGAGAGGCCACCGTTTTCCAACATTAGATCATGAGGAAGAGCATGAGGTGGAGGAGGGGAGGAGGAAGAGCAGCAATGCACTGGGCTGAGCCTCAAGTCATTCAGCTCAGCCTGTAAGTGTAGTTCTGTGTCGTCTACATCATATTGGAGGTCACAGTCAGGACAGTAACCGTGGTACTGGACCTTCTCACTGAAACGGACACGCTCCCTCTCGCGAGGCTCCCTGCCGGGCGCCTTGGGGCATTTGTTCTTTTCATGACGGAGTAGTGGCATGGGTCTAGGCAATGTAGGAACAAGCCCCGACTCAGGGATCCCGCTGTCACTAGAAATGAAACACGGTGTGGAGGAGAATAAATCCCTGTTTGGTTTCAACGGGAAAACCCCGCCATTCCTCAACAGAGACCCGTTAGCCTTGGATATATTCCCTGATAACACTAATGTTGGATGAGGCAGATTCTTAATGTTGTGATCCTCGGCTCTTAGTGTGGTATGTCTCGGTGGTGGTAGGGGCGGGTGGGGTTTCTTGAGTACAGTCAGTACTGCAGGAGGGGTGACAGGGACCGGGATGATGGGCGCAGGTGTTTTAAAGATGCAGTCATCGGGGAAGAGCTTCATCTTTTCCAGGCTGGAAGCAGTGGTGGTGGTGGTGGTGGAACTCGAACTGGAGTTGAGCGTGTCCGTCTTAGAGCTGTCTGTCAGTCCGTCCTCCTCCAGTTGCAGGTCACAAGTCAGGGTGTCAATCTCATGAACAACCTGGTGACAAGAAGAAGACATGTCACTGTGACGGCTGAGGTTGGGAATAATAAACAATGTTGCATGACCTACGACAAACACAGCTAAAAAAAAAACACTGACGCTGCTAACTTGGAAAACAATGATGATCGTAATAGGAGCCAGGTGAGAAAAGAAGATGAAAAATTTACTCTTGTTTAGAATTAATGTCTTTATCTCCTCATGTTCCTAAATAATGAATAAGAAAACATATTATATAAAATTTAAAGATACACTTTATGATTTATGAGTTTAAAAACTGATTAAGATATCACTATGACAACCATGCCAGAGTGAAAAGAAATATCACTACATTTTATGAGATCAGCCATGAGCCTGCCAGCCTCTGACTTAAATGATATACTACAACAATTCCATGCACCTTCAGAACTGAGAGAAGTAACGATACCAACTATTTTCTTGAAAAATTGATCATTTGGAATACAAAAGCAGTGTTAGGGATGAATGAAAAAGACATTGTCAACATTTAACAAAGACACACAGGGATATAACAAATAGAAAAGAGTACAGATATGAAAAATCAATAGACTGCAAGTCTCCTGTTGGGAAAAATTAGCACAAATGTTTGTTATATTCTGCTGAAAGTAAGCAAGAATACTTAAAATACTGCAAAAAAAAAAAATATGAGCACAACAGCCTGCACAACAGGAAACAATTCATCATGCCATGAGTTAACTCCAAGCAACTCTGGTATGAAAAAGAGACAAAGAAACAAACAGATATTTTACAGAAAGCAAAAGACATGCAAAATCACATCAGCAATCCACTCTGCAAGCAACATAATCTGAAAGAGCAAATACTGTCAGTTGTAGTGGTGCAATAATGCACATAGTGTCCCTGGGTGGGAAAGAAGACATAAGAAATGCAGTGTGGCATAGCCCATTGAATATTTTTGGGAAAGGAACAGGGCTAAACAAAGAACTATTGAAATATTTGAATGAATTTGCAATCTAGGACTGTGACATCATTTATGAATACGATACACTGTAGACCGTCATTCCAAATGTGGACAATAAACAAAATTGTAATAAAGAGGAAATGGCAGAGATGCTCAGCTCATTGTAGTAAAAAAATTAATATAATATTTTGTCTCAGGTGTAGATAGATATTTAGATCGAAAGATACTTCCTTTGTCCTTTAAGAGGAAATTTGTTTTCACAGCCTGCATAGGGAAATATGACAGAACTGTTGCAGCAGAAATTCGGTTTGCTGGCACCATAAAGGCAACGCTGGAAAATGATGTAAAGATGCAGCAGCACAAGTGGAGGCAATACATAAAACATACACACAGTACATACATACACACTGTGGTTGCGGTGCTCAGCTGAATTTGATTTAATATCCACCAATCAACATGAACCAATCTAAAAGGAAAACAAGGAACCCACTACAGAACTAAACAGTGACATTAGTGCCACACACCATTAAGTGAAATGCCTCTAGTTGTGAACTACTGATGTACAACATATTGCATTTTGTCCACTTGCACTGTGGGCACATCCATGGCCAAAGTTACT
Organism: Seriola dumerili; assembly: GCF_002260705.1. Taxonomy (NCBI): domain Eukaryota; kingdom Metazoa; phylum Chordata; class Actinopteri; order Carangiformes; family Carangidae; genus Seriola; species Seriola dumerili. The sequence goes on along the minus strand of NW_019174545.1, from coordinate 3,673,290 downwards.
CTCCCATACATTTATGTGTGCAGTGCTGAGGCAATAATGGAAGCTGCAAGGACTGAAATTGCAAGCACATGTAATAAACATCGCCCAAGGAACCATTAGCATGGGGAATGAAATTAAAAAAGCAGTTTAACAAAAGGAAATACACATGGTGCTAGACTCTGCTGTGAATGAATAACTGATGTACTGTAATGTAATGTCCATGTCCTTCAGCCATTTTCCTGAAGTCTATCAAAAAATATTCCCATTGGAGAAGAGTTCCTTACTGGTTTACTTCCATTAGTGGAGTTATTATTGCTTTGATGCCCAGAATTGAAGTGCGGTGTTGGACATTTTATTACTAGCTGCCTGATTACTAAGGATCCAGCAGTCAATGAGTGTAATCTAATATAAAATGAGCTGAGTTCATAGTATCCTATAGATGAAACACTGTAGAAATAACCTGCAAGGAAAACTCATCAGAAAGAGAAAGTTAATATATTTCCTTTTACAACATTCATAAAATAATTACGATAATGACAATGAGCTTATGTTCATTTTCTGGATTAGTGATGCTTATCTCAGAGGAGCCCACTATAAACCACCATTGCTATCATCTAAGGGTTTAAAATGCATGTCCAAACAGTGGCTGGAGAAGAGGCTGAGAGAGAAATCAAGAGAGAGAGTGATGAGGAGAGAAACAGAGAGCGAGTGACTGAGAGGGAGAGATAAATAGAAAGATAGAGCAGGGGCAGAGAAGGCAATGGAGCTAAACTCTCCATGCAGTCTTTAAATGGATAATTTGTTGGGACACACACAAGAGGTAATACCAGTATCCCAGTGTGCAGGCCCTGCTGTGGGCCAGGCAGCCTCAATGGCTATGCCAAGCATCTGGGCAGGGTGTCTCCTCAGAGCCAGGCTCTGCTCCAGCCCTGTTTGTGAGTTATAACAGATAACTGCATTTCAAATGGATTATACCCCAAACACTGGCTTTGATAGCAAAACTCCCTCGAGGTATGTGTTTAGTGTGTGCAGTGTCAGAATAACTGATCATCTACACAATTTCCTGCAAGCAAAAAAAAAGAAAGAAAGAAAGAAAGAAAGAAAGAAAGAAAGAAAGAAAGAAAGAAAGAAAGAAAGAAAGGGCACATCACAAAAAAATCACAACATAGATTACAATGCCTTCTTGTTCTCATTTATCTCTTGCGCCTGCTGTGAGACATTGTAAACTGCTGAAAAACACAAAAGAAGTCTAATTCAGCTCAACTTGAGAAAAGGGGAGCAGAGAGGCAGAAGGAGACAGATGCTGTGTCGACTGCCCATCCATAATGTAGGAACCAGAGGCTGTACGCAATAGGGTTTTATTAGAATGACAGCCTGTCATGTTAGGGTGAGATGTTTGGCACAGCAGGCCAGGTGCCTGGTGGCTGGTAGAGGAATGTAAACATAAAAAACAGGTAGGACTGCAGGTTATTACAGCTGAGGTAGCAGCAAAGGATTCAGTGATTGGCATGAGAGGAAACACTGATTTGAAACAAGCACTGAAACGTGAAAACAGAAAACCTCTGCACGGAGGTGCTTCTAGATATTATTTGCTCTGAGAACAATTTACTGCAAATAAAAACATTAAATATGCTCATATAATCCCCGATTCCTTCAGAGAGACCCCCCCCCAACTCCTATTCAGCACCCCTGTCTTTGCATCACTGAGATTTGAATAACCAATCAGACAGCTGAGAGTTTTGATCTTTAACAAGGACTCTGTAGAGAGAGGAAGACGAAGGAAAGCAAACAATGAGATAAAGAAAGGATGAAGATGAGTGGCTGTGATAAATACAGACATGTGGTGGAAGATAACAAAAGACAGAGAAAGATGAAGATAAAGAAACAGAGAAGACACCACGAGATACAGAGAGAGATGAGAAGTGAAAAGACAACTGCTCTATTATTTGGCAAGAGATAATTCACAGCAAACAACAGTCAGCATTAAGATGATGAAATGCAACGCAAAAGCGCTTTCCTGGTTGAACCAACTTGTCCATTAAATATTAATTGTGATTACATTTTTCTCACTTTCATCAGAGCCTGTGAGTCAGGGTGAAGGAGCTGTCCTGTCATTTCACACCCCACATCCTGATGTGCCAAATGTCTCTCATATGGGAGATAATGATCAAATACATTAGTGGGTAGGAGCACAGGCTGTATGTTTTGTGTTTGTGTGTGTGTGTGTGTGTGTGTGTGTATTGTCAAAGCCGTTTCCAGGCCCCAGTGAGGTGGACATCAGCCTCCCAGCTCCTCTCAGACAAGAATGCTTAGAAAGATCATCCTCAAACCAAGCTTGTATAAAAGCTGTAACACATCATATGGTAGACTAGTGCATATATGCAAGGTGTCTTATGGCGTTTCCTGTTCATTTACCTCTTTGAGCTCTTTGGCTACATCCTTGAGGTCTCCCAGGATGGTTTCCAAATTCTCCACGATTGTCTTGATCTCCTTTTTCACTTGTACTTTGGAGACTACTCCTTCAGCGTCTGCATTTGGTGTCCCTGACATTCTTCAGTTTCGGGCACAGTCTATTTCGTGAAGGATCTCAGGTCAAATCCTTTGGTCGCCACGCTGCCACTTTGCCAACGCATTTTTATTCAGTCCTCCGCTCCCTTTTACTTTTGCTCCTACATCACGGCCAGGACGGAGCGAAGTGGCGTCGGGCAGTGTTGTGTATCTACCACTAGGCATGCGCAATAGAGCGTAACACCAAAAATTACGGTTATGTTAAAATATTGTATCATACTGTGAGAGAAACCGTCCACAGGTTTGTGCACCTTACACGTCTATGTCCAGCAACAACAAAAGATGACGTGCCAGGAATATCCTTCACGTCGAAAGAGCGCTAAATTCAATGAAATGGCCAAACACTAACACGTTAAAAAATGTGTTAACTGTAGTAAATAAAGAGAAGAACAGGAGGAAAGAGTCCACAGGCAGTTATCCAAACCGCTACACCGTCGGTCGTTATTTTAATGGTCCATAATCCTCAGGCATCGACAAAATGGTAATACAGTCCCCTTTTTTTCTCAAATAGTATACGGTTCTGGTTGTGATACACCCCTGAAAACTGCCAAGTACCGACACCCCAGAGGGACTTTCCTCCGAAAAACACCCCGTCAGTTTCATCCTGTCTCCATCGCAGCCTCCTTGGAGAGTCTGAGCAGCCAACGTACAGGCGCTGAGGATGCTCTTGCTCTTGCTCTCTCTCTCTCTCTCTCTCTCTCTCTCTCTCTATTTCTCTCTTTTTCTCTCTCTCTTGACACGGCTGCTGTTAGTTTGTTCCCATTTCATAACGCAGGCATGCCAGGGTTGAAGAGGTCCCCCATTTATTAGTGCTATGACGAGGACTGTTGTGTTCAAGGACGCATCATGAGAAAATGGGCCCCTGGGTACAGACTAGTAAAAGGCCCCCAACTCCTCCTCTATAGGACACTCAGAGACACAAAATTATTTCATTTGTGTAGGCTATACATGTAGTTATCTTGCCTCTCTTTGGTCATTTTGCATAGATTTTGCAGTTTTGTGTCTATTTGTGGCCATATTCTTTCTCCTCTGGTTGTTTCACATCTCCTTGTATTTCTTTGCGGTTGTCTTGCATCTCTGTGGTTGTTTTGTGTCTCTTGTGGTCTCTTAGCATCTCTTGGTGGTCATTTTGCATCTCTTAGTGGTCATTGTGCATATTTTTGTGTCTCTTTGTGGTAGCCTTGCATCTGTGTTCATTTTGTGTCCGTTTCTGGTTATTTGTGTGTCTTTGTGCTCATCTTGAGTCTCTTATGGACATTTTGTGTGTTTTGTGTCTCTTTATTTTGCATTTCTCTTTGTAGTTGCTGTGCACCTTGTGGTTGTTTTGTGTATCTTTCTGGGCCTCCTGACCTCTTGGGCCCCTGGACCTGTGCCCTGTAGGCTTGTTCAGTAGTCCATCCATGGTTTTGTTTTACCTACCAGCATCTATTATCTATCTAAGCTCAAAATACTAATATTCTAAGTAAAGTTAACTTGAGCATGCTGTGTGGAGAACTTCATTTTTTCATTAATTTTCTGCAGAAATATAATTTGGATGATATGCAATATACTGTGAGGAATAAGATCAGCTACACTGTGACTGTTTCAATCAGACATCAGGTTTAAACCTCTTACAATTTTAACATTCCCAAGTCCTATTAAAGGGCTCAAACGCAATTTCAAATTGTTTATTAGTTTAATACAACTGATAATCATTAGTTTAGTTAGTTAGTTAGTTAGTTAGTTTATTCACTGGCAGAATAGTAACTACATCTGCCTTTATCATTGTCATCATAGTCACCATCACTTTAAAAAAAAGTTTTTCTCATTTTGTTGCAGACATAGTGAAAAGAGCTGTAATAAGGTAAAAATCTGTCAGCTGTAAAATGAAAAGTTACAGAATGTGTTAATGGTGAAAGCTCATAAAATAACGAATTCAATTTTTTAAGAATTAAAACTAAAAAATCTGCAACTAACAATTACTTTAATTATCAATTAATCTGCTGATTATTTTCTTGATTAACCGATTGGTCATTTAGTCAATAAAATGAAGAAAATGGTGAAAAATGTCCATTACAGTTTTTCAGTCAGAATGTAAGTATAGTTACAGGTTTTTATCAGTACTGAGTAATCGCTTAATCAACTAGTTGTTGCAGCTGTGATTCAAACATACTCAAAGAAGACTACATGTGTAAATTCAACGGTGGTAAAAAACAGGGTTAATAAAATCCCGGTTTCTGATTGGTCACTGCTGAGTCCGTCCCCTCGTGATTGCGGAAGTGTAAGTTACAGAAGTTCACCCTGCTGTCTCTGAAAAGCAGTGTTGGTCCTGTAGCCACTGTGCTGCTACTGTTCTGAATCAGAGAATAATATCCCACAGGAATGTCTTTGTCTTTCGAGGGGAGAGTCGTTCTTGTCACTGGGGCCGGAGGAGGTAAATACGTTGTGCAAACATAACGGGTCGTTAGCTAGGCTGTCACTGCTGCTAACTGTAACTACGCTAAAATAGGCTTTGTAACGTTAGCTCCTTATGCTAACTTGTTAGTTACGTAGATCTCTGTTAGGCAAACGATAAAAACAGTGAATGCACAAGTCTCGATTTCTGTCTGTTGTATGAGCTGCCCAGCAGATAATCTCGTATCTTGCCGATTGCTAACACTGGCCAAACAGCTGCAAGTCGCAAAGTCGTTAAAATAAACAATCTATGAACCTCCTGGAAACAATGAAACAACTTTGTTGATGTTGCTATAGGACCAATACTGTATGAATTGGACTAGCAGCAGACGTTTGTCAGTCTTTGCATTTGAATAACGCAGAGAGCAAAGTACACCTAACGCAATGGCTCCAAATAATTCCACTGTAAGTATGTGAAAGGGCACATCCACCAACAACCCACAGTCAGTGGCCAGCACAAATATATGGGCCTCGTATTACCCATTCAATAAACCAAGTATGTAAACCAGTGCATCTGTGGGGCTTATCATGTCAGTAATGAACATATTCAAACAAATATAAGAGTATCTGAACAATCTGAAATGTTGAGATATTTCAAGTGAAGCTTTCACTGTGAGATTTTCTGTCACTAATTTTAACCCCCTACATCAAGAGAGGATTACTGTATTTCATAATAAAAGAAAGTCAAACAAGACCTCACTGGAGTAGTGTTTTATTTGCAGAATTAAGGTAAATTAGTTTTCAACAAGTGCTTGGCCAGGCTTTTGCAACATAGAAGTAGCATATTAAAATTTTAGAAACCCTAAGATCATTAGATATATAAAATAGGTAACATGTATTAAATCTAAAATCACAGAATAAGAATTAAAAACTACTGTCATTTTCAAATTGATTGATAATAACCCAGCCTTAGTTATTAAAGCTATCTGATAATCCTGAAGGTTTATTTCCCTCATTAAAACAGATCAAAACACTATAATAAACTAATGTACAATAAAACAGACTACTTGATGTTGGTGTTGCAAATCTTTCAGTTTTAACTCCTGAAAATGTCTGAAATAACTTTTAGTATGCAGTTTATGAGCTCTAGTTTTCTGTCTTTTCTCTCATGGTAGCTTAATTTTTTATTTTTATTTTTTATGACATGGCTGCTTTTAATTTCACAACAAGAAATGGTATGTCAAATTATTTATTCAGCCAACATAAATGGTTTACTTATGCTAATAATACAAAATTTCCGTATTACAGTTCAAATCAATGTTTTGATTCCAGGTTTTGTGGGGCCCTGGTTCCACTATTTACCTCGTATGTTCCCCCTGATAACTGTGGATATTGATGGGTGTGTTTCATTCTGTAGACTAATCTGCCTTTCTTTCTGCAGGCCTTGGCAGAGAATATGCACTGGCTTTTGCTGAAAGAGGAGCCTCAGTTATAGGTAAAAAAAAAGGATCATCATTTTGAGCCCCTTATATCTCATTTTTTAGAACAGGTTTAGTGGATATACTGTGGTTAGTTCAGCCAGGACTAGAGCTTATGTACTTATTGAAATGCCTGCTGAAACTGAATCCTTGTAACCTCAATTGATGTTTTTTTTTGTTTTTTGGCCATCTGTGTCATGTTGACATTTGGCCCAGCATGAATCCAGATGTTTTATGTGAGTTGTTAGGGACTGAACATCAGTTTCATTTATCAAATATACCTTTTCAGCAATCTTATTTAAATGTTGGCTTTTTAACACATGTTCATAATCATTTGCTGCTGACTACACATATGGAAAAGCAGTGGCATTGATTTCATTTATGTGATGTGTAGATTCTTGCACCTGCATGACTCAATGCTTGAGATGATCACAGGTTTTAGAGATGTCCTGGGTTTCAGGGATGCACCGATATGATAAGTGGCAGCCTTGACATAACTCATCTACAAATCTTGGTAAAAGTGTCCAAAAGTAAATACAATGTCGTTATGAAAATACACTTTATGCCATCAGTCATTCAGTCACAAACCAGACTCAATTTTCAGTTTTAGACAATCCCTGGTTTCAAGTTCAATTACTTGAAATAATATTCCAATGAGTTTCATGCTGTGAGTTAGAAAGATTTCAAACAAAGAAGGGCTTCTGCATGTAATTGGGACTCAGTATCAGCAGATGACCCCGAGCGAAGGTATCGAAATTGGTATTGCGAGAGGAAAAGTTTGATCGGTGCATCAATAGATTTAAGTGATTTTTTGAGATAGGTTGTACCACAGAATGTGGCATTCCATTCAGAAATATGCATCGCATTGACCGTCACAGTAATGATGTTACTTTTTAGACAACACAGTTGCAGGTGTTGGCATAAATATTTGCCCTTCCCAAAATGATAGCTTTCCCTGCTGCCTGGACTGGATTTGCCCTTGAACTCTGACAAGGAATCAGCTTAGCTATACTCTTCTCCTAACCTAATCACTCGTGGAGAATTGCAGAACTCACCCCATTATTGCTAATCTTTTTCTTCTTGCTGCAATAAAGTGAATGACCTTGGGGCAGACACTAAAGGGGGTGGAAAGAGTTCTGCAGCTGCTGATAAGGTGGTGGAGGAGATAAGAGCGAAGGGAGGCAAGGCCGTGGCAAACTATGGTGAGAAGTTTGGACTAGCCTTCTTGTCTTGAGTCTTCTCTGATAAATCATTATCTACGTCTGTGTTTTTTTTTTCTTTTATTGCTTACTGTGTAGTAAGCTTATGTAATTGTCGACTTAAAAACAATATTGATTTTTTTTTCAGTCTGACTATCTCACTGATGAAGCTGTTAGCGATTATTGAAGACAAATCTATTCCCTACTTAATCTTTGTGCATCTCATATACGTACAAAAAAAAAAGTTTAAAATAACAAAGCAAGACTTTGATCAATGTGTCTCATAGGTGGTTTTGAACCAGATTTGCATGTGGATTTGATACAAAGGCATCATTTACCCGAAAATTTTCATATTTTCTAGCCAGTTTAAAGCAAAGTCCAGCGGTCAATAAAAATGTTATTTCACACATCATTACTTAACAAACTGAGCAAGGGAAGCCTATCGAGATTCTCTTGTATACAATAAAACTTTCTCACAAGCTTTCTCTCAAGCTTTTTTTATTGTAACTGTAACAAGTAACATTGTTTTTATCTGTAAACTTACATGCAAACAGGAAATATGTAGCCTAGAATCAGCTTTATAACTGTAGCCAAACTATGAATGATTATTACATAGTAAAAAATATAGTAAAAAATTATTAAGTTAACATTTCATCACTTATTAATTTTTGGTTTTCTATTGTGCACATACAGATTCTGTAGAAGATGGAGAAAAACTGATCCAGGCAGCGCTGGATGCATTTGGAAGAATAGGTGCGTATTGTTTTTGTATGGCAGAGCTGTGGCTGTCAAAGTTGATACCTATCCTAAGTGCTGCATAATTAAAATAACTCAAATTAAATGATTGTTAGTAATGTTATTACTATACATAATTAAATTCAGTAATTTGTCTTTTCTTCCAGATATTGTTGTAAACAATGCTGGGTAAGTCATTTCACAGCAATAATCACACTTTATCTGTTTTCAGAGTGGCCATTTATTGCTGGCGTTTATTAATGGGCATATGGGCCACTATAATCATGTAAAAGAAAACCTTAAGTTTGGCACAAAGAGTGAGAAGACTTTACTTTTTTTTTTTCTTTTTTCTTTTTCGGCAAGGATACTTCGGGACCGATCATTTGCCAGGACGAGTGATTTGGACTGGGGTAATTAAATTATTTCTGCTATTTACATTCACCCTCATTCACTCATGCTGTGTATGGGGTCATCTCATACCATCACATTATCTCCTTTTGTTTGGCTCACCTCATTATCAAACAGTGTCACTATGCTATATGTAGTACACTACATTTGTTTTTAACTTGGGTTTGTTGTCCAAGTACCTTCTCTTTTAAAACAGATTGTGTGTGTGGGAGTTTAAAAATCTACTGTAAGCTGGATCTGATCCACAGTGTTCTGATGGGAAATAGCAGAAGTGTATAATGTTATGTGTTGTGTGGTAATATTTGTGTAATGTTCTGTCATTCCTCTTCCTCTCCATTTCAGACCTGATTCAAAGAGTTCACTTGAGAGGCTCTTTCCTGGTGACTCGAGCTGCCTGGAACCACATGAAAAACCAAAAGTTTGGCAGGTAACTCGCCCAGCTACTGACAGCTATTGACATGGACAAAATGAGGGCCGTCCTCCTATTACGTGGGTAGTACTTCTGCAGGTCCAACAAAGTTACAGTATCCTCAGCAGACAGACCATTGCTGGACAGTATTCAAGAAGATATCAGTACGGCATAAAATGCTGTGTGGCAGGGTCTGATTCAGATGTCAGACAAAGGTACAAAAGATACTCAATGATTTTCATGTGCTGCATTTTAAGTGGGCTCTTGAGGATGTGCACTTGAGGTAATGATTATATAAAGCATGTGTGCCATCACATTATTATACACATAATCTGACTCTCTGACTTTAATACCACTTTCACTTGATACCCTTTAATATGTCTGGCTCCATTGGTTTCATGGTGTAAAATGGAAAAAAAAACCCTGCATACTAATAAAAGCCAAAGACAGCACATTTAATATGAATATGTAAATCAGTAAAGAAAGAGGGAAATTACTTAATTTGGTTATGCAGCACTGTAGGTTAATCTCTGAACATTTTAAATACTGTTTAAATTGATGACTCCACAAGAAGCAGCAACGATGTCTGTGGAGGCTCATCTCATTCTTCCAAGTAGTACAGCATAAGAAATTCAAGTGTCCAGTGGTCTGAAGTTTGTAGAATTGAAGGTGTTTTGCCACTCGGCTGAGATTCTTCACCTCTTGAATGAGAAGTCCAGTGGATAATAAATACTGACCTGAAGCAGTGTGGATCTATGCAGATATGTACTTAGAGCTGTTACGATACCAGATTGTCACTACACAATTATCGTTGCCAAACCTTTTTTCAAATTTTTGATAGGTATATAAAAAATATTGCTAGAAAATTTTAAAAAGAGAAATGTCATCAATTTTGTTATCAGTTTATCAGTATTCATCTTTAACGTTATTTATTATGTGTTTTGTCTCTTTTTTTGTCTGTACAAAGGTGTACAGAAACAACAATTACACTTAATGGATGGTGAAAAGGCCACCAGATGAAAATGACAAATATTATCAATATTATTATCAAGTGTATTATTAACACAATATCAGTATTTACATTTTTTAGATAACATTAGATAACTTTCTCACATGAGACATTTAGACTTGCCAAACACAGGTGCAACTAATAACACTAACGATGGCTGCATTGTGATACTGAACAATCGTTAGCGTTAGCAGTTACACCTGCGAGTTTCCTGCTATGACAAGCAAAAATGTGTTCCCTGAAAAAGGCCTAGTGAGTGAATCATAATTTGCAGAAGGTCGCACAACCCATCTTACTTTCTTACATTAAACTGACATTTTGCAGAAGGTTTTACTGCACTGAGTTAAAGAGCAGCTTATTATTGAGTAGAGAACAGTTGCAAATAATGCAGTTGGCTTTATATCAAGGTTTTGATGTACGGAGACAAACACAATAATCAACAGCATTTCAGATTTTGTAGTATGAATATACATTTTGCAGTGCTCACGGGCAAGCTCAAAATGTAATCTTTCTGTGCAGTCACCCCAAACAAAAGTTTATGCCGCATTCAAAGGTAAAGCCATAGCTGAAAGAAATGAATATGAGAAAGGTCCATGGCCTGGCTCTGCACAATACAGAAATGCTGGATATAGAAGCCAAGGTTGTCAATAAAGCTATATGAAAGCATGGAAGAACACATATACATATTCCTACCACGTATCAGGTCCCCAATGCAACATTTTATCATATGATGTGCCATAAGGATTGAAAGATGTGTTTTTGTAGTAACACTTGATAGTTTGAAAGGTTCCCTTAGAAACTGAATCATTGTATATAAAAAGTATGGATTTGAAAAATGTACTCTGGTGGTTCAGCGGTAGTGTACAGTATGAGCGTGCTGGGATATGGATCACTGCTTTCTGATGACCAGTGAGACAGTGTGTTACAGATGTCTCCTACAGTTAATGTAGCATTGATGCTTAATTTCATTACTTTTCCTTGACTGAAATGAAATATCTGCGTGAGATTACTAGCAAAATTGTATGTGTAAGACTGTGTGTCCGCTGTGCATACATGCGTTTATTTCTGCATTGAGCCTGTGTTCATGTTTGTTCAAGTAAAATGTTAATGTGTTCAGTTGTGTATCAGTGATTAAGTAGTTGGGAGCTGTGTCTGTGTGTGTGAATGGGCTAGCATTGCATGACTAGGTGCCTACATGTGTGTACTGTGGTGTGTTTATGCATGCGTGAAAAGTATGTACCACTCTGTGAGATTATGCGTGTATGTGGGGGGCCGTCTGTGTCTCCCATTACTCCATAGCGATTTCTGTCACTTTGCATTAACACTGACTTGTTGCCTGGGGTTGTCTGTGGCCAGAATCATCATGACGGCTTCAGCCGCAGGCATCTATGGTAACTTTGGCCAGGCCAACTACAGCGCTGCCAAGCTGGGCATGCTAGGGCTGGCAAACACCTTGGCAGTCGAGGGACGCAAGTACAACATCTACTGCAACACTATTGCTCCTGTTGCAGGGTCACGCCTCACTGAGACCGTCATGCCCCCAGGTAAGCACAGAGATTAAACAACACTCATAATTGCATGCAGTTGGTCTGTGTAATACATACTGTGATGTTCTGCTAGGTATTTGGATGCACACATGCTCTCACATATGCACGTTGTTTGGACAGGCCAAAGTAGGCAAATGTTTTCTTTTTTTTTTTTTTAGAGCAGCTGCATAATGTAATGCCCATGTAATGTTGATTTATGAAATTTGAGGCAACAGCACTCCCGTTTGACATGCAAATTTGTCATCTAATATTCAAGAGCTGTGTTTTTTTTTTTTTTTTGCTGTTCCAAGAGCCATGATGAAATCATGCACCCTGTAAGTGCTTTAAAAGTTTTGATGTGTCAGCCCTTGATTTAATCAGGCGGCTCTGGCCTCCTTATTTTATTGTAGGTGTTAGCTATGCTTCCAAATATTCAAAAAAATGAGTAAGTATGCTAATGAAATATTTATATTTTCATGTTAAAAACATTTCCTAAGACAGCAGGTAATGCACCATTGGATACATAAAGTGAATAATGAAATATAGCCCAGAACAGCTCATACGCCTGGGATGCTGTGTGTTGCATATGAACTTTATATCAAACAAAAACTAAAATATCAATATTCAAAATAACAACCAGTCAGAGAATTTTTAGCATTGTCTGCTGTGTTTTAAAATGATCCAATGAACCCATAAAGACCCATTAAACTCTATTGGTAAATGTCTATAAATCATTAGCATATTGTACATTATGCAGACTTTGGGTAGTTCAGTGTAAACAAGCAAAGCTGGCATAATGGAGGGTCTTCTTAACAGCAATACAACGGGATCTCTGTTTAAAAGGGACTTAAGTGACAAATTAAAGGAGTGGTTTTGTAGCCCTGCGGTGCAGGTCGACAGTAGCATCTGTCACACAGCGCTGTGCCAACTGTCATGGGATGGCCTCACCTTGGTAAATGACATGGTTCCATATGTTGGCTTTCACTGACTCGAGCTTCTCTAAAAAAAAATAGACACCAAAACTCATCTTGCTTAGCATTTTTTTAATACGAGACATATGGTGTGTAGGATTAAATCTTTAGTGGTTCATACAGGGAATTAAAAGCCTGTTCCATTTCAATATGTTCAGGACTTGATTTCGTATAATAGTAATTCATACTTATTTAATACTTCAGGAAGTTCAGTTTTAACTTATTTTCACTCAGACTTATACCAGTATTACTTTGTTGTTTTATATTTAATATTTGTCCAGCAGGTTTTTTTTCTATCACCCTCTGTCGTATTTGTAAGGAATAATCAGTGACTATTAATCCACGTCTATTAGTTCTGTGGAAAGAGGATGAATACTTTAGGCTTGTGTAATCACTCAGACCATGTATCTCTAGTATTTTCAAAATGAGAAAATTGAACAAACACTGCATCATTTTAAGATACACTAACTACCAAGCAGAGACACTAAAGTGGTAGCACTTGTTTAGGACTTATATGTTTTGTTTTGTCTCATTTAGACCTTGTGGCATCTCTGAAGCCTGAGTATGTTGCTCCCCTGGTCCTCTGGCTCTGTCATGACCAATGTCAAGAAAATGGAGGACTGTTTGAGGTAAACAGAAGAAAACATCTTCTTTCTTTCTCTTCAGTAAGATAAGAGTAAAGTCTCACTGCCTCTCTACTGCCTGTAGCTTTGTGTCTATTTTTTTCTTTTGTCATTGAGAACAATAATGTACAAATGACATATTCAGCTTCCATAAATAGACAATATTTTTTTGTGTCATCTGCTCATGTTTCATCTCCTTTCAGGTCGGAGCAGGCTGGATTGGTAAATGTAAGTACTGTGTGTTTTTCCTAAGGAAATGTCTGAAAAGTCTGTATGCATCTGTGATATTCATTAGCCCCTAGTTCACCAGTACTGGATGTGTGTGATGTTCACTATGCAACGACCTCTTTATTTGTGTGTTTCCATTTGTGCAGTGCGCTGGGAGCGTACTCAGGGCCACATTGTGAGACAGAAGAACCAACCCATGAATCCTGAGGCAGTCAGAGACCAGTGGGACAAAATATGTGATTTTACAGACGCCACCAAGCCTACTAATGTACAAGGTCAGAAATACACAAACTAGTAAACACACACTCAAATACACATAGTAACTGACAAAAGCGCATATATTGGTGCATGTATGTACAAAGTTTACATACTGTACATGCAACCTTACATATGCATGTGCATTCATGCACACACAGACACACACACATTGACGTGCAGACCCTACAGTAAATGTCATGTTAAGACTTTCCTGTGATGTAGGTCTTCATGACCTCATTCCTTTTGTCTTGAATGGTCATTTTTTCATTCCAAACATGATGATTTCTCTTAAAACCAGTAACAGCTCAACTGCTGCTTGGATGCCGTTAAGGCAGGTTTTCACACAGATTTTCTTTGAGTCCGAATCTGAGTTGGATCGCCCCCATCCGCCTCATAACCTTGCTGGTCTGCTTTCACTGGTTTGACTCACTCTGTGTTGAGTCAGAATGATTCAGTTTGCAGATCCGCTACACTGCATGTAATCAAATATACTTATCAATGAAGTAACCACGGTCATTGCTCTTTGGATTTGTGTAGGCTGACAACCTGGTACTCTTTGGTAACAATTATCTTTCATGTTTTCAAAAAGGATTTTAGCAGTGGAACAGAGACCCAGGGGTGAGACCCAGAAAGGTGGCTTAAACAGGGTATTTGCAGGTCTAGAAAAAAGTCTTCAAAAGCATTGAATTCTCTTTTCCTTGAAAAAAGGTCTTAGAAGGTATTAACAAGTCTTACGTTTAATCAGCAAAAAACGCTTGCCTGCTGTAGGCAGAAGTGTTGATTATAAAACGTTTCTTGATACGATTGCAGGCTGTCAGGAGACGTCATACACCTCTTAACTAAAAGTGTTGCTTTGACAGTGGATTGTGCAAGAGGCTGTTCAGGCAGCACCGTCAGACCTGTACGAAACACTGTCACCACTGCTAGCTACAGTAGCTAGGAAGCTCATCAATTCATAATAATGTCAGTTTTGGTAAAAACTTTAATGAAATTGAAATGATTGAACCATTTTTAATTGGTTAATTCATCCATCCATTTTCTTCCGATTCTCTGGGTCCAAGCATCGTTACTTTAAATGTACCACTAAGAATTACTGTAATATACCGTGGGGAAATACTGGGAAAAATAGAATACAATAGATGATAATAAAAATAAATAATTCTTTGCCAAACCACATGGTTTTCCATCATATGTTCATACTCCGGCCAGTATGATCATGTAACAGGTACTGAATCGCTTTCAGTGGGGGATCAAAACGGTCTTGAAACATCTTATATTCATCTTGTTCAAGAAATGCAGCGAATATTCACCAGAATCTCTGACACAAAGTAGAGTCGAAAAGTCAAAAATACAGATGTGTCAGTATTCCACTGATTTGCACCAATTGCCAGAATAATGCAATGGGTGTGTAATTGAAATGAACATTGAAGGAATGCAAGATTTTGATCTTTATTATTGGGGCTTTTAGTGTGACATTGGTAGATTGTTATGATATGAGAGGAAAAAAGGAAAGTTGGTAATAGATAGTGTTTATACTCAGTTGGGACATACTTATGATTAAAGGTGTCATTGGTCTGTGGAGCGGAACAGAAGGCATGGTAAAAAAACACCACCTTTGGAGAGCTCAAACACCATTATTTTCAACAAAAAATTGTCGTCATGTAGTCGCACTGTTTGACTGAACTTTCGTGAGAGTGAGAAACTTCTGCAACTGCATGAACTCTGTTTTCAACCGAATGAGCCCTTTTACGATCAGTTCATCTGTATGTACAGAGAGGACAAGATGGTGTTAGAGATCAAGAGAATGAGGTGGAGAAAAGAACTTGAGGTGAATAAGATGATGAGTATGAACAAGACAAGAGTTGTTCCTGATTATTGTTTCTCTCCGCCTCCTCCATCCCTCTCCACGCTCTCAGATGTACAATTGAAGAAAGGGCGGCAGTGCTAACATTAACTGAACTGGGGTGGCAGTCCCACAGGGCACTAGCTGGGCTCATTAGCATGGCTTTGAGGTGCCTCCTCATTTGTAGCTTATTACAGAGACTTGTTGCTGCCTCTGTTCTGTAACTGCCTGCCACTGAGTGATGGTAATTAGTAGCTCTGGTCTTCCCAGTCTCACTGTGTTTCTGTTTCTCTGTTGTCTCAGCCGTCTTCCATTGTTTGTGTTGAATCTGCATAGGTATTCGTAGCTTGTGTTACCGGGGTGGATATATTTACATTCTGTTTTTAGGCAATCTCTAGACAAACAAAGAACACACAGTGTAGACTCAAAGTCTTAAGTGTGTTAACAACTAATGTTGGAACAGGGAACTCATCATGTTTATTCTTAGTGCACGTGGCTCTCGCATCCTTTTATCCATTTTAAAGCTGCTCCTGGATCAGTATATGTTAGATTGAAATTCTATTGGAATTCTATTTAACTTTGCTTTGATCCATTTAACTTGAGATTAATCATTTTTTCTTAGCTGTCAAAGAAAAAAAATCCCCAAGCTCATTCCTGAAAAAGTGCAGGTTTCATGATAGTTATCTGGGTCATGACTTAAAGATGAACCTGATATGTGAATAAATTGTCAGATATGAGGTATATTAGCGGGAGGCAGATTTTTGTTACTTTTGATAAGAGCCGGGCCAGCTGTTTCCCTGTTTCTATTCTTTATTGTAAGCTAAGACAACTGACTGCTAGTGGTAGCTTCATATTTAACCTATAGACATAAGACTTGTATCTTCTCATCTGACTCAAATAAGTGTATGTTCAAAAATGTTGATATTTTCCTTTTAAGAATATAGTTTGCTCAGCCTTAGATTAAGTAATATGCAGCTGCAATAAAATAGTACAGCCTGAAGCCGTTGAGCAATGTCAGCCAGCCAATCATGAGAGCTAAACTTTGTGCATTCAAGAACCCTTAAATTGGAGTAGATTATGTTACATCAAACAGAAGTCTCTTGTATATTCATCACGGAAAGTGAGAACCGAGTTTTCCTTTTGTATCACGCAGCAAAAAGTTGTATCATCACTTTAGAGTTTATTTACTTGCGTAATATACAAGTATTTCTGTCCTTCTGCTTGGTCTGTGGAATAAGAAATTCACATTCATAAGGCATATTGGGTGACACCGATGAATTATTTTGTCTATGACCTCATCTTCTGCTATGTCAGTGTCTTGTTCTGGTGTGCTTCCACTCATCTGTCATCTCTCACCTTTTGTGTAGAGTCTCTACAGTCAATTGTGAGTGTGCTGTCTCGAGTGGAGTCGGAGGGAGACGTCGGTGCAAGTCCAACAGCTGCTGCAGCCTCTGCAGCCTCGACTTCAGGCATTAATCCTGTGAGTAGAGACTGCTATTGCTGCTTTTTTTCTTTGACACTAATGTACTGTAATGTACTCGCGGGTCTTGGAAAGTCTCAAAAAATCAATGAATTCGTTTCGTCAAAAAAAAGGTGGTATCCAGTTGTGTTGGCTGTTGGGAGACTTTACACGCCTGTTAAGTGAAAGTGGGATTGCTTGCGACAGTGGAGTGTGTGCACTGTGTGTGTTTCAGTCAGCGCCTCCAGACCTGTAGCAAACACCGTCTCAAGTGCAAGCTACAGTAGCTAGGAAGCTCATCGATGAATGAATGGATTGTTCATTTTTATTGGGTCATATCTACCATAAATTTTCTGCTGCTAATGCAGGTCTCGCTCGCATTAATATAATCAATTATATCATTAGTCATAATTGCCGTGTACTGCTGGGAAGTATTGAAAAAATGTGAATAAATAGTTCTAGGCCATGTCATCCCTACTTGTTTCCCATCATACTTTCATACTGCTGGTATGATTGTGAAAGAGGTATTAGATTTTATTTTGTGCGGTATCAAAATTGTCCTTGGTAAACTTCTCTGAAACCCTGATGTGAATATATGTCAGGCTTAGACGTGTGGGCTCCCTCTTTGTTCCACTGTCCTCCTCTTCCTCCTTTTGTCCCTTTTTTTTTTTTTTGATTCCTTCATTATTTTCTGTTCTCTGCAGTTTTTAACCTTATTTTCACCACAGTTACTTCATGCCTATCAATGTTTTTCTCCTTCTCATATACTTATATTCTGTCATTTCCCCCACAGACTGTGGAAGTGTTTGTAACGGTTGGTTGACAATTACTTTTGAAAGTCTGGAGCTGTAACCTCTTAGACTGTTTGAAACATGGCAGCTCATGACTCTTTAATACCACCACACTGTATTTAGTAAGAGACGATAATAACCTTCTCCTACAACATACATAAGTACTTTGATGTCTCCTGTAAATATGAAATGGTGACACACCAGACGAGTGGCAACTCAGATTAGCTTTTAAAATGTAACGTACAAAAGATGTCAGAGCACAATGGTGCAGCGATGGTTCCCTGGATGAATGCTCCTTCACTTCGCTGTGTTCCTTGTCACTGAATCACAGAAAGTGAACTGATTACAGCTCACACATGGCTGAGTTGCTTAAATAAAACATTGACCCACAAGTATAATTGCATAACATCAAATAATTATCCACAGAAACCAGCCACCATTTTCTGTTAAGATAGTTGTAGTGTAATAGTGAGACTTTGTTTAAAGACTCATTTGTAGTATTACTCAAACGGAGGAATGAGACCTTTCCTTGCTGTGTTGAATTCCTAAAATATTTAGAAACTAGCTTATTCTTTGGGTCTGTGTATGATAGTAGAAAGATTTTAACTATTTTTTAAATGGTATGTGATGAAATCTCCTCATTTTTTTTTACATCCTGTGAGACATTTAACACTCACCAGCCTGCTTCAGTAATATCATGATTCAGTCCCTAAAAGGTTAAATGATGTACAGTACACTCAGTGTCCTCTCCACTGTCTTTAGAAGAGGTGTGTGTGTGTGTGTGTGTGTGTGTGTGTGTGTGTGTGTGTGTGTGTGTGCGTGTGTGCGTGCGTGCGTGCGTGCGTGCGTGCGTGCGTGCGTGCGTGCGTGCGTGCGTGCGTGCGTGCATGCGCGTGTGCGTGGTAGGGTGGTTGTCTAGAGAGGAGATTTGGAACAGAGTCACAAGTAGCCTCAAGACAAACATCACCATTGTGTCCTCAGCTGACATAGCTTTGTGAAAAGTGTGCATGTGTGTGTGTACATGCATTTTTGTTACCTCTTTGGGACCATGTATTGCTGAAGTTATGCTACACTGTGCCCCTTCTGTGTTTTTACATTTATTTCACGCAACCCTCCCACTGCATAGAGGTCTAATCATCTTAAATATTGTTCTATGTCATAATTTATTGATTGATTGATATTTGAAGCAAAACATCTGGAGCATCACATGGTTATATTGTGTGTCCTTAAGCATTATATTTTCAGTTTGTTCATACATCTGTCCGTCCGTCCGTCTGCCCGACTGTCAGGTCCCATTCTTGTGAACGCAATCTCTCGGGAACTCCCTTCAAATGTGTCCATTTGGACTCTAGAATGAACTGATTACACTTTGGTCCTGTGGCCTCACAAAATAGGTTTTTGGCCACAACTCACAAATTCATCTGCTAATTACGACATAATTTAAAAGAAATGTCTAATAGGATAAAATAATGAAGTGATTACATTTTATATCCAAATGGTCAAAGGTCAACTCCACTGTGACATCATGATTTTCTGCAGAAACACCTCTGGCCATTATTTAACACTGTAACCTGGCTGGTTGGCGGAGGTAAATAACAGTAAGACTGGAGTGTTTCAGAGGGATGTTGATTTAACGTGATGATCGTTTTGGAGTTTGCAGTTTGTGGTGCTGTTCAACTGTATTGCATTTTTATTATTACTTGAAATGCATTATACAGTTGTACAGCACCATGAACTGCAGACTCCAAAATGATCATACAGTTGAATTAAAACCTCTCTAAAACATTTTCACACACACAAACTGAACATTATAGCCTTCATTAGGTCAGAGTTATTGCAGGGCTACATTATTTCAGCCAGGATTACCTAATAAACTGGAAGCTGAGTATGTAACTAGACCCAGTCTTAATGTATTGAGTACAAGTCAGAAAGTTATAAACGTGCTAACAGGTTTTGTATTAATTATTTGTGTCACCTCACATGAGATTACAAGGCTTCACTGTATGTCAAACATCAAAAATGCAGCAGACTTTATTTTGTAAAACTAAGCAGTTCTAATTTCAAGTAACATGTTTAAGTACATAATTTCAAATAAATTAAACATTGAATAACAGAAGAAAGTTAGACAACTGCTTTTTCAAATTTTTTGGGGGCAATTTTTTTTGTCTATAGTATTAAGCAGACAAGAAATGAGTGAAGACAGATAAGGGATGATGTCCTCTGCTGGACTCGATCTGGGGTGTTGTCCACCAGGACGCTCTTAAAAAGAAATCAGTTTTGCTTCAAGCCTAATTTTTGTTTTGAGAAACAGATTTTTCTCCTAACTTGACTTACATCTTGTATGAACCACGAACACTGCTGATTTTTTATTTTATGTCCTTAGCTTTAGCTTTAGGGCATATGATATTAAATCCCCAGTACAGGGATGTAGGACTGGTTCCTACATCTGCATTTAAATGCAGTTTTAATTAAGAATAGGCCTCCAGAGGTCGGCCTTTATAGTGATTTTCGACCAGCTGAGAGGTGGCGTTACGCATAGTGTGAATCACACCATTCTGCCAAGAAATATTGTTAATTAGGATATTTGAGTGTGGTTCAGTCAGATTTGAGGACCAGAAATATCTCTTTAAAGATCATTCCTCTAATTAGTACTGTGGCCTTTCTCCCCTTTCCCTCTGCAAAGATAACTTTTTTTTTTAAACAAATTAGTTTATTGGATTTTCTACGACACAAAAATGTCAAAAATGTTGAATTACAAGTTGCATTGTTAATTGTTGTCAAATATAACATAAAACAGGACATGTCTATAACAAATACATGAGCAATGTTATAGAAAAAGATTATATACTGTATATATATATATATATATATATATATATATATAGACCAAAAGAAATGATCAAAGACAGATGATCATAAATATTATGTAAACTATACGTACGGATGACTTTGATTTTATAATGACTGGTTTCTTCATATTCCATAAGAACCATGATGGAAAATTCATGATCAGACTGAGTCTTGAAATCTCAGAGAGCTCACACAGAGGATCTCAGGGTGGGATTCAAAAGGGTTTTGAAACATTTACAATACACTGAAGGGATACACCTTCCTGAGCTTTAAAAGGCATTCCTAATTTTGTGTCACTAACACTTGATTGCTGCGATGCTCTGTTCAGGAATTTGAGCTCATTTTCAGGCTGCTCGTTAAGTGAAGTGCAAGAGCAAATTGAACACCGCTGTTTAATTTCTGGCCTCTCTGTCCCGGCCACCAGTAAAGTTCAGGGTCCACTTAAAAAAATGTGCCGATCACTTGCAAAGCTCTGCCTGGTCCGGCCCAGGTGTACATTTCTGAACTGCTGATTCCTCTTTACTCTGTGAGATCCCACAGGTCTTCAAACTGCTGACCGTGGATGGTTCCACAGATCACAGATTACGTCAAACCAGCGATTGTGCCAGCTCTGAGCTGTACATCTTCTGATACAGTCTTGTTCAATCTGAAATTTCTGAAAATCTTTGGACTTGTCCTTCAAGTTGTGATCACTTTAAAATTCTGAATCGTGTGTCTAATGTCTCTGATATTCCTCGAGTTTGTAGCTGCTAGTTTCCATTTACTGGCTTTTCCAAATACTGGCTAGTTCACTCTGACCGTATATATAGCGTTTATTAAAGCATTTGTATTCAGAGGTTGAGCTGTGGATCTAATCTACCATGAGGTGAACCTTATTACTTTTCTTCAAACCCTCAAGATTGCATATTAAGTTTCTCTGTCTAAATTATAGGACAATTTCTTCATGTTTGGCTCTCAAAGTCAACACTAAAATCCTCTCCTTTCCTCTCCTCTCCTCTCCTCTCAGGCTGAGGCAGTGGGACAAAAATTACCACCGACCACTTTCAACTTCAACCACATACAGTGTATCCTCTATGCATTGGGGGTCGGCATGTCCACCAAAGACCCAGACCATCTCAGGTGTGTATCTAAGTGTGTTTGTGCTAATGATTGTCTCATAAACCAGCCATTGTGAAAGTGAACTGAAAGAAATGATAACTACTGTACTTATACCTTGACCTGTGCAGAGAATCTATCCAGGCCTCCAAACACGGGCCCTGTGCAGCCGTCTGTGCTGTTATTTTTTTATTTGTCTCCTATGAAAGTGTGATTTTTTTCACAGTTAAGTAACACCAACTTTTTCATTTTGAAGGTTCCTGTATGAAGGCCATCCAGACTTTAGCTGCCTCCCCACCTTTGGGGTCATTCCCTCCCAGGCAGCCATGATGGATGGTGGGCTGAGCTCAATCCCTGGACTCAACATAGATTTTACACAGGTTAGAAAACATACATATAAATGTCTGTTTTTTTATGCGTGCAAGTAAATGTCTGTGATATTGTTGTGTGTAATATGCATATTTGTATCCATATGGTATATTTCACACGGTCTTGCACACAAGAAGAACAATAGTAGTACACACATTAGTCACGCTAATGAGGCTTTAAAACTGTGGTGTAATTATATATCACAGCTGTTCTAATGTTTTGTGTCAGGTATTGCATGGAGAGCAGTATCTGGAGCTGTACAAACCTCTACCGACCTCAGGTATTTCTTTTTCTACTATTAAAGTACATGCAGTTCGTTCTATACAAGTACCTCATGTAATTACTATAGATTTTACCATATAATAAATTTAATAAAAGCTATTTTACAGCCTCACTGAGCCTTTTTACCTGGATTCATGTTACTATGTATAACAAGGCATGTAACTGGGACCAGTCTGAGTTTAATAGATTATTTAGACTTTGAAGTGAGTACCTCTCTAGGTCTTTGAGAGACTGTTTTTATGATGCCTCCAGGATTACCAAATCTGATTTGGGCCAGTTTACCTCTTAAGCCATGATAGATTTTTAACTGTATGATTAACATCCAGTTATAGCATGGACTACATATGGACCACTCTGGCCCCAGTCTGTGCCTCTTGTGTATTAGCATTACATTCAAGTCACAGAACAATGTTTTTCTAAAAGATAAACCCCTGACGATTTATCAAAAAAACAGAAGGTACTTATGCTAGTACTTCTGTACTTCTGTAAACTGCTGTTTTGAAGGTATTTCACGAATGTCCGATGACACTTTAAACCATCCAGCCATCTAACCAGATATTTAGACTACTGCATTATAAAGATGCAGAACCTGTTCCCCAAATTTCCTAATCCAAACAAAGGTGGTAACTAAAAATGACTTATCTTTTAGCTTGATTTGAATGTGAACCAGATTTTAAAATGGTCAGTGATATTTGTCAATATCTGTCAATCGGTGTCTATTTTCACGCAAATATGCTTTATATTTTTTTTGTGTTATTTTCATTATTGATTAATCTGCTGATTAAATTTTCAATTAGTTGTTGTGTCTCTAAAATAGTGAAAAAATTAACATCTTCATTTCCCACATT
Organism: Seriola dumerili; assembly: GCF_002260705.1. NCBI lineage: Eukaryota > Metazoa > Chordata > Actinopteri > Carangiformes > Carangidae > Seriola > Seriola dumerili. Next base: position 3,649,989 of record NW_019174545.1, on the reverse strand, counting down.
GTAAGTTGATGTTTTCAAATAGTAACTTTTTTTGTTTGTTTCATTGACATTGAAAAACCCCAAATTATTCACTTAACTATTTGTATGAAAGATGTGTAAAAATGGCAAATACTCACACTGGAGAAGCTGGAAGCGTGTTACACATTTTTACTTGAAACTTTACTCAAGTGATTAATCGATTATCAAAAGAGTTGTAGATTAACTAATTATTTGTTTTAGCTCTAGTACAAATCAAGCAGGGAGACGATTGTGGAATTACCTTTAAAACTGCACTAAGACACATGTAGGTCTGTGACTCCAATATAACGATAATACATGTCAGGCAATAAGTGGGGCTGGTTGCAGTCATGTCATCAAGTACAGAGCTAGTTTACTAATATTAAGAACGCACAGGACTAAATAATGATATGTTATCAATGTGGGAAGTAAGTGGGTCAAACACATTTTCAGGTCAACTTACCTCTGAGGCCACCATAGCAGACGTGTTGGACAAAGGGTCCGGAGCCGTCATCCTCTTGGACGGTGAGTTTCTTTGCCCTTCAGGGTGCACAACTTTTATCATGTAGTGTGTTTATTTCATATTCATTTGTTTTCATCACTTTAATGTGTCTTTTCCTGAAAGTTGCCTCTCAGGCTGAATTAATGAAAGTTAATTTTCCGTCTGTGTCTGCAGGGATTGAAATAATGGACTGAGAATGGCTCATATTTCTGTTTGACAATTCCATAGAGATGGATGATATTAGAACCACTGTGATCTATAATTAATCCGACTTAAAACAAATAACACGGGACCTGACGTTCCCTGAGGAGTCACTGCTGAAAAAAATATGTAATTTCTTTATACACATTAAACCAGTCAGCTTCTGTTATCCTCCTCGAGTAAAGTACATTTTTTCCTGAGACAGCATGTCACAGTGACAGCCTGCAGAAGTAGCTTTGTTTTGTCTTTATTCCTGGTTATATTTTGAACTGACCTAATGAAATGAACAAGCCAGTGAGTTGCTGTAGTCTGGATTTGTTTTGCGTCTGATAGCTACTAATTGTCTCTTCAAAGTCTGCCTTCATGTGACTGTTTCTTCCAGCTCTAATTTCACTATAAATGTGATGTAATGAAGAAAAGTAGCTGGGGCGAGTGTTATCCTCAGTGTTTTTATTGTTATACTTAATGTCATTATATGTGGCACTTCTGTTACTTAGTATTGAAACCTATTGCCAGGCAAGTGATACCAACTTAATAATTAGAGTAATTTTGCCTCTCTTCAGTCAACATCTTCAACATAGTAGTGAGCTTATATTTCTGAAAGATAACGGGGATCAGCCCAAAGCTTATCAGTGACAAAATACAGACAGAATTTACTTAACTAAAATAGTCAGAGACGGAACTTAACTGCTGTGAGTACATTTGCTCGTTATTTGAATGTTTTCTTTCTCTACTACTTAAGACTGGTCCTTCATTAAACGTCCGAGGCAAATATCATACTTCTTACTCCACCGCATTTATTTATATTGTAGGTACCTTGTGGAGTTTTCTAGTAAACAAACTGTTTCTTACCAAAACACATCTTGTGTGTCCTTGAGGCCTAATTAACACACTGAATGCAGTTCCTTCCTCATAGAGTATCAGTATTTGCTTGCAGGCAGTCTTCTTCCCTGCCCTTTGGCTATCGATCAGTGAAAAAGCCCAACACTGGCTGCGTTTGTGCGGATGCATGTGTGTCCTCAAGCGTGTACATGAGTTACAAACAAATCAGGGACTTGCAGACAAAAACATGGGGTGTCCCCCAAAGCATAGGGGATAAGACACTGACCATTAACATCAACAACAACCCTGGTTTGTTTCTAGCCGAGGACCTTTGTTGTATGTTTTACTTCCTCATCTCGCTAGTGTCTCTAATACAGGATTAACACTCAGAACATACTTGTAGAAACTACATTCTGGCTAGTGGTTGAAAACTCCACAGGGATACAGTTTTGATTACTTTGCAAACATTAAAACATTGATCACTAAATATGATGGATTTTTATAGATTAAACTACCCCAATCAATGCTGAATAGTTCAAATTGGCTCCACTTCAAACTGTTGCAAGATTAATATGCTGCTCACACATTAATATACAGTAATAATAATTTAAAAAATATGATGAATAATAATATACCACTGACAGGAGACACTCTGCTGCATGATCAGTACTTTTATTGTTTCAGTGTTTTTTGCTGATTGTGAAATTTTGTTGGCAGGACTTTAACTTAACTTTTCCTATTATTTCACAGTATTGTTCATTTTACAAACTGTAGGTAAAGGCTCTGAATACTTCTATCATGTATATAGTGTGAATTCTGCATGTGCGCTGTTTTACAGTGAACACCTACAGTGGCGACGAGCTGGTGTGCTACAACCAGTTTTCAGTGTTTGTGGTCGGAGCTGGAGGCTTTGGAGGGAAGAGAACCTCTGAGAAAGCCAAGGTATATGTTCCATATTTGATGTACTTTACCAAAATGGAAAAAAAAATAAGACATCATTAATAAATGTTGACTCATATATGATTGGTTTTACCTGTTTTATTTCCTCCAGGCTCCTCTGCCGCCACCTCAACGGGCACCAGATGCCGTGGTGATTGATTCTACCACAAGAGACCAAGTGAGTGTGTCTGTGTGGGTTTTGTTGCAGAATAAATCAGCTGCATTGATAATATGTGGGCGGAAATGGGACATATTGTTTTGTGCCTCCGTAATAACCATAAAGTTTCAGACAAAATTCGAAGTGTTGAACAAGGTTTTCATACCGTCTCAAAACAAGAACGCTGACTGTATGTTTGCAGCGGAAAATAAAAAAGAGAGGGGGAATAAAAAAACTAAATCCCTTGAGCAATTTAAATGACTGCAACTGTATCACTTCAAAGCCATTCTTATTTTAGGTATCTCTTCTATTGCCTTCATGATAATTTAATTTCATTCCACATTTGTGTAGGAAAAGTTCAGGGGTTTATGAATTAGATATAGATCTAAACAACGTCTGTTTCCCCTGCGGTCACAGGCGGCCTTGTACCGTCTTAGTGGAGACTGGAATCCTCTTCATATAGACCCCAGCTTTGCTGCCATGGGAGGTGAGAGTCTGTACATCTATTGTGGCTTCATGGGTGTTTTTTTTTTTTTTTTTCCATTCAATTAAATGTCTTAATTAATTTTGCTCAGGACTAAGTCTTTCCCTGGGATTTTCAGGCAAATGGTGTATTTTGATCTCATGTATGCTTAAACATGATGTACTTTAAAAATGCTCTTTGGTCAGGCTTCAAAACTCCAATCCTGCACGGCTTGTGCTCATTCGGCTTTGCTGCAAGACATGTCCTCAAGCAGTTTGCTGAAAATGATCCCTCCAGATTCAAGGCTATCAAGGTAAATAAGCACTGGATGATTTAAACCCTGTCATACATTTTATGAGTCACTGGGCCTCATGCAAGAACCACTTGTATGAACAGGTTTGAGTGATTTGAGATTATTAGTCCGAGGCCATGTACAGATAGTCTGTCTTCCTCCAAAAGAGGAGGAGAAAACACTTGTTTGATTCAGGAGTTATGTTGAGCTGAGTGAGTCTGCAGTCAGAATTACCTAAAACTAATGGAGTAACAAAAATGGACTGGAACAGTTAATATTCTGTCCACCATATCATCATCATGACTCACCACTTGACTGAGAGGCTTTTTAAATTCATTTATTTTTTTAAAATTTTCTTTAGATGTAATGAATTGCTTTTGGCATGGCAACTTAAACAGCTGCCTCAGGGTCTTTATGTGAGTTGTTTTCCAGATTAACATCCTCTGTTGGACCTATTGGTCTACAAAAGCAGGAAAAAAAAAGGCACAATGTTTTATTTTTTTTTATCTAACTTCACATCAAAACGTTCCCTCTTTATTTCTGTCGCAGTGCGGCTCTGCTCTGATGACATTATCTGTAGCTGTATACTGATTACTGACACTGTGGACATTTGTCAGGTTTTCACCTGATATCTGACAGTAGGACTTAAAGCTCTGCATTTTTATCTTTTCACTCATTTTTATGAACTTGAAACAAGTGGAGTGGAAGAGGCAATGTAATATGGCAATTTAAGGGGGTGTCGATTATGCAAATGTAATCTCAGAAACATGCATCTACACATGAACAGGAATGAATAACCTCATCATCTTAAAATGACAGATTTACAATAAATTTATGCCAGTAAGTCACTTCTCATACGACCACAGTTCACATAGAAAAATGAGAGAGGTTTAGGATAAGAATACAAAAATGTGTTTCATGAGGCCCATTGACATGTACAGTTTTAACCTTTTTATTTTTACAATTAAAAAAAATCTTTTGGATTGTGCCTGCACCATGGGGACATGGGAGTTTAGTGCTTGATAAACTATTTATCAGTCTAGCTAAATATTATAAATTCATTTAATTAGAGATTCATTGACTCCACCGCCCTCTCTGATCCCCCGCCTCTCTTTCTCAGGTTCGCTTTGTGAAGCCGGTGATGCCGGGTCAGTCGCTGCAGACTGAGATGTGGAAGGAAGGCAGCAGGATTCACATCCAGTGCAAAGTCAGTAGCTAGCATTAGTGTGGATTCCAATCATCTTAACAGATTTGTGGATGAATGAGTCTGACTTGTCATTTCACTGCTGCTCTCTGCTCTTCTGTCAATGTGTCCTTCTGATCACTGCACTTCTCTTTCCGTCAGGTGAAGGAGACCGGTGCAGTTGTGCTATCGGGGGCCTACGTGGATTTACATGCCGCTTCAGACGCTTCTCCAGTAAATCTCAGCCAAGTATGCTGGCCTGAAAATGCTCCATTTAAGCAACAATCCTCCTCTTTTTCCTTTAATCACATTCCTTCATGTAGCCCAGAAGTTCCTTTCCTTTTAGTTCTGTAGATAATAAAGTCGATTTGTACTTTTGACATGAAGATAGACCTCCGCAAGTGTTGGCTCTGTCTACCTTTGTGCAGGGAGGAGGCCTGCAGAGTGAGCTGGTGTTTGCAGAGATTGGCCGTCGTATTAAAGACTTGGGCTCAGAGTTGGTCAAGAAGGTGAATGCTGTGTTCGGCTGGGAGATCACCAAAGATGGCAAGAACACTGCACAGTGGAGTAAGTGTACTGAATGCTAACACGCCCTTAATTCTACAGTGCCATTGCAGGATGGGAAAAATATCAGTTTGTTTCAGTTCAGGTGTTTATTCACAAGAGGAAATTCTTTTTGCAGTAAAAAACATAAATTTAGTAAACTATAGTCTGTGTTTGATTGACAGCAGCTGTGATGTAGCAGTCTGCTGGCAGGCTCAGCTTGTGCTCTGCATATGATACTATGCTGGCCTTACTCCTTCTATGCAAGTTTTGATTGGCTGTATTGAAATGAGTTCTCCCTCTGTGTAGACGAAATTTTTCTCAAAGGAGAACACAAGCCAAGTCATTTATAGAGCAGATATGTGCTGTAGCAGACAAAAAAAAAAGCTATTTAATTTCAGTTGGACTTTAAAAGTGTTTTTACTTTACATGCAATACTGAATACAATAAAAGATTCATGTGATTAAAAACAAGAAAATTTGCAGCAGTAAGAAGACGGGTAGTGCTGAGGGGGAGCAAGACGCAGTTTATGGTACGTCAGAATTAAGAGAATTTATTATGTTGGATTTTATAAAAATGATAAATCAGTGCTTCAACCTGTTGCACCTACATTTTGGAAACCGGGCTCTCTGCCAAGATTGATTGACAGCTTGTCTTCTGAACACGAGAGGGCTGCTGCTCACCGATGAGACAGTGTTGCCCAGTTCATTCCCGCTTTGCACATTGAACTTCCCTCACCAGCAACTCACTGAGAGGGTCAGGACTGATTCTGTGATGGATCTGTAACACCACGAACCTCCTGTCATCTTTAAATGATTATATTGCACCTCGCTGGATCGTCACACTCTTGAAGTTTGTTGGTGACTGTTTTCCTCCTCGTAGGTCTCAACACGTTGTCAGTCTCTCGACTAATGCTACACTAACACTCAGAAAATCAGTCAGACATCATGATTCGCTCCGACACTGGCTCATGAGACAAAGGTTGAAATATGAGTATGAGCTGTAAAGTTGACAAGTTGATTTGACCCAGATTGACATTTTGCTAACAAGCTGTCAAATAAAATTTGCGCTAATGACTGAAAAATAACTGCAAGCACGAATGAGTTGTGGGGGCAAAGCAGACCAAGGCCAGCCAAACCCAGGGAAAGTGAAGCTTTGTCAAGTTGATATGATTTATTCCGTCTTCCGTCTCCGCATTGCATTTACTTTTTTTTTTTTTTTTTCTTTTACCTCACTGTCTTCCTGTAGCCATTGATCTGAAGAACGGCAGCGGCTCCTTGCATAAAGGCCCTTACAGCGGGAAGGCAGATGTGACCATCACGGTGTCGGATGAAGACTTCATGGAGGTGGTGCAGGGGAAACTCAACCCTCAGAAGGTGACAAACAAGCAGTCAGGCCTGTTCACTTATCTCTTCTGACGTGACACGCTTTGACAAAAGAGTTATTTACATGCTGTTCTGTGAACGGCCTTGTTTTATCTTTTTTTTTTCTTTCTCTGCATGTTTATCCTTGTGAGTGTATCACATTAACTCCTGCTTTGCAGTGAAGCTTTTTGTGCTCACAGAACGGAGCATTTTTCGCAACGGTTTTGCAAAACAGATGCCGGAAGGCCTTGAAATAATGAGGTGTTGGTTAAAATGAAACAGCTTTTCTTTTTTTTTTCTTTTCCTGACATTAAAATCACTTCTTTAACATTTTAATTAAAGCGAAAGTGTCTTTGCAGAGCCTTTCAATCTCTAATGACTTCTTCCTTGATCTACTAATGTCAAATAAAAAAATGGAAGGCATTGATCTATCAAACCAAGTTCAGGAAGCACTCAGAACGAGTAATCAATCGACGCTACTTGTTATGTCTGTAGCATCTCATCTGTCACAGGGAGTGGCCATCGCTGTACAGAATTTATATGCTTCCTGGAGCCCTTGATATTGATCTGAGGCCTGTGTGTGTGTGTGTGTGTGTGTGTGCGCACGTTCGTTCTCTACAAAGAGCGTCAGCAGACCGTGGTACTGAAGATCCCTCAGGCAGGGTCTTTCCCAGCCTTTCGGACGATGAAAGGAGCGGCAGGAGAAAGATTAGTTGGTGGAGCTGAAAGGGACACTGCTGTCATCCAGGGCCGTCTAAGCGCCATCCCGTGATTGATTTTAGCCGAGGAACTCATTGCACATCCTCAGTGGTTCAGTTCACTCAATACTTTCCTGCTGCACCTCTCAGCTGTGAACCTTTTATGCGTATGAATATTATTTCATTTGTTTTGCTGCCAAAGCAACAATGGTCACATATTCCCTTTTGCCCGAGTCCTGGCTTGTTGCTTTTCTCATTTGTATGTAGTGTTAGCTGCAGGCGTGTTGGCCCTCTTTGACTCCCTGTGCACTTGAAAGGAAGAAACAGCCGACCGGCTAGAAATCAGAAGAGACTTTGTGCTTTATTGGTAAAAATTAATCATGTGTGTGTTTGTTTTTTTGTTTTTTTTTTTCTTTTTGCTAGGCGTTCTTCTCAGGCAAGCTGAAGGTCAGAGGGAACATCATGCTGAGTCAGAAGCTGGAGGTCATCCTTAAGGACCACGCCAAACTGTGAGCCCCTCAGCCAAGCACCCAGATGACTTTAGGGAACTAACCAACCTACCAGCTCTCTCCATCTGTCCACCTTTCTGTCCTGATTCATGTGTGCGTACTAAAATGCTTTGCCTCTAAAGAGAAATGCATAAAAAATTATCCAGTAAGATTAGTACCACTTTGGAATGAACTCTCTCATATTAAGTAAAATTTCTCTGCAGTCATAAAATGTTGATCAGGTGGGAAATATCCTTCATTGTATCACATGGATACAGATGTTTCGAGGGAAACGAGATTTCTTTTACTTTTTCTCACATCTTCAGTTCTTGGCAACAGAAGCAATAATTCATTTCAGCTGGTTAGAGTTTAACTTGGTTGGTCCATCCTTGCTGAATGTGCACTTAACACACCTGCCTTTAAAGAATCCTAATGGGGAAATTAACCGTTTGTCTTCATGAATTTAATTACATTTTCTATTTCAATCAGTCATGGTATTCTGGTGTCAGTAGAAACAAGAATCTACCACAGTGAAGAACCAAAATGTTGCCGGACATTTGGTAAATGCACTGGGTGAAGTGATGATGATAAACCAATTTTTAATCTCAGCTTTACTAAAGTCATAATTCATCTGTTATTTCATTCTGATGACTAATTTAATTTAAGTCAGAAACGGTTTCATGTAACTGATACTGTAATCATAACAGAAACTTTGAGATGTATAATAATGTAGTTTGCTGGTTATGAAAATAATGATTCACTTTTTTTTTTTTATATCATTTCAGTGTAATTGTAATGTAATTCAATGACAGCTCCTCTATGAAAATAAATTCATCCAGAACCTTATTTCTGTATGTTTAATTAAAACAACTATGATTGATTTTTTTTTTTTTTAAATAACAATGTATCAAATGACAGGGAAATGTGAGAGCCGTTGCTCACAGTAATGAACCTACAAAGATTTATCACCCGAATCTGCAGCTCGTCTCGGCTTTAAGGCATTTAGTTGTCTGGCTGCGGCAGTTTCTCTACCGAAAAACTCTAAAAACCCACTGTGCACTACCTGCTCAGCACCAGCAGCTGAAGAGAGGGATATATTCACCCAGGATTTGGTAGAGGCCAAAAACGGAGCTAAAAGAGAGTGAATATTGGATTTACATTCGCCAACTCCCAATGAATGCTAATTTTGCTCTAACTGCTGGATGTGTAAGCTTTAAAGGTCGGGATTTTATGAATGGGTCCCTGTTTTGTTGTTTTGATACGATACCCATTCCTGCTGATGACAATAGGTGGTGGTAACATGCAAAAAAATGTAGCAATGTGCCAACAAAGGCAGTGAAGAAGACTGCTGTCAAGTTACCGTGGATGTTAACAGTGCAGGATTTAAAATATATATATATATATATATATATATTTAACAAAACAGGCTTTTCAAGTGTTTTCAGAATGGAAATGCATTCATTGTTAACAATAACTACGGGGTGTGTTACAGTCAAACATGCTTTTATTAAATGTGTAAAATTGTAGTTTACTAGCTATATAAATTATGATTTTCATTTAACTTTTAATATCAGCGCAGTTACTATTAACATCAATGGTTTAGTTTTTTCTTTATAGGAAGTAAAATTATTCAGACTAGAACCAATTTAAATGTCATTTTAAAACACTTGCACAAGTGTTGCAATCACGGTTTAAATGAACCAGTATCTAATAAACATTTGGTGCTTTAGTTTGAGATGACAGTGTCATTTTCCATCATTTACTGAATATATTAGACTTTCATAAAAATACAATGCAGAATGTTAGATGGTAAGTAATGAGTATATAATGACTGTGTAGAGTATATCTGTTGTGATGTTCTTATACTTCCCTTGATTTGTGACAAGTTTGTGAATTGCGATAATGCACTGGTATGACCAAACATCACTTATGTTCAAAATTACAAAAAACATCTGCTCATGTTAAATAGTTTTTTTTATTACATTGATACATTTTCTGTATAATACATTGATTTACACATTATCTTCATTAAAAAATTAGAATTATCTGATCAAATTCACATTTGCAAGATTGAAGAGAGGAAAGTGAAGAAATCAGAGTTGAATGTGATAACTTGGTTCTTTTTCATTGAGCTGAATGAGGAAAATCACCAGTAATTGATAAAATGTGTTTTATTCTCCAGTTTTTGTCGGAGTACATATTGTCTGGCTTTGATAAAATGTAATTTAATCACCAGTTACTGCAGGAGTACAGATCATTTTCCAACCACTGATTTGTGGGGAAAAAAAAAATCGTAATGTGGTTGTTCAAACTCACAAAATGAGAAAAATGAGAAAAAAAAGCAGGAAATAAGATTACATCTGTCTTTTGATCAATTAGTGTATAATCCTAAATATGAACATATTTCATAAATATACCTGTATTTGTACAGAATAATATTCTTCATAAAGTGGCTTTTGTCATTACCTGCTGTTTGTCTACGACTAGTTGTTATAATTATGTAGGTATTATGAATCTATGTATATACATAACTGCAATAAATCTGCTTCATCTAAAAGGTATTCCTCAGTTTATCCTCCCTGAAATCAAAGCTATTGTACATTTGTTTCTCTACAGCAGCACAAGGTTCTGTGGGTAGTTCTCTTAATGGATTCTCCTCCTTCACACTTCACTGCTATAGGACAGTTTGCAGCTCCACCAACCTAGATTACAGTTTCCAAGCATGTACTGAAGGCAATGTGCTGCATTTGCATGATAAAAAAAAAAAGAAACTGAATGATAAGAAAAAGTGAAGTTAAGGTAATTACTGTAATTGTTACAAAGGAACTGAATAGCAAAGCAGATAAAGCAAGTCTGCTAATAAAATTAAGATTACTACAAGGCAAACAATATTGTTTCAAAGGCAGTTTCCAATCATGGTCCACATGGAAGATTAAAGTTGGGAGTAGATGAAAGGGAAGTGCATCATTATTGGAATAAAACATTTCCACAACAAAATAAGATATCCATTAAAACTTGTTTACTGCCCCACCCCAACCCCTTTCCATTGTCAAAAGCAAAGTTTCCTGCTACATGTTCTTAAGATTAATATTCAACATTTCAAAAAACAGAATGCAGCCAGAAAAGGTATTATTCAAGGTGTCCCATGCCAACAAGGGGCCTTAAATTAAAGCTACTTTGTGCAACTTAACATCAGTAATAATCGATATTATCAGGACCAACAGTACTAGTACTGTGCCAGCATAGCAGAAGTAGTTCTCAGAGATTAAGGACACTTAATAATAATAATAGTAATACCACTGATTAAATCTAGGCCAGGATAAAACATATTGTACCATATATTGTAATCCTATGACAAGATGCTTGGGCTGCTTTATTGTCATCCAGTCTTGTTGTTATATGCATTACACTATATATAGTTCAGCTTAAGTTTTATGTGCAAAATAGAGAAAGAGAAATGGTGCATTCAGGTAGTCCATTCCAAGTTAGGAAAACACTGGGTTCTGGCACACACGTGAACTCCAGTCACAAATTTTGACTAGCTCGATTAAAGGAAGAGTTTGACATTTTGGAAAATACACTCCTTGTTTACTTTCTAGTGGAGAGGACGAGAAGCTTGATACTCTCATACATAGCTGTTCAAAAAGAAGGGTTACTTTTTCTTTAACTGGGTGGCTATATCCCCAAAGTTTTTAAACTGTAAGGGAGGTGCGGAGGAAGCGACGTGAGGTGAAAGTGACAGGTGCATGCAGGTGCTCTGAAAACAACAGCAGGTTAGTCACTGTAGTTTGGTCTGCTTACAATCAGCAGCTGCAGAAGGTAGGCTACTTTAAAACCCTTAGTGCGTGAGATCCAGAATCATGTTTTTAACTTTTCTTCAGTATCAAAGTAATTTTATTATAGTTGTCAGTAAATCCACTGGTACACACCAAACAGGAACTGCTATCGTTGAACTTGGCCTACCTTTAATTTTCCAAAATGTAAAACATGAATGGGAACCCTCCCCTCCCCCCCCTCCCACTCCCAAAAATGGGCTCAACTTGGAGCCCACAGCAACTCACTGAAACCATGGCAACATGATATTTTCTGTTTACAGAACAGAGGCTATGCTGCTTCTCTCCTCTGATTAGTTTGATTGAGACTGAATGAATATCGGCTCAGTTTATTACAACTTGGTAAAAGTTCACATCTCTACATAGGAGTGAAGACTTTTATGTTTAACGCAACATTATCCAAAAGAAAAAAATTAAGTCAAGAAACAGTCTGGCCTGTATAATCAGCTGTAAAATAGAAATAATTTAGATTATTTTATGTATGGATTAAAAAACAAGATGTATCGTTAACTTTAGAAATGCTGGCAGGGATGTTGTTGTTGTTGTTGTAGGAACAGAGTGCACAGAGTCGGGCTAGCTGTTTCCTCATGTTTCTAGTCTTTATGCTAAGCTAAGCTAAGCTAAGCTAAGCTATAGAGCTGCTGACTGTAGACTCATATTTAATACACAAACATGAGTGGCATCAATCTTCTCACCTCACGTCTCTGCCAGAAAGCAAGTAACATTCCCTAAAATGTCATACTATTGTTTTAAATTGAAGAGATTCAGTATGATGTGTTTATTCTTTCCACCTTCATAAAATCAGGTTTCCTGTGTTCATTTCAGGTCAGGTATGAAGAAGGACATCAGCCAAACGCTTGAAATCAAAACGTGACTGAATAATAGTGATATGAAATTGACATCCTGTAATTCCTTAAGTGTGGTTTGATCGAATACCCGGTCGTCTGCTTTTTAACCAAGCTGGCATCATTTGTGTTAAAAAATTTATACTGGGCACTAGAATGTGCCGGGAGTCCTTGTGACTGGATCAAATGTGCTTTGTACCATGTCCACTGGCCTTACTGCATTGTGCTGAGCGGGTTTGATAGTGTTGTACAGTCTTGAGATGTTCCATCCCCAAAAGGGATCACGTATATCTGTACGATGCACTGCACACACAGTCTTATTTTATCACCTGAACGCTCCTGCAGTGATCCCAGAGGAGCTTCCACTATCATGACTGCGTTACTAACATGTACTAAAGAGAAGGTGATATTATTTAAGTAGAACAATGCTGCAGCTTTAGACTCTTCACAGTCTCTTCTCACTACTGCTCCTTCTACAGCGTCACTCCCTGTGCAAAAAAAAAAAGAAGAAGAAAAAAAGCTCTCCATGTGCTCTTCAGCAGACACTGACATGGTAGTTTGTTTTGGAGAATCTCCAGGTGGGTTTTTGTCTCTTTTGAATGTGCCCTCGGCCGTTACCCTGTGCCCACTTTAACTTCCACAAGAGTTTAAAACACTTCGCTCCTGTGCTTGGTCGGCTTTGATGCAAAGTCTGGGTTCATGTCCCACACGAAGCACTGCAGATGCGATCATTTCACTGCATGTTCACTCTCTCTGGGGCCCTGAATCAGACGACGTGCTCTTACTCTGTGAAAGTCTGTAAATCCTATGAATATAGGAGATATATATATATATATATATATTTGCATGAAAGCTATTTCCTTTAAACTGGATGATAATACTTGAACCCATGATGGCCATTGTTCCAATCACGTATTATGGTACTTTCCACAATATTGTTAGAAACTTTGCTCCATCCTAAAATGCACTTCACATTATTCAGCTCAGTTGCTTTAACTCCACATTTTTCTGTCTATATGATGAAGTTGACATCGTTCTTGAGGTTGCCGTGGTTGTTGTTGACAACACTGAAGCGGTTGGGGAGGATCCTCATCTTCATGGTTCCGTCGGCGCCGCAGGAGAAGATGTGATTGGCCGGTCCCACCTCGATCTGCATGACACCCGTGCCGAGGTTCCTGAACAGCGACTGGCGGGCGTGTTCGTTCGGAAAGGCGTAGAGGAGACTCTGAGTGGCCAGGCTCCAAACCTGGGGAAGTCCCGGGAATATATGAAAAACAACTTCACTGTTTAGAAACAATTTATGAAGCGAAAGTTTAGCACAGGTATTTTTAAACTGCACAATGTACAAAAGATTGAGTCTGCTGATACTCTAAAATTGTTTCTGGCTGTCTGCTAAGAACTATTGTCAGTCTGATGCAGCTCATTCCTCCATGATCACAACATGGGTACTGTAGTTTATTTTAAGATAATTTCACAAACATAAATTCTACACACTAAATTTTGTACAGACATGCATGTCTCCTTTTTTGATAAATTGATGATTCTCACATTTATGATCTGTTTTTAAAGGTTTAAATCTTCAGTAGAAACGAGTCGTTAGGGCTGAGAGACACAGGCAGAGTTAAGATGATATAAAGTAGCAACACAATCTCTTGCGTTGCTGGTTTTGGTCTTTTTGCATGATTTGTTGACAGTATGAAAAATATAGAATATCAGCACCCTTATCCTATAAGATGATTGGCCTCAGACTGGCAGACAGGAAATTGTTAAGACAAAATGAGTGTCCACTGAGAACCGTGATTAGCTCTGAGCAACTTGCATTGTTTGAGTCATATTCCCAGCCTGGGAGCTTTATTATTTGATAAGGTATTTCATAGACTTAATTCTGTATATTTAAGTTAATCTTCCAGTTCCATGGACTCTAATCAAACTTTTTAAAAGCTTATAAATTTGCAGCACACCCACATTAAATTTAAAATTGTCCAATATACAAGTAATGACTTCAGATGAGTAACATTATACACGGCTTTGGAGGTTTTTGCGAGCAATCATCTAGAATGAAAGTCATTTGAATTTCAAGCAGATGTTCACTGCACCATTCCCTCTACATCTGTGTGACGCAGTGGCTTCATCCTTGGAGTGACAGCTCTGTGATCTGTGCCAACATATTCAAGTCAAAAAGATGAAGGACCTGCTGCGTCTTGAAATATATTAGCTAAAGACGGCCACATCTCCTGCTTGTTCACTCAAAACAGTTTCCTTTTTGCCTTTTCCCATGTCACCCCACTTTCACCTTACACTTTAGTCTCCATCATTCACACTATTGTCCCACGCAGGTGGTTAATCATAAGTGTGACATTGGTTTCGATTGGGGTCACTGTCTCCACGGATAAATGCAACAGTCATCTGATTGTCGATGTGCAGGAGAGGCAGAGACGTTCACACCTGGGTGCCAGATGCCCTGCAGGACTGTTCTGTCAGGGATGCTTTTACTTTGTGCAGAGTAAATGATCGAAACTGTTTTCATAATCCAAGTTTTTAGGTTTTTTTTTAAAGTTTTTTCCACTGTTCCCCAAGAAGTTCTCATAAAAATGTTATGACTTTCTTTAAAAAAGTCACAGAGCTTCTATGACTTAAAATCCTTTCTGGGAGATTCTCTAACGAAGCCTTCTATTTTGAACAAACCTTGAAAGCCATCAACATTAATAAATATTTGTATATTAAAATAATTACTAATTAAACTCCCTGATCACTTGTGTGGAATATATCTCTCAAAATTAGATATTTATTCAATAGAAATGTATTTAATTGCATAATTTATATTGAGGATACCTTGATGTTGCCCTCAGCTGATCCACTGATAAAGCAGTCTTCAATTGGATCGACAGCCAGTGCTTTGACAGGCGAGTCATGGGCCTGGAAGCTCTGGCGCTGGTGCTTGTGGGGAAGCTCCAGGATGCTGATCCAGCCCTTCCTTCCACCTGTGATAAGCAGCTGCTGCCTGGGGGCCATTGCGAGCACGGTAGCACCCGACTCGTGGCAGCAGAAAGCTGGTGTCGAGGATGACATTTAAAAATCAGAGGGCAAACGGCAGGATTGAGAATGAGAAAGCGGGTGAACAAGGAATGGAAAAATTTTTATATTATATATTATACAATATTTAAGGGTTTAAGGGCAACTTCAACAATTGAATGAAACAAAATTGCTACAGATTAATTTTCTGTCGACCATCTACTTGAACAAACAACTGATTGTTTCAGCTCTAAAGGTGCTGTAAATCGGCTGATTCCTCAAAGTGCATCTTGTATCTTACCATGTACAAGGCTGTTAGCAGGAGTCACCAGAGTGTCCCACAAACACACGTTCCTGTGGAGTCAAAAATAACCAAATCACGATGCATTCCAACATTTTAATCAAACAACATCATTATTCCTGTTGGTCAGAGTACAGTGAAGTTATATGGAAAAGATTGAGCTTTTAATTTGAATGGCACTGAATTCAAGTGAGGGGAAGAAGACAACTGGAGACGAAATTCCCCTTCCACGTTTCTTGTACCTGTTGTCTGTTGAAAGACCTGCAGTGGCGATGAGGGAGGAGGAGCCCACAAAGACAAAGTCATGAGCTGTCTTGTTGTGGCACTGCAACGTCTTGCAGAGAGAAACAAAGACAACGGTTAGTAATAGTGACACTAATAGAGAAGCAGGAGGAGAGTTAAAAAAAATGAGAATGACAGGAAGAAAACAAGAGGACACTAAGGTGGACTTGACAGAGAAAAAAAAATAAAAAATGCTGGAAAAGGTTGCAAATTAATTGGCTTTTGAGTTTCTTACCAGGAATGGTTTGGGTGTATTCCCACTTGTGTTGGTCTGCCAGAGACTCAAACCTCCATCAGCATCTACGATACCAAACTACACAAAAAAATTCAGAGAGCAGATGTGAGACTTTGCTGAAAAAAAAAAAAAAGTTAGGATTGTCCTTTATTTTACATTAGACAGACAGAAGCATATTGACAGGTGCTCCTGCTGTATTTGCACACAGCCGAGAACCGTCACTCCCCTCAGGGGATTTGGATTGTGCTCAAAATATGTTCCAAAACACGTCAACAGCCTCATTAGGCCAAGCACATATTACATAACTAAAATGAAGACCTCTGCATGTCCTGTCTTTCCAAGTTAAAAAAAAAAAAGCATATTTCACTCTTTTGACCAGAACAGGCAGATAAGTTAGTACTGGCACAGGAGAGGCTCCATCTGAGAAAATTATTAGCTCGAGGCGAGTGCCTGAGTTCAGAGCGGTTGAATCACTCAGCTGAAGAACAATGTGTGCTGAAGCCAAACTCCCTTCTGTGGTTCGTGCCTGGTTGGCAAAGTTATAAGAGGGAGTGTGAAAATGTTGCTGAGACTGACAGGCTCACATCACAATGCAGTCATGCTGCAAAGATAAGAATAGTTTGACATCTGTATAGCGGTAGTTAACGGTTCAAAGTGTTCAATTTCCCAGTCCATACAGTGTGAGCGTGTGTGTGGCTTTGTAACCTTGTTTCCTTGGTGGTTGAATCGTATCCGGGTGACTCTGGAGTTGCCTGGACTTCTGAAGCAGATGATCTGCTGGGAGTGACCCCACTCGAACATCCTCACGCTACCATCCTGAGCTCCTGTCAGGTCTGTAAAACAGAAATTAGCAAAAGGTGACATCAGTTCAGCTCATTTTCCAGTGCATCTTGATGAACATTCAGGTCCCGACATGAGGTTTTGGCTTTTCTTTGTTCCCAAAATCATCCGTTTTATAATTGATAAAGGAAACAGTTTATTTCACAAACACTTCAACAACTGTTACTTCTTGAGTCTTACGACCTGCTGGGAATTATTCCACCCGAACACCTCACAAGTTAATCCCCACACTGCAATTTGACTGAAAACTACAAGGTTGTATTCATGCAGCCTTTTCTAAATCAATAGCAGCACTGGGACCAGAGGAAATAAACTCTGCCACTTGCTAAAAATCTGCATAAGAGAAGAATGAGGGTACCTTTTCGGGTGATGTAATCATTCCCTGAAGGCTCTTTCTAACACGAGAAATATGATGATAGCGAATACTCTTCTAATCCACTGACAGACATTAGAGTCATACTTACAGTAAGGCAGTGTGGGATGCGAGGTCATTCTTCTCACATTATTGATGTTTCTCTTGATCATCTGGGAGAAGCAAAGTGAAGAGGAGGAAAGGAAGATTCTCAGCCAATGTTAACAGACAAGGCAGTGTTTCATTATGGTAAACAGTGATCTTTTACAACAGGGATAAGAACACTGCAATATAATAGTAAAGTTACACAATACTGCACAGTTCTAAAGGCCATAAACAGAGATGGAATACCCAATTACGCTGGCTTTATCCATCTGTTAAACTCACGCTCTGACAATGCTCGTACAACATTCGGCACCTACCTGTAGTACGTGAACGGCAGCTGTGGCGTGGCAGGCTCTATCAGTGATGGATTTTAAAGTTTAATTTGCTGCTTAAGCCTTGATTACAGGCCGTCAAATTCATTTTCCCATCAATTAAATAATTCATTAAATTAGAATTTTGCTGCCGACTGTGTCCAAGCATAGAATGACAAGACATTAAGATGGGACTCCAATTCCTATTTTCTCACATGCTTATAATATTACTGGTTTCCGTATTGTTGCCCTCCATGGTTGAGGTAAGGGCGTAGGTTATGGTTAGGCATTGTGGAGATGACTAGTTGGGTGACAGTAAGGCTCTGGCTCAGATTTACCTAAGGGTGAAACTATAATTGATGGGGAAATAGACTTCAACATAACATTGGCCTGATAATTTTTGTGGTTGTGGCTACAAGGTTTTTATTTTTAAATGTGTTTTGCCACGCATCATGAGAGGGAATAAAACATTTTAGGCTCATTTCAGAAGAGGGAGAATCTCATTAAAAACTTCAGAGTGAGCTTTAAAGTTCATTCTTGAACTGAGAGGAAAACTGGAGTGGTGTATGACATCCCAGGTGACCGTGGACAAGAGACTGAATGACCCCCATAAACCGAAGAAGTCAGCAGTCTGTGAACACCAGACCAAAACTGGTTATAGCATAGAACAAAATTATCAAGCAGGAATCAATAGACGGCCGATAAGGATCAAGGACACCACTGACATCCTTTGCCGGACCATTCTTGAACAGGGGCTGGGGGTAGGATATCCTGCCAGTATGTGATCACCAGTTATCACATGACCATAATTCCACTTGCTTAATGTGATAACAACGTAACCATCTCTGTGACAACCGAGCAAATCAATCAGCTGAGGAAGGTCACTGAATGTTGTTGAAAGCTATATAAACATTTTAAGTGTAAAGAGCCCTTGTGTTGATAACAATTTTTTTTTGTCAAACTCAAGAGTGGTTCATTCACTGTGTTTCATGGTTTATTTAACCGATTTTACTTTCTTTGTTAACAAGTGATAATAATTAAGTGATATATTTATTATCTTGCTCTTTAGGCAAACAAGATGTGTTTTATTGCTCTCTGTGCCATTTTAACTGTGTCCTGTTGTAGCCTCCACATTAATGTGACTGCCGTCAACTCCGGTTAGAGTCACAACTGTCACTGGGTCTGAAGACAGGACAAGACAAGAGTCAGACCCAGACGAGGAGTGTGTTGTGCACCAAACCTGTCAGACTGGCAAACTGAAGAACTGGTTGGTAAAATAATTATGACGGTTAGTGGCTTTCACTGTCCAATCTGCATATCAAGAGCAATAAGCAAACTGGTTAATATCAACAAACATGACTCACTACTTCTCCATTCAAAGACACTGCTATCACCAGAACAAAATCAATCACCCTCCCCACTGCTGACGCCAAGTTCCTGTGATTTAGAAAAACAGCTTTTACAGACTTTTTTATAAAAACTGCATAAAATGACACAGAGTTGGGCTCACAAGCTGTAGCAGTCAACAATATCTTAGCTCCTTTGTAAGTCAATAAGAGAAGCTAATGCTAACAACCATGCTGCTTTTGGCACACTGGAGTCTGGACAAAGATGAATAATCAATTTAAATCATTTTGACTACTTTGAGTAAAAATATGAGCAGATCTAGAGCCCAAGTGAATGTTTGTGCCAGATGTAATGAAATTCTCTCTTGTCATTCCTGATATATGGCATTCACAAGAACATGAGATCACTGTGATCTTGAATTTTGACCTTTTCCCACCAAATCAACTACCATCTAATCATATCATCTTTAAGTCCAAGTGAATGTTTGTGCCAAATCTGAAGAAATTCCCTCAAGGCAGTTTGGAGATATCAGATTCAAGAGGCCACTGTGACCTTTGACCTTTGACCACCAAATTCTAATCAGTTCATCCAAATGGACATTTGTGCCAAATTTGAGGTGATTCCCTTGAGGAGTTCCCAAGATATTCCATTCGCAAGGCCATAACCTTGTTTTGTGAGGTCACCTTGACCTTTGACCTTTGACCACCAAAATCAAAAAAACAAATGAACGGTTCAGATATTATCACTGAAGACAAGATAACCGCACATTAAGCACCAAGTGCAGTCAAAACATCGTCATCTTCTCTCCAATATACAATAACATAACCAGCACCTAGTCTTTGGTGAGCATTTACCATATCATTTATATACTGCATATATGTTTAGAACTCACCACAGCTGCACCCCTGCCAGTCTGCACGCCTCCCAGCCATGGCATGTTGATGGGTGTGCCAGGGCTACTGTGGGTGTATGGTGTGGTGCCATGGAGGGCGGCAAAGTCATCTCGTGTATGGACCACCAGGAAATCATCGCCTCCAACACTGCAGATAGAATAATAATAACTGGACATATAATTTCACGGCAATGCAAATCGGGTTTATTTCAGAGACAGATCCAGAGCTGATTAGTTTAGAAAAAATTTGTAGGATGCACTTAATGAAAAAAGCAAGGTAGGACTAATCATCCTTAGAAGGAAAAAATACAGTAATTCAGCAAGCATTGCCTTGTTTGAAAGACAACAGCTTTCTTGCTAACACTGTGTACATTTAGTAAGTTATTCAGAAAAGTAAAAGAACAAATAATGACAGAAAGTGCCTATATCTAATAA
Organism: Seriola dumerili; assembly: GCF_002260705.1. Classification (NCBI taxonomy): domain Eukaryota; kingdom Metazoa; phylum Chordata; class Actinopteri; order Carangiformes; family Carangidae; genus Seriola; species Seriola dumerili. The sequence continues at coordinate 3,629,550 of NW_019174545.1, read as the reverse complement.
TCTATAACAATATCTCATAAAGAAGCAGCCATACACAAATACATACAGATTATGCTGCATGTCCATACATACACACCAAAGATACAGATGCATGTACACCACCTACACAACCATAACTGAACCAATCACACTGTCCTGTGCCCACACTCTATTTAGCTCTATTGTTATGAGGGTGAAAAGGTAAGATGATGTTACTCTGGATGAACTCTCACAGCCGTTGGCCTCATCAAATACAGTATGCACATGCAAAAACACAACACACACACACACACACACACAGATCGCTCTCTTACCCTTTGGCTTCGGCCTCATCATCATCGATCCATGTCAAGATCTGTGTGGCCAAGATGGATGACACATCCAACTCTTGAATGTCATGGGTGGAGGCCATGACTAAACAATTACGATTTGCCTGGGAGACAGACAGAGACAGGAAAAAAGGGAGAGGTGAGTGCCAAAGACGATAGGGGTAGGGAAAATTGGGTGATTTAATCTATGTGCAAAATTTGAAAAGTCAGAAGATCCACAAGAGCGAGAGAAAGAATTTTTCAAACTCTATTTTGCCTAAGGTCACAAAACTATCCAACTTTTTGCTTTTAATGATGACCTGAAGTGAACTGACCCTTCTTTGATCACTGTTGAGAAGAGGCCAGTACCACTGCTTCCCTCCCTTAAATAAATATCTGCATTCAAGCCAGAGTATCATACTGTGAACCTCTTTATATAGCAAACAGAAAAACACAGGCTTGACAACATCAAAGGGGCTACAAAATGGTTTAAGAGTTGTGCCATTGGTCAGAAGCAACTGATCTTTGCACTGAATTTGAACTGTGTGCTCTAAATTTGAGGTTGTATTTGCCAAAGTGAAGCTATGACTTAAAATTCATGTTTTTTGTTTTTTTTTTAATTTAGTTTGAATCCACCAAAGTTTAAAACTTCAAATTCAGAATACAAATTTTAATTACTTGGTTAGTGGCACATCAGTTTTACAATACTTGAAATTGCTGTTACTATGCACAGCTGGGCTAAAACTAATTATTGCTGTATTGATTGATTTTTTTTGTCACTTGGGGACACATTACACCAACGTATTATCATTTATAAAGTTATGAAGGCATGAAGCAACATTAACATTATTTTGTATTTCTGGCCATTTCTGGTTAGTTCAACACTCCTCCTCCTTTTAGCTCTGCTTTTTGGTCTCCACCAGCTCCTGTGGGGAATATCTGTCTCTTCAGCTGCTAAATGCTCTACTGTGTTCAAAAGCTAGTGGTTAATTACCTGCTGGGTAGATAGTGTACAGTGGTGTTAACAGAGCTTTTTCTGTATATTGATATTAACAGTGGTATATTGTGGTATATTGTGTTGTTCAGTGACATCTATGTAAAAGAGTTGTACCTTGTTGATGGCAAAGGCTGTGATGATGTCAGATTCCTTGTGGATGATGCGTGCCTTTCCTCCAGGGGAGCCCTGATCTGACTCAGTCTGCACAGAGAAACACACACCCACACACACACACATACACAAATAAATCACCACCATGGAGATTCAATAATTACAGCTGAAACATTGGTAAACATTTCCTGCAGTCAAATAACAGCCATGACTTCAGATATGTTTCCCTTCATGCTACAGAACCAATGACCTGACAAGATCCATGAGAGGAGTTGATAAATAAAATGTCAAATTATTTGCTGTAGAAGATGATGGCTATAAAAAAAAAAAGAAAGAAAAAAGAAAGACTCAGTCTAGGCTTATTCTTTGTTTTCTACACTGTAATATGTGCTCTCTATGTTTATGTGTTTGTTTGTCTTGCTTTTAGTTAGGAGAGGACATGTGCGGTGCATCACGCCACGCTGTTAACCGCAGTATTCAGCTTAACTGGTGTAGTGCCATCAGACAGCATGAGCGCAACATCCCTTGAGCGACGAGCACAAGAACACACTGTACTATAGGTCCTACGGGATGTGTGCAGTAGCAGAGTATGCTATACTGTAGCTCTGCATATTGTATGTTACATTTAAAGCCAAAGTTATCTGCATTTAATGCCAAAGTTACTCAACACGAGACAGGCATCCTTTTAACATGAGATTGAATTAAATTCTACTGCATTTATTCAAGGGGAAAAGACCATGTCTGTTTCTGTCAGAGGGAATAAATGAAAACTTCACTTGCAGAAATCTAAATATGGTGGTTTGCCATTTTCATAGTGCACATAATCCCTGTGGGATGCAGATTCACTGCGACAGTGTTGGGCCCATTAATCAGAAGCTATTCAGCTTCATAGCTTGTCCTCTGAGAGACTGGGCTAATTAACACTGAGCCAAATGGAGTAGCTATAACATGGCAGCTTGCACAGTGAGAGACAGAAGATTAGAAAGCCTCTATGAAGCATCAGTGTACAGTATAATTTAAGATTTATGGTTCACATTCACATGAATATTTAGACTGCTAAATGTAAGATTAATATCAAACACTGAGGAGGGAGGGAGTTCATGGCCTTGGAAATACGTGTACAGTAATTCTGTCAAGATGACAATTTTAATGTTTCTTCGATTATATGTGACAGGCCCCATTTACTACTCTACCGTAGAGGCAAACACAGTCACATGATGTGCAAGTTCCCATATCTAGTCAACGGTAGTTTGTACCACCCACGCTACAGTGTGGTGATGTGAAGTTTCATATAGTTTCACAACATCTGTGCAGAGTATGATATTGTTCACTCATTGGTCTTGTCAAATCAGAAGTACTGGTGTTAAAATGATGAAAACGTCCCATTTTTATAAACATGCTACAAAAACTGATAAAACGATGCCATTTTATAGTGCCAGCTGGTTCTTGGAAACATATTTTATTATGCAAATAACTAACTGATAACTAATGATTTAGACTTATATGGTCTGATATCGACACCACCTTTAGAGTGATGTTATGGTGCATCGCAGACTGTTAAGTGTAAAATGTGCTGGTAAACCGAAACCAGTGATTTTCCTTTTGTCAAAGTCATCTAAATATTTTAAATGCTGTGAAAAAATGCAAATGGCATGGTCTTACTTGTTATTATTTTCCATCATCTATTACAGCAATGTTTGTCCCATCCTTACAGCTGAGTAGTTTTTGAAATTTTTCATTATCAGTGCCAATGCAATACCTTATTCTACATAATATAAATGTGTATTTCTAAAATAAATAAAATAAAATAAAAAATGTTTAATGTGGTCTTAATACAAACAGCCACACAAGCACGTTACCTGATTAGAATACGGCTTAAAATTACCATAAACTTTATATTAAAATCAGGCAATATCTGATCGTACAATAAATCAACAAGATAAAAAGATCAAATCTATCAAAGTTTTTGGCAGAAGATATTGCAAAAGGTACTGAGGTTTGACACCCACCCCACCCAACTCCAACACCATAAGCAATAATTTATCTAAAGCAGCAGTACCTGATGGTTTCCTGTCTCGTCCATCCCTGAACATTTCATATTGTCAGTCTGGTCCTCAACCGACTTTAATGATTGGGGGAAGCAGCACGGGGCAGACACACCCACACACACAAAACACACACAACATACAACAACAACCAGTGATGAACCATGCAAACACACACAGAAACTGAATTACTGAGATGTTAATCAAACAGGGTGTAATTAATTGAATAAAATTAAAAGCATCATGCAACTGGAGGCAGTAATAATACATGTGTTTGGCATGCGGAACAAAAAAAAAAAAAAGGTGCCAACAGAGATGTAAAAGCTATAACGATGCAGTTTGTCTGGGGGTGGGGGGTAAATACAGACATGTGTTGTGGATTTTAACAAACTAGTTAATGTGTTATTCAGTGACAATTAATACGGTGTGCAAGTTGTGCAACATGAAGGCAGTTCATGCAATAGGTTGGCATGTGTAAACATGGTGTACCTCATTCGGGTCCCGTTTCTTGGTGAAGATGTTTCTAATGAAAGTTTCTTGTACTTCTTCCTGCTTGACCAGAAACTGCCACAATCGTTTCACTGGCAGCGCTGAATGGTGGTTAGTCCTGAAAAGAATAGAACATCTCCTGCATATTAATAATAATGCTCATTGAATCCGTTGTATCAGTTCACTGAGGCACAACCAAATGTGTTAAAAAAATATTATTTCTGATTTGGCGCTGATGTGAAAACTTTACATATCTGGTGCTTAAGGCAAGACACATCAAATGCACATGCACAATGTTGTTCCTCCAAGAACTGTAATTCCCTACAGTACATACTATACAGGCCACGTAGAAATCTACAGGGGTCAATCTGCACAGGGATAAAACTGTTTGGATTGCACGGATGTGTTGTACAGATACATCTGGTACTGAAGGCAACTGTAGTCATCATGTTAACATTAATTCACAAAGTGTAAAAACTGATCATCTGAGGGCTTGTTATAAAAGGATAAGTCAACTGCAAACATCATATTCAAACTTGTTACTGATCTCCAGCTCATGGTAGTACCTGAACGGGGTGTTGGATGGTTCAAACAGAACCTTGTGTCTGAGCAGGGCGGGGCCAGGTGTGGCTGTTTCGTCCTGAAGGTGTGTGGAGATGTATTTGGAAGGGGGGCCCCCAAAGATCTCCAGTCTTTTCTGCAGCAACTGCTCCCAGCGCTGCAGCGTCTTCAGCACAGCGTGACACAGAGGAGAGCCCACAGGCAGATCTACATTAAATAGAAGCAGGCACACACGAACAAGGAGGCAATACGATTAGTTTAGACAGGCAGTGAGAGATAAGGAGGCTCTTATCTACATCCTGGATGTTAGTACATCAGGCGTATGTGGTGTATTTAAGTGTTTACCTAATAGATCATATCCTGCCATTGGGTAGAAGGACTTGAGGTTGACCAACACCAGCTGAACCATTGCCAGACGCATTAAACACCAACTGGGAGGAGAAGAATCCATTACAAACGAGACCATTACAGTTTTGAACATGAACACTCTAGATGGGTTTAATGCTGACTTCCAAAAATCTCAAACAATAAAGATGTGTTCAGACTGAATGTGCAGTCACAATCAGCTGTGAAGATATGCAGGTTTACTTTAAGCAGCTTGAAATGAGGCGAAGATGAGACACGGTTTGCAGTAATATCCAATCAGTGCCGTCATTACCTGTATGAATTGTGGTTTGAATGCTCTCGTTGTGGAGAGTTGGGGTCAAACACATCTTCATATTCATCGCCATCCTCGTCTTCATCTTGACTACCCTGGCTCTCTTCTGAGTCATACACAATTCTGTTTTCTGATGGTGGCAGCAGAGGCTAAGAGACACAAGAACACAATAACAGCAATGAAGAGGACAGACACACATACTGTTTTAGTTTGAAACAACAGAAACACACTTTCTTTTTCTTTCATTTGCTGCTAGTCAGCTTTAGTGTGTGTTGAGTATTATGGCGGATTAATGCATCTAAATTATTACAAATTACCAGTGTATTTACATGACATTAACTATACGCCTGATGAACCCTGAATAAAAAAAACAAAGATAAGCCAAGTTACACAGAATGTAAAGGAAAGGAGTCGATATAAAAAGGGTCCTGTCTTTTTTTTTTTTTTTTTTTTCACCTTGGCAATAAAGTAATCCCAAATGCTGAGCTCTGGCGGGACAAATCGTTCTTTAAAGATGGACGCAGCTTCTTGTTCCACTACAGGGACATGCTTGGGACTGGATGGCCCCTCCCGCTCTATCCCAGACTCCTCTTTGGAGCCACTGCGTGATGACAGAAGCCTGAATCGTCTGGACTTCCTGTCTGAGCCACTCGGGGATGCTGGGGTGTCAAGAGAAAGTGTTTGTTAAAATACAATGATTTCAGATGCCATCACAACCACACACACTTGTGCACTTGTGCATTCAAGCTTGACATGTTTTTTCTTTTTTGTGATTATGTCACCTTTAAATATTGAATCATCTTCCTAAAAAACAAAACAACACAACAAGAACAAATCAAACAAATAAACAAACAAACAAAAGTAGTTAAAATTGTCTACATTTTGTCATATAAACAGGAGTTGCAGTTGCATTACATCAGGTTTCCTCTGCCAACCATTAAGGAGTAGCACAAGAGAGTGAGGGAAACAGCTTCCACACTAATAGGTTGATGGATTTCTCTATGACCTACAGACGGGAACTCAATTAATTTAGAAAGGACGGACTTGATTTAGCTACTGGGTCAACACCCAAAGAAAAAAAAAACCCACACAGACAGACAGCAACTCAGGCAGACCGTCAAAAAGAAAACCACACAGTCACCCACCTGGTGGAGGTGTTCTCATGGGGCTGTTAGGTTTCTCTATGACAGGGATCCGGGCACCTCCTCCAAACACCGTCACCCAAAGCTTGCTGTTGAGAGGGTGGGCCACGATGCGAAACAGCTCATTGCTGGAGTGTGTGGCCATGCCGTGAACAAACAGACTGAGGAAGACAGCAGTCAGGATCTCACAGAGCAGCACAGCCAAGCCTGGCTGGCTCTCCTCACCTGCTGAGCTCAACAGCCGAATCAAGGAGGCGATGCCTGGGGAGAATAAAGGAGCGCAGAATGAAAAAGAAGAGATAAAGACTGTAGAAGCACTTTAAGTGTGTAAACTACAAGAACTGTATTTTTTTTAGACATCAAATCTTGTGGCATTTGAGAAGCAAAAAAGCAGGATACTAGTCTACTGAAAGTCACCTTTTTGTGGAATCCATTCAAATATTTGATTTAAGGATAATGACAATATTCTATATTTCTCTTCTTAGCAACACATTCAATGAGAAGACCTAAACCAACAATGAACTCATCCTACTAACAAACAATTTCCCTGTGTAGTCAGACCCTCATAAAGAGCATTCCTTGGTGCCATTTTCTTCTAAAAACTATTAAAAACACATCAGTGAGTCACAGCATTGTGCTAGGTGTCATGCTTCTTTATTATGATGAATAAGGGCACTGTATTTTATTTCCCACATCCAACATTTAACATCCTGCTGCCGTAAATACTTACAAGAGCACTGGAAAATAGTCCCCAGCAAACACAATATTTACTCATGTTTGAGTCCTGTTTGCTAGAAACTAAAAAAAAAATCAAGCTCTTTAAGGAAATTACTGAGCCTTTATTAAAAATGAGACTATATATACATGACCTGTTTTTAACTATTCAAATCTTCTGTAGGAATGAATCAGCTTGGAGCTGAATGCTACAGACAGGAAAGGGAGGTTGTACTAAGTTGTTGTTTCTTTTGGTTTTTTATTTGTTGACAAAGAGAAAAGTTTGTTTCTTTTAATTTAAGCCAAAAACGTATATGTTCTGGTTGATTTACCTGGCCACTGTGCAGGAGAAGTGTTGGGCTGCACAGACTCATCCATGCTGACAGTTCTGACTGGATGCTTCTGAGACAACAATACACTCTGATACACAATCCCTGTGAAATGGTTCACATGGCTGTGGGAGATGAAACAGACAAAAGAAATGGACCCCATTGAGTCAGTATGAGGGCGCAAAGAAAAACATTTATATTAAACATGAAATACTGTACTGAAAAGAGAAATTTTAAAAAATGGGTTAGGTGGTATAAATTTATAATGTCCACATGTTTTATTTTAACAGTTTTGACTTTGTTATGAAGTCTGGGAAACAACAGTTTCTAAGAAAGAGGCATCATGAGAAGAAACCCTTCATGATGAAGAAAGCAGGTCCAGTGAACTTTAGTGCTTTTAGGCTTCATATGGAAGTACCTGTTGGTTGTTTACTAAGTAGTTAACTAAACCAAACTGAAGTTAATGTGATAAAAGAGACAGAAAAAAGCAGAACATATATTAGCATAACACTCAACCTCCGCAACCTACATCCTGAAATACGTTTTAAAAAATTCACACTCTCGTTCACTCGCTCTCTTGCTCACACACTCGAGAGGAAAAAATAGAAGCACAAATTCATCAAACCAAAGCAGCGACACGCCCTAGGAGAGTTTATATCATAGTTACCATAACAAAGACAGTGTTAAATTAGAAATAGCCTTGCAAATTTAGTTAGACCGTTCAACTCCCAGCAGTATGTGATAGATGGCTGCATGTGTGCATTTGCTAAGTAGCGGATGAGGAAGTTACAAAACCAAGTGCTTATTTAATCAAATTGGTTAGAGTTGTGTGAAGTTTGAAACACTAAGTTCAGAGAGCTTACTCTGAAAGACTAATAAATGTTTTCTCTCTTAGCTTACAAAATTCCCAGTTTAAGACACAAAATTTCATTGATACTTGCAATTCTATCTGTGGTGTCACAGCATCGTGGCTTTAAAGGTCCACATCTTTTCAAGCACAAGTTTAAATAACTCCATACAACATCAAATAATTTGACAGAATGGTGACAGAAACTCACACAGCAGCACAGCTGTATGCCAAATGGGTTATTTAAAAAAAGAATAAAAGAATCCCACACACAGTCATTCACCCATCCAAGGTTTAAATCCTACTGGGTTGTTGATAAAGTGATTTGGAGTTATGGTACCTACGCCTCTTAAATAAACAATGTTCCTTCTGTCTGTCAAACCCAAAGATCAAATTAAGTATTTACAATGAGAATGATAAACAGCAGCCATGCAGCTCCCATAAATTATTCTCAACATGATGATGAAAACAGACAAGTGACTGTCATATTTTTGGTTAGAAAACTTCCAACATGATTTTCTTTTTCAATGCATTAAATCACATCACAATAGAGCTTTATAAAACCCGCCTAAAGCCTAAAGCCCAAAGCATAAAGCATAAAGCATAAAGCATTTGCTAAGATGATTTTTCATGAACAAAACCTAAGACATCCTGAAAAGCATATTCCATTTTGGTATTACATTTGTAATGTTTGACTTGAACTGTATGTGTGCATTACCCTCTCATTATAAAGTATGCTTGGTTACCAGCAGTCGTGTCCCTTCCCCCTTATTTCTTATTATTCTGCTCCAATAAGCCTAAAAACCCTCTAACACACAAACAATTGTAACCAGAGGACACAAATCAACATTATTTTTGTCAGCATTTTGTCTTTTAAATGCTAATGCTAAAAATCAGATCATTCATGACAGATAAATAATCCAGTGGCGGCTAGTGCTGTTAATGGAGTCGTGTCAGGGTGAATGTGGTGGAAAATGAAAAAGTTGTATCAAAGTCGAGCATCGCTTGAAGACATATTAAGAATTCAAGAATCTTGCTTGGAGAGATGCTGCCCTGTAGATACCCACTATGAACTCAAACCTTTTTGAGTCAGGTTGCATAAAGAGCTTTTGCAGAGACTCGGCTGGGACGTGCAAAGATTTATTTCCCTACATCCCCGAATCATTGTTAAGAAATGGATGGCTTGAAAATAGCTCATGGTTTATGAAGTGTAAGTGATGCGAGGCATGGGTTCAGTATGAAACTGCGAATTACGGTGCTTTGTGAAACAGTCCATGTAACATGAAAGACTAGAGGGTTAACTGCCCTAAAAGAATGGTAATAAGTGAGAGTACTGAGACACTTACCTGTAGGTGTGTCCATCACACAGACACTGATATATACAGGCAGACAAGGAAGCAGCTAAGGTGTGCATCACATAGATCTGAAATAAGAGCCGTGATCAGAGAAAAAAAAAAAAAAACATGAGATGAGTGTTCAATTGAGGTGCACTTTTTTCTTCTACATCTATGCGAAAGGGGTGGTTTGATTTGACAAACTTTGATACTCTGCAGTTCTCTTCAGCTCAGCGGAGCTTCATAGCATCTTTCAGCTCATTGTTTCACGACTCACAACCTCACTGTTTTCGTTCACTCTCACTGCTCTCAAGAGCCAGGAGTTGATGGGAGATCAAAACAAAAGCTTACAGGAGAGTGAATATTGGACTTACATTCATCAAGATGACACAAAAGCGCCTTCTAATGACTGCTAATGCATCTGCTGGATGTCTAAAAATGCAACTGTCTGCTAACAAGTTAGCTGTATATCAACTCAAAATGTGATAATATATCAGTTTTGTATTTACTACTTTATTCCATTGCCCACATTTGGCCAAAAACGAGTGTTAACACAAATGAACAAGATGAAATCTTTATGTCCACAATAAAAACTTAAAAAACAATAATGTTTATATCTATATGAATTATTTCCTTTAATTGTTCAGAAACAAACATATCCTATCTCATTGCACACACCTCCTGGTATTATTGCTTGCTTTCAATAAAATTTAAATTCATATGTCCTCTTGCAAGAAAACATTGAAGCCCACTCTTAGCCATTTGGATCCAAAGAATAGATTAATGCGACCAGAGGCTGTCTCACCTCATTGTTAACAACATCAGGATGTGGAGGAGAGTCGAGTGCATTGATGGTCTGCAAGATGTCATGAGTCAGGTTGGTCAGGTACACAATGGGATTGGCCACCACTGTCTTTACGTTGGCTGTGCAAGCCATCAGAAGAGGGATAGAGGTGGGTTGGGAACTTGATGTCACCACTGATTGGATAGAGTCGTCCTGTGGGCAGAGGTCAGAGAGGAACATGTCAAATCATTAGAGTATGCCTGCAGGCACACTAAACAACAGATGGCCCAATGAACTGATATTGTTGATCACAGTAAACTAGAATTACTGCCTTGCAGTTGTATCCCTCTGCTAACCAGCCAAACTGCAGGAAATATGGTCATCATCTCGCCTCCCTGAGTTACAACATTGAATAATGGCCAGAAGAGTTTTTGCAGAACATTGATGTGACAGTGAAGTTGACCTTTGACCATTTGGATTTAAAATGTCATCACTTCATCATATACTATTAGATATTTATGTTAAATTGTGTCAGAATTAGTGTATGAATGTGTGAGCTGTGGCCAAAAAAGTGTTTTGTGAGGTCACAGTGACCTTGACCTTTGAACACCAAAATCTCATCAGTTCATCCTTGAGTCCAAGACTTTGTGCTTAATTTGAAGAAATTCCCTCAAGGCGTTACTGAGATATTGCATTCATGAGAATGGGACAGATGGATGGACAGATGGACAACCAGAAAACATAATGCCTCCAGCCCTGGCTGTCGCTGATGTGGAGGCATAATAAAAACATTCAAGTGTTTAATGTTCACAAAAAATACTCTTCATCAGACATCACACCTATAAACTGGGACATATACTGTACATAACCTACCGTCACACCACAGTAAACATTCAACTTTCTCATATCTTTTTTTAGAGGGTATAAGAGACAGCTAACAAAGAGAACTAAGAACTGAGCGGTGCTGCTTTGAACTGTGAAACTGTATTTTCCTGAGCCATAATAAAGACAGGATGAGTCAACTGCTGGAGTGTCATACATGATCCGGTACTTAAGAGCAGGATGTGTTTTCCAGTGTATGTCTGAATGACATTTAAAGAGCAAGAAAGAAAACACTACCAATGGAGGAGTCAGGATTTGTGCGTGTTTACTAGATTCCTGATCATGACTTTTGTTCACTGTGCTTGATGGATCACATTCAGTTGTCACTGAGTTCCTCAACAGAAGCTCCACACACTGACTGAAGTCAAGACAAAGGAGAAATCACAAAAATTTCCTGGACAACAATGGAGAAATTTGACAACCATGGGACCAGAGTTGGGACAACAGAAACTGCCTTTATTCCAAAATCAAAGTAAAAGAGAAGAAAGACTCCCAGTGCCCATCAACTGTGCTAACATTCAAGTGTGTTGTTCCCATGCCAGCTCATTGAATTGTTTACCTCAACCTTCTAATAGTCAGCCTAAGGCAGGGCCTCCCTCAGGAGGCTTGGAGATTCAGCACAACCTGTCAACCCATTGCTGGAGGTGTGCAGGCAATCGCCAATGCACAATCGAGAGTGTGTGCGTGTGTGTCTTGGGAATCTAGTTGCATTAAGACAAGCTTTCAGATGGCTTCATGTTCGTCTTTCATTCGTACTTGGCCCCTCATCTGCTCATCATCCTTCCCTTCAAACAGAATATGTGATCACTTATGCTGTTATTAATTTACTTATATTCTCTTATTTATGTCTGTGGTTTATTTGATCATTCCTGTGCTTTTGTTTGATTGTAATAATCAATCAAATAATCTCATAATTTAATCTGTCTGTGTGCATATGTGTATATATAGATATATATATCTATACATAGATATATATAATTAATATATTGTGCTGTCAGCTATATCCAGAGCCTCTGACTGGAAAAAGGAAATAGTCAAACAAAGCATTTGTGAAACTGTAATTAACAAATCTTTGTCATTTTTTTTTTATTCCTAATGATAAATAGAATGATAAACAATCGCCAAAATACTGCAGCACTAGTAAGTCATCCTACTATTCTCCAATATTTTTTTTTTGTCAGTTAATTACTAAATGATTATTTGACAAACTGTTTGATCACCACCACCAGAAACCTAAATAGGCAGTGTAGTTCTTCAGTGCAAACAGTTATAGAGCCGGACTAACTTGGCTGCCACCAAAAAACTGTCATGCTCTTATTTATCAGTGGCCTTTGGTGTGCATGTCTTAATTACCTGGTGAGATTCTTGAAGCAACAATATGAGCTCCATGCGTACAGAAGCCAGTCCTCCACCGTGGGAGCCATGCAAGCTGCAGTAGCTCAGAAACATTCTCAATAAGGGCTGGTTACTCTGCAGCCAATGTCTCCTGCTCCTCTGGCTGTCACCACGAGGGCTTCCAGGCTGAAAAAAAACATCTTTCCTTTACTATTTTATGGACAAATCAATCAACATCCCTGCAAATATGTCAATTTCATTCAGCTGGCTAGTGATCAAATAAAAGCCCCACATTGGAATGCTAAAGGCAATAAACTAGTGGGTCATTGAAATGTTATTTTATTTTCTGAATACACATTATATGTATTGGGCAAGGGTAGGTATGTATAATCAAGTTTGCTGCTGAAACTGAAACAATACTGGAGAATAGAAAAATTTTATAGCAGCATGTTAGAAGGGTTTTTGTACCCCAGCAACAACAAAAAAAAAAACCCTGACCATCAGAGATCCAAGGAAGACTGGTTTGACTACTCTCTGATAGAACACAATTTGCTTCAAACTATGTCATGACACACTGTGCTGTTAATTTCTTATTACAGCAAGTGTTGCATCGATTTTTCCTCATGAACATTTGAAAAATCTAGGAGCAACCAGCTAAATATAACTACCTGTTCCTCCTCCACCAACCCAGAAACAGGGGCATCACCCTGGACAGACAGCTCTGGCAGGCAGGGTTTGTAACTGCAGCAACGCTGGAGAGCCACCACCTGGGGAAAACAGAATTTCATCTTAAAATCAATTTATCAAGAAGGAATTTATCATTCATGCGTGGGAGTGGAAGCAAAACATTTCACCAAAATGTCAAACTGTTTTCACAGGAGAAGGCAAACAACTTCATAAGAGAAAACCACTGGGGTTATTTCCATTATGAGGTTTATATGCACTGACACACAGAGATAAAATCTTTAAACAGTGAACATGAAGACAGGAGAGATGTGTGGGAATTATGCAAGTCATAAAAGTTTTATTGAGTGAACCTAAGGGTGCAGCCAGAATAACACACAGATGGATAATATAACAATATTAAAACTAAAAAACTATTATGGGTTTGACTTTTGAGTGTGTGAGTGTGTCATTACCTCTCTTTCTAACCACTGGTAGAGCTGGTAACGTAGCTTCCCCCCATCGAGTTCATACCCTGTCGACAGCGTCCGCAGCTCATTGGTCAGAATCTTTAAGCAGGCGGTAAACTTCAGCTGGGCTGCCAAGATGTCATCAGAAGGTGCTATGAAGTCATTGCGGTCTTCACTGTCCTCTCCCGTCACCGTCTCCATTAGCGGCGACATGGCATCCTGCGTGTCCTGGAACACACTGCTGCTGTCTGCAGCTTTACTGCTCTTACCATTCTTAGTTTCTTCTTCATCCTCATAATCTTCTTCATCGTCTTTGTCACTGTCCCACTTCAGCTCCAGGGGCTCATCTGGAAGTGTCACTGACGGCTGGCTCCAGTCAAAACTTAACACGGAATCTGACTTACTGTTGGATAAGCTGTTCCCATCTGACTCGTAGCCATTCAGAGCCGGCTGAGCCCAATCTGGGTCTGATGCTTGTCCATTCTTACTCCCAACACTGAGTTCACCAGTGATGCCTGTGTCCTCCTGGTTCAGGAGTTTGGAATGCTTGTGGACTTTGGGCATCTTGGAGAGGACTTCAAGTGCAAGCATGGGGCAGCCAGCGTGTAGGTGTGCATATGCAGCTGTGAAAAACAGTCTTCTCTCCTCCAGGCTAATGGAGTCAGCCCTGCGACCCTCAGCGGTCAGGCCAACTTTAGCCTTGTCTGAAGAGCCGAAATGGCGACGAAGGAGGAGTGGGTGGGTACGGAGGTAGGTGTAAAAGTTGAAAACCTCAGGGTTACAAGGAGACACAGAAGAGGAACCTGTCATAGATAAAAAGAGACAGAAATGGAAATTACCTTTGGCAAAACCAGCCACTTTTAGTGCTTTGACCACCGTGCGCAGATCAGACACAGAAATGCACAGCTGGACAGACTGAATCTTTGTTGAACCTCTTGGCAAAAATCTGAGGCATAGAGCTACAGTATGTGAGCACTGATACACAGCCAAACTGCATTCTGTGATCACTTAAAAGGCGAGTAGAGGGTGGAGTGGGAGTTTGAAAACTGACCAAATGGACAAAAAGGTAATGCTTTAAGTTCACTCTTTTTTTATCCAGGTATGAAAAATGTCAAACCGAAACACCTCATACTGTAACCCAGCCAGGACAGCACAATATCCATAAAGGAGAAGAAATATTTTCACCTTTCTATAGGTCGGTGTTTTTTTTTTCTCTGTAAGCATATTAGAAGTGCTTTGAGAAAATCATTTATGAAACACATGGGATGATCTGGGTCTGGTTTGGCTCTTGAGTCAAAACAAGGTTCATATTAAGTTCAGTACTTCATCTATTCTTAAGGCAAGCCTTGTATATTTTCTTCAATTAAAGTGGTCTTCTGTGTCCCGTAGGGTGCAATTACTTGTGCAATTTCACATACTTAAAAGACCAAAAATAGTTGCAAAGCTGAGACATTTTGTAAAAGCAGAGGATTTGACCTCAGTGTCATATTACAGTCTGCAGCACTTATAGTCCACCCCCGTTTTTACCTGCAATGCTGTATTCGACAGGCCTGCAATGTCCATAAAGTGAACAGGGTATTGAGATATTTTTAAAGCTTCAGAGAGTGCAGAATATATCACTAGGAAGTCAGACTCAATTTTACATAGTTTCTGGCTGAATAAATCTAGCTTGTACTGAAATCATTAAATAGTGTCATCAATTAAGTGTAAAAATAATCATTTCTGTGGTACACAGTACCAAACTGTACTATTTTTGTTTCGCCTTTGCATTGAGGTAAATTTAAAAAAAAAAAAAAAGCACTGCAGACCTACCAGAATCACATTTGCTCTCAGAGGACCCCGAACTGTTGCTGTTAGCAGGCTGCTCAAGTAGAGTGTCCAAGGCTTTGCTGTAGTCCTCCAGGACCCAGTGAGCCATGCTCCGCAGGAAAGGGTCCTGGTGGGCTGGAATCTGAAATGTACAGAGAATTACAATAACTCATTTTTAGTTTCTGCAGTGTATTAATTATCAAATGCTGGAGTCAACCATGCTGAGTATGAAATGATGCATTTTCCACAGTAAAAACAATAGCTTGTGGAGGCTGTGACATACACAGCCTCTATGCACCTGTTTGTCTTGTCCCAGAACACGTCTCTGGAGGATTTTTTTGTAGGTGGATGCTGTCTCAAACTCAGACTCATACAATCTGGAGATCACCAGAGCCAGCTGTAGGTCCTGCATTTTCTCTAAACACACCTGGAGGAGAAGGAAATAAACCACAGTCAGTTGGTAATTATAAAAAGATTTTTGAGTTATTGGCACAGGGCTGAATGGGGTGAGACAAGACAAGATATATGCAGACAAATAATGCATATTGTGGATACACACTAGTGCAGTAGGACATAATGATCTTCTGAAGTTACCGCTTTTCTTGTTTAAAGGAAAGAACAAAAAATGAAAAAATGAAACCCTGTGCTCACAGCAAAGAGTTGGTGGATATAGTTGAAGTTGTTCTAGTTGCTTGCAACTGGTAAGGTGTGAGGTGAATTTCAATGAGACTACCTCCCAGCCAGAGAGACTAAAAAACAAAGTCAATGATAGCCCATTGCCTGGGTGACACTCATTTCCATAAAATGCTTAGAGAAGCTCCAGTTACTCACACAGATAAAATAATGTGACTCATTGCTTCAGGGACTTTCTAAACAGAAATAACCTTGATGAATAAAAGGTTAAGTAAACAAAATGACCAGAAGCAACCCTCTTAATATGTGAGCAAAAAGATAGAGAGATTTATGTTTTTGTTGGTTAACACAACAGCCATTCTAACAATCATGCATAAACACATTAACTAACTAGAAGGGCACTTATTTGAGCGTATATACCAAAGCCAAACCATTCTTCTAATGTCTGTCTGGCTCTTACAATGAACAATAAAAGGAAAAAGGAAGTAGTTCTAAAACATAAGTGATTAATTTGACACCATAAATATGTCAGATTTTTATGCCTCCGCACTGGTGACAGCTGTGGCGAGAGGCGTCATGTTTTACCATCCCATTATCATGAACGAGATATCTCAGTAATGCCTCGAGGGAATTTCTTCAAGTTTGCTACAAATGTTCATTTGGACTCAAGGAAGAACTGATTTTGGTGGTCAAAGGTCAAGATCCCTGCAACCTCACATGTTTTTGGCCTCTTGAATGTGATATCTCAAGACAGCCTTAAAGGAATTTCTTCAGATTTTGCACAAACATTCAGTTGGAGTCAAAGATGAACTGCCTAGATTTTGGTCGAGGTCAAAAGGTCAAGGTCACAGTGGCCTCATGTTCTTGTGAACACGATACATCAGGCATGCCTACATTCTATCTACTACCTATATTTGCATAATTACCTCTGCCAAAGATGTTATGTTTTCAGCTATGCAGGATTAAGCAAAAAGTACTGAACCAATTTGCACCAAACTTGGTGGAGGGATACGACATCGGCCAGGGAAGAACCCATAAAATATATGGATCCAGTTAAAGGGGCAGATTTTCCTTAACATTGCGAGATAGGCCATTTTTCAACATTATTGTCAGTTTCTCAGGAAATAATGTATGGATCTTGATGTAAAGTAGAATTATCTGTGATTGAATGCCTCCACCAACCAGTCCAGTTGCAGGAAATATGGTAACAACCTCTCCTTCTGTTCCTGAGTTACAGCCTTAGATAGTGGCCACAGTGACCTTGACCTTTGACCTTTAACCACCAAATTCTAATCAGCTCATCCTTGAGTCCAAGTGGACATTTCTGCCAGATGTAAAGGAATTACCTCCTGACATTCTTGATATCACGTTCACAGGAATGGGACAGATGTGAGGTCATAATGACCTTGACCTTTGACCACCAAAATCTGATCAGTTTATCCTTGAGGTTAAGTGAACGTTTGTACCAAATTTGAAGTAATTCTCTCAATGCGTTCCTGATATATATAACATTCAGGGGAATGGGTCAGACGGACGTGTGTACGTATGTATGGACATTCGTACATACGTTCAACCTTAAAACATAATGCTTCCAGCCATGGCTGTTGCCGGTGCAGAGACCAGAAATACTGGTGACATGGTCTGTTTTTGTGAATTTGGTTTCTCTGCTTTTTACTGTATCAATCACTGCCCTTGACAATGAATTTCATAGATAAAAATTAGCAGGACTTGGTACCTGTATCATTTTATACTGAAAGCAACACTTTCACTTAGGTTTAGCAAGTTAGCAAGTGGCAATTGCAGCTGAAGGAACAAGTGCTTCTCGCAAACAATGTGTCAAGTCTATTTTCCACTTGCCTCAACAGCATCCTTAAGGGAGCCAGCAAGAAGGAAGAAGGCTGCAGAATGCTGGAACCGCTGTTTTCCCAACAGAGAAAAGGCATTTTTCAGTGCTGCTTTCCTCCACCGGTCCTCGCTGAAGTTGTTGCGGAAAAACTCAGTCATTTTGGCATTCTTCTGAGACCTGGAGAGAATGACGTTATTCAAAACAACAAAACTGCTGTCATAGATCTTCAGTGATCTGACATAATCTTTAAGTGCAGTGGCAAATGTTGAGTTGACTGTATGTGCATGTGTGTGCACTTGTATTTCATATGCAAAATCATGTCAGTTCTGCCTACCTGTACAATCCCCAGACCACAGCCTTCTTTTTCAGTGCAAGGTAAAATATAGCTGCATCCAGAGGATCATTGCTTCTCTGAAAGGAAGCCTTGGCAACCTGACAAAATAGAGAAAAAAAAACCATTCAGCTCAGGCCTCCTCAGTCTACAGTATACAGTCTTATTCACAGAACAAGTTGTAGCTTTATGGGTCATTTCAGGGAGTAGTATGCTGTATTTTATAGCAACCTCAGCAAAATCCCACTTTCAACTACCTGACAGCACTTCATAAATGAAGCAATCAATATGAAGTGCATAGGGCTAACACACTAATGGCCAACCTTCAAAGCCTTAATGTGTAGAAATGAAAGAAAAGTAGATATTTAGCATTGTCACTTGAAAAACGACTAAAACCACTTATCAAAATAGTATCAATTCATTTCCTGTGGATAGACTTTCAATTGTAGTTTCAAATATGTGGAAAAACACCAGACGTTAAACCATTTAAAAAATGCATTTGATGATTAAAATAAGGCCACAATAGCTAGCATGAATGCAAACTTAATGTTAAACTGAACTCCACAGAGGCACTGTCCTTCCCATTTCATATATACGTCCTCTTTTACTCTGATTGGCTACTGACTGAACAACCTGCAAAATTACTTCAAATTAGACAATCTATTTCAACAAAACTGGAACTGGCTCACTATTTAAGATTTGAGCACAAGTACTAATGACATTAACTGCCTCACCTTCTCAATGCACCTTCGTAGCTTGTTGGTGCTCCGCAGCCACCAGCCCACGCCCATGGAGCGGAGCTCAGGCCAGGTGGGCTCTCCCTTCTGTAGGGCAGGGAGCATGTTCAGCAGCTCCTCCTCCGCTTCAGAGTGGAAGGCCCAGGCATAATGACATGTTGACAGTCCTGTAGAGAAGAAAAAGACATGTGGAAAATGAGGAATGTTCAGTATTTCATGGGGAGAATATCAACACTGTAGATATACATATAACAAAAACCTGATAACAGCAACTTGAGTCAGTAAATACAGGAGCACAGTCAGTTCCATTTTAAGCAGTGAGCTTACAGCTACAGAGCTGTACTGCCACCCACTGAGGAGCCATAGATTATGTGCCTTGCTCAATGGCAACTTTACTGCAATAGTTAAGGATGATAAACAGACTATGGCTTGCTCGCTTCTCTTGTTGAAACTTTTACTGTCAAAAACTTTCAATTGAGGCCGTCAGTAACCTGCTCTCTGTCTAGCTTTAGGAGTCTTTATGGAGTAACTCCTCTAATATCTACATGAGCACTGAAGCTACACTTGAAGGAGTGCAGGTGGACATCTCTTTAAGCAGCAAGCTTTGAGCTTACATTAAGTCTTGCAAGATCATACAAGGCCAAATCATTTTAAGTGTACTATTTTACAGGGGCATTTGACTTACTAATAAATACTTATCTGTGAATTCTGGTCTTGTTAGATTGGAAAAAAGAATATTTTTATTGATGTGAATAGGGTCCTGCACAGTGTATTGAATAGTAGAGTCCTCCCCTGCTCATTTGCATCAGCTATGGAATGACCCCAAAGATGACTGTTTGAAAACCCCTATCTCACTGTACCTTGTCGTAGCAGCTGTGCTCTGTGCGCTGGAGGCAGGGAGGTAGAGAGGAAGGTATGCAGTCTGACAGCCAGCAAGAACTTCAGACCACAATCATCCAGTGTCTCTCCACCTGGTAAATAAACGACAGACAGCTTACTGATGCTGTTTAAAAATTTTCATTACATTATGTTGCAGAATGGAGAACATATCTACTGCATTTCTATCCATCTCATTTTATGTTTTTATTTCCTTTGTACCTTTGCTCTTCCCCTGACTGTCCTTCAGGTCTGTGCTTGTGGTAGCGATGGTGTCGGCCAACGCCATGAGAGACATCTGCTCCATACTAGTTAATCCCGGCAAACTGGAGTGAAGGAGGTGGCTGGACAGAACCTGGGCATGTTCTGGACCAAAGTACGTAGGACTGTACTGGGATAGGTCAATAACCTTCAGAGACAGAGGATTTATAAGACATCACATAATAGAGAGAGGCAGGAAATAATGTTAGAAGAGATAGTGGGTCATGACTGGACTCAAACTCTCAATTAAACATCCGTAATATTGTTTTGTGCACATTAACTATACACAAGAATAATTATATATGCAAACTTTTCCTAATGCCTCAAACTTTTGACAATATCTGGAGGCTCAGCTAACACCAGGCTAGATTTTTGATGCATTAGCTGACATGCACAATTATGCATGATGCATGTCTAAGGTACACAATGGAATACCATGAGCCCAAAATGTTGCTGTCCACTCTCATTTTTATAAAGTGTCTTTAACCAAGCCAAACAAGCCGACAGAAACTGACCTTGTTACTTGTTTGCTCCTGATCGTTGTCCAGAGGGTCCAGGTCCACTATGCTTGGTGTATGAAAGAGCTCATCATAAGCATCTGTGTGACTGGAACCATGCCCACTATCTCCGCTCACACTGCCCACTTTATCTGTAAGGAGGCACAAAGCAGAGCTAAATTACTTAAGACATGTAATTCAGAAGAGACCTGAGGAGAAATACCCTCCTGCTGTTCAGACAGCAGATCAAATTAAAATACCAAAGAGCAAGATCTTTTTCTTTCTTTTACTGTATACATGTTTCTGCTTTCATTCTTCTCACGTTGTATCCCGAGAGACACAATGAGGGAAAAAGTCGGAAGGGAAAAGTAGAAGACCAAAGAGAAGGGTATTATTCTGAGTCTCTCAAACCTTGAGGCAGGGTGGCTAAAAATGGTAGTTACTTTCCCACTGTAGATACTGTTTCTCTATTTTTGTTGTGTGCTGCAGCCATCTGCTTAAAAGTAATAATATATACAATACTTACAATCTTGAATTTTCACCCCTTTCAATTAAACCCTGTAGGAAATTAATCTAAACACTACCTCATTATATTTAGTTGTTATCCACAAGTGCATTCTTTTAATGTTAGCATATTAGTTTACCATCTCAAAGCATCTCTGGTAGAGCTATTGACGGGTTTCCTCGTTTCAGAGGAACTGAGACCTGATCCGGGATGCAAGTCTACTCAGTCTAATCTTAGCAACATAAATTTGTCTTTGAAGCATATAAATAAATTATCTTAATTACTGTGGCTTTCTATTCGTTATTAAGACATTGTCATTATTATACTGCTGCTCTTTTCCATTGCAGCTGCTTTTTAATTGATTGAATTAATTAATGGATCATCATGCTGCTGACGATGTTTGCTTTCTCTTTGTTAGGGTCTATTCAGGTCAATCAAATTTAAATTGGGTTAATTTTCCTTGCATCTATTTGGGGTCAGGTCTGGCTGTGCTTGGGTCCCTCTTCATTGGGTCTCTCTTTTTTTAATTAATTCAATTAATTTAATTAATTTCACATCGGGTTTAGGCAGCCACAGTGCAGGGTACATTTCTTGTAAGTATAATACATTTTTATACTAATGTGTCTTAAGTAAACTCACTTAAATTGAAATTATGAATGAATGAATGTTTTTTATGTTATAGAGGCTATAGGAAATTTCTGTGACTTGTTTTATTTATTGACTTTTCAAATTACTGTGAACATCCTTTATTTATTGTACTTGTCATTTTCCAGTTCCATATTTTGTGAATATGGTTTCATTTTCAGTACTTTACTCGTCTGTTTTAGCAGAGTTTTTCATATCCTGATTTATTTGTGGTGCTCCATCACAGTATCAACATTGACCGCCACATATTACTATTTGACATGAGTAAAATCTTGTAGATCTAGTCCCAGCACAACGGACTAGTGTGTCATAGTAGGACTGGCCATTGGGAGCACCCGAGCACCCCAAAATGTTGTATACCCACCAGGTTTTGGTGATGTATCCTCATCAGCTGCCAGAAGGGCATACAGAGGCAGGGGGGGGATGGAGCTTATCTCTGTGTAGTCAGGGGTGGAGTTCTCCACCCCTTTGCCAAACATCTTTGGATCCCTGGCTGTGCTGCCTCCAGCGCTGATGGTTCGAGAGCGCAGACGTTTCTCTGGATTGTTGGAGCTGTCTTTAAGTGCTACAATTTCTCCAGCAATGCATTTCACCAGGTGAGAGAGGATAGCCTTGGCACGGTGAACCTTAGGATAGACAAATGTTACATGTTTTAAACATAAGTCAAATGATATTACTTGCTTTGTAAATCAACCACAAAAAATCTCAACTTTATGCCAATTTCTTTCTTTTTAGATGTATTGGTTTGATTTACTACAGCTTCAAACCTTAAGAAAGTAAATTATATTAACTGACTATCATATCAACTTGAGAAGGTTCTTAAATAAAGGGAAAAAATAATCAAAAGAAAAAACTGTTAAATATTTCTTTAACTTACCTTCCCTAGATCCATGAGCTCCAGTAACTGTACAGGATGGTATTGGGGCAGAGTGGGAAAGAGCTGGTGAGCTGCTTCAAAAAGCCCAGAATCTTCCATCTCTACAGGGAGGTCATAAGCTGTTCTCTTCCCACTGAGTTTCTGAGCCAGGCTCATCATCGACCTTGTCAGGGCCTTTTTGGGAGGGGCTAGTGAAGACATTGGAGCCCCAGGACTGAGTCCCTCCTCCTGGCTCTGTCTGACAGCTGAGATTATGGAGGAGACACTGCTGCTGATGTCTGTGTCTTGGGTGATGGCAGCATTGGGTTTGGGTGGAGTTGGAGGTTGCCACTGGGAGTAGACGTGCATCTCACAGTCCATCCCTACTACCAAAATGCCATCTCGTACCCAAGAGAGGGAGACTGGGATGGGTAATGAGCCTTCAACAGAAGAGACCAGATCAACTGATCGAAGCAAGACCAGGCGAGACAAGATCTGGTCTCTATTGGCATCAGATGACAGACCCAGTTCTGGAGGCTTCCCAGAGAGACGGCCGTACATATAAATCTTTGTCCCTATACCAACAGTCAGAACATGCGACCCATCCTCTTGGGACACCCAGTCCAAATGAACTAGGCTCTTACTAGTGGAACCAAGACAGTTCTCGTTAGGCAAAGAGAAGTCCACGTTACTTGGAATACTGGCATTTCCATTTGTGCTACTGCTCATACCACAGTTAGCTGTCGGATCTGTGCTGTCCAGGACTATGGTCTGCTCTAGAATCCACTGTGAACCACCGGTGGACTCACACTGGAAGATGCCAATGTGGACCAATGGTCCTCTAATGGTTGCTAGGTTAGGGCTTGCAGTGAGATTTGTGCTGCGCTGTACAGTCAGGGTTGGGGTCAGGTGGGTGTTGTAGGGGGAGGATGCAAGGGTAGGAGGAGAAGTTAACAGTCCGTGAGGGTTCAGATGAGGTGTTGAGTTCAGAGGTGTGTTTGGCGTCTGCCTGTAGGCAACTGCAATCCGTCCAGTGTGACAGCAACTGACCTCTATGGGGCGACCTTGCACACTTACTGCACTGCTGTTGGGAAGCCTCTCCTCCACCAAGAGTGGCCACTCCTCCCACTGGTACAACAAGGTGTCCATACTAAAGGGCTCTGTCGCCACAACCTTACACCTCCAGAAGCGTACTTTTCCATCAGAACAGGAAGTAGCAAGGAGGTAAGGCACACGGCCAGCTGGCAGAGAACATGACGCACTCAGGTGACCTAGGAGAAGAGTTGACAATATACTTTTAGGATATTATTAGGCAAGGCTTTTCTCATAATTCTAAACTTTTATATCTTTTCTGTGAATTTATTTGAATTCATTTGATTTTGGAGCTTTGTTTTCCAGAAGTTTTGCGTGCTTTGTAAAATTACACTGTTTGAAATTATTCATTTTGAGTCCAATTTCAAAAACCTTTTCCAGGCTGATAATGAAGATTGTTGAAAAAATATCCACCGTTATCAGTTTCCATTTTCCATTCCTATGATAACAGAAGTAGCTTTTTAGTCGATAAAGCATTTTCTGAACCCTATTTTCTTGAAAGAGTTATTTGAATCAGTGTTTTCAATCATTTGCTAACTGAAGCACCAGCTCTTTAGAGAGGATAGAAACTTGCACCTTAGTCTACACTGGTATCTGTAAATGTTGAAGTAGCTGCTGAATTTCTTTATCTGTACCCTACAATTAGACTGGCAAACCTACACTGAGGACCCTGTATTAATTCCATTATTACTAAACAATTAAGGTGCAAAAAGAAATGTAATTATTATTACTACTGTAATTAATATTAACACTGCTGCTACTATGGTCAGTATACATGCATGTATGCATGTATACTGACCATGACTTGTGTTGTGCTCAGGCTCTGTGTGTTTTACCTCCAAGCCGTGATGTCAGAGAGAGTTTGTGAACTTATGTCATTTGTATGTGAGTGTGTGTCCTCATTGACCCTCACCTGCTGAGGGTGTAACACTGATGGCTTCTACCCCTTCTGGCAGAGCCATCTCTTGGCTGTATAGTCTTTGTGTTGTGAGGCTGAGGCGACAGGCACTCTGCAGATTGGAGGTGCAGGTTTTACTCTTCTGAGTTACTGGAGAAGTGAACTTGTCATAGTTAAACTGAGAGCTGTTTACAGGAGAAGCTGTGGTGGCATCCTTCTCTGTCATGGTTTCCTCTGTGGGGACACAACAGGAAGAGGGAAATATTGCTTAGAAAAGCTGAAGACGGAATTTCTAAAAACCTTTGCACATTATTTATTACTTTGTGACAAACACATAATTAGGATTATTATTTGAATTTTAGGTCTATGAATATATTTTTCAGTAGATCTACTTCCATAACAGCAAATTCATTGTACACAATATTCTCCAAACACTGTTCATGAGTTCTTAGGGCGATCAAAAACAGTTCATATTTCTCCACGGTCAATACATACATATTTTACAGCACAGTTATTGCTCTCTTACTGACATCATTATTTTGTCAGGAGGCTTGCAGTTATTGTGACTTTCTCAGGAGTAAAATTCTCCTCTAAGCTGCCATTCATCTATTTGGTTAGGGATTAATAAGAAAAAAGGTAAAAAGGCCTTTTCCTGAAGCAACTGTTAATCAAAAATGTTCCTGCATCCTGTGAACTTTAAGTCTTTTGTTCAAAGTACCCACCCATGGTGACGGGTCGAGCAGCAAGATGAAGATGCCACATGTGGAGGAGTGAGCGACCTGTCGGGGTTAATTCAACCACCACCAGAAAAAAACGTGCCGAGAAAGTCGGCTCACCAGAGGCTGCAGAGAAACACACAGATACACAGAGAAGATTAATGAACCGTGTTTAAAAGGTGGTGCAAATGTTTGATAATGAATTATATTTGAAAATATATACATTTTATAGCATTGAGTTAGAAAAATGAATTATATCAATACCAGCGGGGGAAGAATCAGGAGTGTCCTGTGTGCCCTCTGTTCTCTCACTCCCAAGGATCAGATCCTCTTCAAAAACATGCAGGAGTTGGGTCTCCTTCCCCTGCTGTAGAGAACAGCAGCAGCTATTATCAAACTACATCAGATGCAGACACTGAACCACATGCTTCATCTACTGCGGTGTAAATACGCAGACACACTGACACAGACGTGACGTGACACGTTGTGACGATGTTACGCGCCTCGCGCACAAGCTGCCTGAGGGGAAGAGAGAAGGTTTGCTCTGCACCCGTTCTTAGTTTTTTTTTTATGTTGACCTTTCACAGAGTCTACTGCAGAATGTTTCATATACAAATGCTCCAGATTTCAACAATGGCTTTTAAATATATTCCAGTTATAACTTTCATTTCAGGGGAAAAGTTTCTGTTAAATCTTTCTTATCCAAGACGTTTACAGTCTTGGATAAAGTGTCCTCAATGAGAGAGCAAGAGCAAGGGAAATTCGTTTGAATACACTCCAGTTCCCTTGGGCTTCATTGATACTTACAAAGTCAGTAATGGTATCCAGCTCTATAATACACCCAGGTTTTGCTGTGGATTGCTGACTGATGATGTTGAACACCTCCCCAACATATTTCTGAAGTGAAAAAGACATTAAAATTTCAGATTAGTATTACATAGTTTAAGCCTGCAGTTACTATGGCAAAGGAATTAACTTCTTGCTGGATTCAACTCTATATGGGCTTAGAAGGATCACTACCATGCAATTCATCTGAGTTTGATGAGTTTTGATGTTATCCAATTGTGCTTCTATGTAATTTTTCTGCCAAGTCATCCAAGGCTGACATTAGTGGCAAGTGGCAAGACAGCAAATTGACAACACCTTATTACCTTACCACATTCGTAAGCGCCCAGGGGAAACACGGATGTGCTGTTGTTGGTGTGCATAAACAACAATGCTGAATTTAACCTGCAGAGTTTGATGGAGTTTGAGAATCCTGTTTGATGACTTACTGATATCTCCGGGTTAGAGAGCTCACTCAGGAGTTTCTTAGCTTCGATGACAGCCTGATACAGCCTGAGTGAGTGGCCGTCACTTGCCACGAAGCAGGCGCTGGGGGAATTACAGTATACACCTAAAGAGGGAAAGAAAGCAACAAAAGGAGCGGTGTCAGCTATTAGGCTTGTTTTTCTAAATAAACATAAAAACAAAAATACAAAATCCATATAGAATACTGAGGTACGTGCTGTACCTCAGTATTCTTTTAAAAGTATTCTTTTAACAAAGACTCATATCAACAGTTGTAAAGTTCTATGGACTATCTACATTCTTGCAACATTTTTATTAGTGTGCCACTGTTTGAAAATTTTAAACCTTCATGGATTTTATGGCGTTTAAATTAGTTGTTTTCATGGGAATTGTTTATTTATATACAAGAGAGTATGCATGAGGGTAAAATAGACTCAAAAACTGTTCTAAAAATGATTTTTATGGGGACTTCAAGTCCCAAAGCAAAGTTAGTTATTCAGAAAAAGATAATTGAATTTCCTTCATAATACTGAACCAAAATAACTGTTTGGTAAACAAAAGAAATTATAAAAATGAAGCTGTGCTTAGTAAAATATCTGCCTGTTAAAACAGAGAGAGAATAAAGTAGTTTACTAAAAATATTTTCTCACCTAAACAGCTGCTGGGAATGAGTGTAGGCAGCCAGGCCACATTAGCAAATGCCGATGCATGGAGAGAATTGATCCTAGCTAGCTCGGAGACCCCGCCTGACAAAGACAGTGGGCCAACAGGGTCCACTCTCCATAAAATCAGCTCACTGTAGATCGCATTGGGATCTTGGGAAACCACACCAAGGGACACTCGGCTGGACCGTGACCCACGGGGCAGAGATGTCGAATGAGAGAAACCTGTGGAGCAGGCCTCTGGAGGAGCCAGGATGCTGTCTACCTCTGGCGTCCTCAAGGCGTTGTGGTGTGAGGTGGTGAGGAGGAGAGGGAGTAATGAGTGACAGGCCAGGTCATTGAGGTGGAAGCGGTGGCCACAGTACCGTGACTTGTGAGAGACACTGAGCACAGTGGAAAAAGCTGAGTCCTCTGCGAAACTGACTGCCCACTGGTTCAGGGAACCATCAGCATGTTTGGAGATCATAAGGACGTTCGGGGTGAAAATACTTAGTCGAAGACTACTGCTGGGTGCAGGTTTTCCTTGACCTACGTAGCTTATTAGAGCAGATTTTGTTTGAGGCAATGTGCTCCCAAGCGGTCGTTGTCTGCCATGTTGGATAGCCAGATCCACGTTCTTGTTGCAGGCATACATGACAACACTGTGGCTCAGGGAGATTGCATCACCTGTAGGGAATGCTACAGGGATACGGGACACAAACGACACCTGAGGAAGAAAGAGAGACATCAAAGCAATAAATTCCAAAACTAAAACTTTCAGCTCTGAGTTGGTGATAAAAAGGAAGCCAAAACTCAATTCTCTTTTAGCTTGAAATAAGAATATATTATGAAACAGGAGAAGGTCCCATGTGAATGTGGTAATGACACAAATGGCACTGAAGATCATGAACCCATTTTACAAAAGGGTTAGCTCCAAACAAAGAGCTGAAATTCTTGTATTCTGCATTCTGGACTGAGTGACAACTGACTTTTTGAAATTAACTAAGTCACAAAGACAGTGATGGAGACTTGAAGGATAGAGCCTTCTTCACATGCCCCATCACGTATGTATAAAAAAGAACAATGTTCAACAATACTTATGCTAATAATAATAGCAGGATCCAGTCTATATCATCTAATTAAAGCAGGCAGGCTTAATCAACCTGAATGTCAATGAAACTTGGGATTCTTTTAGCTGCGTTGCCCCGACTGACTAACTGCCGTGTCATAAGATTCTCATTATTTCCCTGCTAATAAAAATGCAGCAGGGGACTTTTCAATTTGATATGAAGTCACACATAATTAGAATATAATTGTCTGAATGGCTAGATGAGAAGCCATTAGAACAGGAGCTAGACCATCACGACTGTCAAAATGATTCAAAACCTTACTGATATGATAAATCAATGCTTTCCCCAAGAAACACTTCTCAAAAATGTGAATACAAACAAGTCGCTTGAAAGACTGACCAAAGCAAAGTCTACTTAGTTTACAGTGATAATTAAATCATACAATGAAAATATAATTAATATTTGCTTTACTGTTGTTTCCCATCATAACTCTTATGTGTCTCTGTATTTCTTTACCAATCTTTGAAGTGAGACAACACAAATTAGGAAAAAGAAAAAGGGGTTATTAATATCTGTAGACAACATTAAAAGGTGAGGGATTATGTTTGTTGATAAAAAAAATCAACATAAATGTATTAGCTGATTAATAATATTCCATTGTTACATAAATATAAGTGAATGTACCTGAGCTTGTCTGAACATCCCTGGCTGGTATTCATCTAACCAGTCCACATGCCAGACTAACAGAGAGCCGTCCATGGGATGAATACTGAACAACATGTCTGCCCCTTTATTCCACTCCTCTACCAGCACGTCCACCTGGTGCTCCACGGCTGCCAGAGGAAGCTCTACAGCCTCGGGTCCTTGGGGGTCACCTGGCCTACTATTGCCCTCTTCATCGAAGTTATCCTCATCTTCCGGCTCTGGAATAGAATGAAAATCATGGTGTCCAAGTGTAAATTCTGAAAATCAGTATGGAAGACAAAGCAGAATGGAATATGTAGAAGTCTGACTAAATATTTTTCTGTACCTTCATGGGAGCATTCGTTCTGTTGCTCCAGGCTGCCTCGGAGCTGCTGTAGGAAGACTTCCATAGCTAAAGTGAAATGAAGCTCTTTGTTGTTGAGCCAGTGGACAGTAAAAGGACCTCCAGGTTCCTCATCATCCACGCCACTCAGAGAAGAGATGGAGGGCAGTAGAGGAATATCTGTGATGCAGACAATATGTGACAAAGTGATAAAGACATTACAACGTTTAGAGAAAGAAGGCGAAGTAGAACAGAGATTTACATTATTAGGGGCATGGAGGATGAACAGACGTGCTGGAGCAAATTAACTTTCATAAATATTAGTATGGTTTTAATGCTAAAACATAATTCAAGCATAGAAATACAATCCTAGCAGAATTCTCTGCCTCAAGGCTGAAGGAGATTATGTCCTGATTCAGGTCAAATTAAGCTGCCCCACAAAAACACATAAAGGAACAAAATGAAAATGCCTTACATTTACCGTGAGCAGTTTTCATTGAGCACAAAAACTCACTACAATGTTAAATAAACAACTTCAGGCAATGTACAAAATTTACAGCTTTTTTTGTAACTTATTATAAAAAAAAGCTGTACATACAGAGATAAATCCCTCTGGCTGAGAGCTGATTATATTCAAGCAGAGCTAACCCTATACAGCCTGTATGGTTTAGGGATGACTAATATGTTGCAATACTGTAGCTGCCATTTCTACTCTTTAAGAAGTACGCCATGCCATTTTGTGGCTTTTAATACTTCACCCAAATTTAGAATATTTGTTTATAAACTATCAA
Source organism: Seriola dumerili (assembly GCF_002260705.1). NCBI lineage: Eukaryota > Metazoa > Chordata > Actinopteri > Carangiformes > Carangidae > Seriola > Seriola dumerili. The sequence continues at coordinate 3,599,381 of NW_019174545.1, read as the reverse complement.
CAACTAGAAGAGACCGAAAGAGACGTGTTTGAGTCGAACCTGTGGCTGGGTTGATGCTGGCAGCAATGTGGAAGTGGCAGAGAGCATTGGCATGGGGCGTGTTGCTGTTGCTCCTCTTGTGGTTATAGTGTCGGCTCTGATGGTGAGGCAGGCCGCCTGTCAGGGAAGGCTGGGGCACATCTCGATATAAGGAGGAATGCCACGATTCTTGAAAATTCAACTGTGAGGAAAAGATTAATCATCAAAGCAATTAATTAACAATCAATGTGTTTCTTATGCCAAACCCACATTTAGACCAAAAATGGGTTGATTTTATGAATGATCACTGCCATGAGTTTATCAATATGCTTTTTTCATATGCTTACAAAAGTATGTGTTAAGAGTTTTCTAGGGTGAAGGAGCAAAGTGAGACACCATAGTTCTCCTCCCAGGCTGAATTCAGCTACTCTGCTTTGGAGTTTCACCTAGGGATGGGAATTTAACGACATTTAAGTTTACAACCCAATTTGTCTAAAAAAAAAGCGCCAGAGATTAATAGGCAGTTTGGAATAGTGAATGATAGAAAGACAAAGGTCTTTTAAGGGAAACAAAATTAACTAAATTTGGTACTTAGGTTATGTAATTTGCTTTTTTTTGGTTGCTTTCCAGTAATATGTAAATACCTATAGTTCTAGACTTGATATTGCCCTATAAATATAGTCTCATGTGAATGACAGCCATGAATTTGAAAGACTGAGCATCTTGGGGTCCATGTAGATTTTTCTAACAGAAAAATGGCTTTAAATTTCACTGATTTTATGCAGCTTCTCTGGTGTATAATGAGTAATATAATAGGGCTCTAAGGCTGCAGTTTCTCTGAGTACCATTGAGATTTATGTGCTCATCACACCTGAAAAGAAGTCCTTCCTCAAATATTGATAAGAAATGTGTGTAAACTCACTATTTGAGAATGCAGAAGCCACACTGATGTGTACAAAGCAGACAACGCATACTTCTAAATGGTTTCATAGACAAGTAGAAAAAATGAGATTGTAGTGGAATCACTAAATGCTCACATCACTGAGTCCTTCAGAGTTTGGCATCCTTATCAAGAAACTTTGGGCTTAATTAATGTCAATTGTTTTGCAAGAAATCTTGTGCTGTTCATCACACCCTGAGGCAGTTTGAGATAGGACTCTCTCAGTATTGTCCATCCCTTCAGTTTGAGAGGGAGAGAATTACCTCAGACTACTGCCTGGATCATCCAGCAGTCTACTTTTTTAAATGAATAATTCAACACATGTACACTTACAGACTTTCCTCAAGGCACAGTAGAGAAATTTGCATACCTATTTTTCCTGTAATCTTGTGTGCCCTGGGCTCTGTAAGTGCCAGTGAGACCCATAACCATTTAAATGTCCATATTAAAATGGATATAAGTATTATGTTTGGGGCCTACAGTAGTTAGGCTGTCAGCCAACAACCTAGGTCACTTAAAGCAGAAGAAGACACTGGCACCGTTAAAGGTGAGTGTGCAGCAGCTAAATGAAACAGAAAAGTTAAAATTTAGAGGTGTTGCACAAATTATAGAAAGGGGGCGAATATTCTCCACTGATCTCTTGTGTTAAGCCCTCTACAAAGCTTCAAAAAGCATCTTCCTGTCTGATAGCCAATTCATTTTCTCTTTTAACTCCACTAAGCCTCAGTTGTATTTCTATCTCCTTTCTCAGTCTCCCTTTGCTCTTTTTTCCCCCTCATCTCTGCAGTTGCCTAATGACATACATCAGCAGCGGTGAAAGTATCGTATTCAGGCTTTTATTTCAGGGTCATTTGTCCCATTTATTCCCCACTACAAAGAAAATTGTGGCATTTCTTTTTGCATTTTGTAACCAAAATAGAGGATATTCTCACTGCGATATAGCTTTACAAATGATGCTTTTGATTTTGACAGAAACAAGTTGTGTTAGCTCTAGCAAGCAATTATTTCGCCTCAGTGGTTTAGCTTTTGCCAACATTAAAATGTTCTGTCATAGTGCTTTAAGCTGACAAGTGTCCAAACATCAAACTGTGTGCTAAGCTGTGTTCTAAATATTGAGTTCCCGCTCTCTTCTTGGATAAATGTATCTAGTTATTATTATATTTAGTCAGGTATAAACTTGCCAGTTTATTAGGTACACCTATCTAAAGCAGCCCAGCATCAAATTCTGCCTTCATGAAGTTGATCATTTTCAGATTGTGTTAAAACTGTTTTAGAGAGGTGTTGGCGGTTGAGTGCTGTTGAGTTATACTGTGTTATATTGAGTTGACTTTTTCTCAAATTTTGTCTGTCCCATTTAAACAGTTGACTACATACTGGAAACACTTCACAGTATAACGTAGCATGAAAATGACCATGACATTGAACAGAACAAAAACTGTTTTCTATCGTCACAAAGATAGAATTTACTGCAAGAGTGTCGTGTTAGAGTACATTCAGTTGAGCTAGTTGTACCTAAATAAAATGGCATCCGAGTGCATTTATCTTTAGTAAAAATGACATTAGAGTTGCTTACTTCCTGTGCTGTTTTTCCTTGGGTCTTCCCATTGCAGGTGTGCTTCCTGGTAGGACCAGCACATCTGAGTGTGTCGCTGTGTGGGCCAGGAACATGGTTGTTATGGAGACCAGACAGGAGGCAGTCACCCGGCAACAGCGTCTCTGCCCAGAGCCGACACACACTGTCCTTACAGCAGGTGAGCAGAACATTACACACTGCACCTCTGTTAGGAGAGAGGGAGGAAAAGGGAAGGGAAAAAGGAAGGATAATGGCAAACAGGTTAGGGTGAAGTCTGCTGGAGGGTACTGCACTTTTCAGTAATCATGTTAATCATCTAATGCTGATAGAACTATTCAACAGCAGGCCAGTGGAAAAATACCTGTAGAGAGATAAGTTAACAAAAGTAGTAATGACATTGGTGATAAAGTGACTGAATCTAATCTCATCCATAATGTAGGCCATGATTACAGAATACAACAAAAAGGCAAAAGGAGAGTAAAACATGTTGCCAGAGGCTGGGTAAAAGACAGTGTTGTTTTATTATGGCAGCTGATTATTGACACACCAGCAACACAGCAGTAAAACTCGGATCACAACTTCAGCGCTTCCTAAAGTGTATTTTTCAGCAGCAAATAAGCTTAGTGAGAATTCTGCCTTAACATAACACTGTCTTTCTGTCTATGTTAATTCTCTGAGCTGATAGATACAGTAACAATATTTTTCCAAAGTAATATTTTTGCATGTTAAATCTGCTGTGGAATGTGTCACATTCAGTCAGAGAACAATTGAAAGGTTACACAAGATTAGCAATGCTGTATTAAAGCAGGGCAGCTTTAGTGTAGCGTGAGCCTGTCTACCCAGTAAAACACACCTAAAGAACAGGTTTTGACAACTGAGTGTTGTTTTGTCCATTATTGTGCAACCCTCCTAAGGCTATGGTCAAATCCTGGGAGGTAACTAATGTTTGTTAACTTTGCTTTTCTTATTGGCTGCAGGAAGAGGGCAGTGAAATGGTGCCTTGACAGTGTCCATACCGTGGCATGTACATGCTGGTCTTTCTCCAAGAAAATCCGGTAACAGAACGGGGATGGGCCAGGTAGACAAAGGAGAAGGCCAGCTCTCCCTGGACACTGACACTGGGTTCTGGAGGTGTGAAGAGCCTGGAAACACCTGACTTCCACTTACTGGTGCTGTACCAGACCTTTACTAGGCAGTCATCCTGAAGAGCAGAGACAAATAGTGGATTGATGTTGTGTTGTAGGATGTGCTATTACAAGTTAAAGCCATTATGTTGTAGACATAAAAAAAGACACCGAAGGAAGGAAGTGCTGTTAAGTTACTTTACAATTACACCTGAGTTTACAATGTTTGGCCTTGTCACTGTAAATAAAGACTGCTAACATTACTTGCACAAGCTAGTTTGCATCAAAATCTGTACAGGTTTAGCGACTCCTGGTAAACACCACTTACCTGTCCAGCAGTAGCAAAGAATTCCCCATCAGGCGAGAACTTCATTAAACTGACTGGGGAGGCCGTCCTTCCAAAAAAAATTAAATTACAGCATTTCAATACTTAGTACTTCATATATGCTATATAGTATGTAATGTCAAGTAATGTTTAAGTCAGGCTAAAACAAGTTGGAATTAAAATGAAATATTCCAAGTTAGCTCATGTGCAGATTTTGGACTTCTCAGTTCTTACTTGCTCTGCCAGATGCACCTCCAGGCAGAATGAGAGTCTCTTATGGACATTTCTGCCTGCTTTCCCCGTTCTTTGGCTTCATCTTTTACTCCATCAAAATTAGACCACAACTGGAGGCTACTAGAGCCTGTTAAGAGAGTGCTGCCTGGATACACAAAAACACATTCACTCTTTGAAGATATACACCACCAATGTCTTTTATCATATAAATAAAAAAAAGAAAAAAAGAAACATGAAGGCATATACTTCCAAGAGATTTATAAAGCCAATGAATAATGTACCAACTCAACACATAACAGTTATATTGGTATGTTTGTGTAACATTAAGAGAGTAATATGTACCTGTTGGGTGCCAGGCCAGGTTCCGCACCATAGACTGTAGCACAAACTGACCAGTCTTCTGCCATTGGCAGTTCAACTTCTGTACAGAAAGAATAAACACTACATTTAAAACAAAACATCAACGTTAAAAATACAAATACGGTAAAAATACAGTACGATAAAAATACAGTTCCGAAAACACTAATTTCCTTCTATCAGTATCCAAGAATCACACATAATCACACATGGCTCACATGAGAGCAGCAGCTTTACTGTCGGATCCTGATATGCAGTTGTAAGTGTCTGTGAAGATTTTCAGTCATCCAGGTCATGGTTATCCAAGAGTTCAGTAGAAGGGAGTTGGACTTGGTTGTAGTTACTTGAAGATGTTTCATCTCTCATCCAAGAGGCTTCTTTAGTTCTGACTGACTGGTGGGGAGTCTCAGGTGCAGCTTGGCTTTTTTGGACTGTGCTGTACACACTGAAGAAGACAGGAGCCTCCTCACAGGAAGCCCACAGATACAGACCAACACTTACTTTTTGATTCTCACCCCCCACTCGCTCATAGTATTTTCTGCAACTAACTAAGTAGGTAATCGGCTTCATGTTTATACCAGCACATGTATGCCCAGTGTATGTGAATCATCATGTGATATGCGTTTTCAGGTGTGTTAGTAAGGACAGAGATTATCTCTGATACGCAGTCAAAATGTTTTTGATAATGACCACACAGAGGTTAAATACCTGAGTCTCTCCACTAGTCAGTCAGAACTGAAGAGGCCTTTTGGATGAGAGGTGATATGTCTTCATGTATCTACAACCAAGTCCAGTTGCCCTCTATTCAACTCTTCCTGAATAACCATGACCTGGATTACTGAGAATCTTCACAGACGCTTACAACTACATAACAAGAACCAACAGTGAAGCTGCTTTCATGTGAGCCACATGCGATCAGGACACATGGACAACCGTAATACCAGGGAACTTCTGCAATGAAAAATGTAATGGCTTTTGTGTAGTTTGTGTGAAATCTTTCCATTACAAATACCTATTCTTGACATAACAAACCTAGGACTTCTGCACTGACTATAGAACAGGAATAAACAGTAAACATGATGTGCATGTGTGTTTCAAATATTTGTTCTTCCCTGGTGACTTTCTGAAGGTTTTAGAGAAAAAATATTCTGATCTATTTTAAATAGCAAGAGAGGATCGCCTGAAGGAGAAAGGTCTTGTTATTGAGGATGATATAAATGCATGCATGAGCAGACTGTGATTGGAAGATAATGTAGGCTACTCACAGTCAACGATGTATCTTTTTGACGTGGGTGCTGAACAGGCTCAAAGACACACACAATGCTTCCATAGGAAGCTGCAATCTGTCAGCAGACAAAAGAAAAGGCAACACAAAGGATATTAAGACATGTTATCTCATATAGAGTGAAACAATATATTACTCTACATATCATACTTTAATTCCATTTCTAAATATACAAAAAATATCAATTTATTGTTGTAAATTACAATTTTACTTAACATTTGACAGATAAAACATCTCATAGCAAAATTATCAACTGTGTGTTTATGTAACCTAAACTGTGGACAGTATGTTTTTAAAATAGCCTACTAACTCATATTTCTTGTAGAAAAAAAATGTTGTTTTTGACAATTTAGATGGTGAATAATGAGTAAGCATCTATAGTCTACTCTACAAACCATGATATATCTCAGCAGTAAATGAGTATAGTCCCTGGACAACAAACCAAAAATATCTTGAACCTATTACAACCCAGTGTTAAATCAACATTGTCTTGTCTACTGTATTCAAACCTCCCATTCATGCATTGGTTAAGGCAACATGCTCAAGTGCTTTTCACGGAAGCCACGGTCACAATGTTAAACAGAGTGAATGGGTGAAATTTCTATGGCAGTGAACACAAATAACAAGCTTAATAAGGTCCAGGTCTTAGATAATACAAGCTGTGTCTCTAATGGGGTAAATAATATGCCGACTGTCAGCAAATGAATTCCGTGAAGGAGTGACTCAGACATTCACACGAGCAAATGTGCATATATAAATGGGCACGGGTGCAAGCACAGTCACACAGAAATCTTTCCAGACAGATCACAATTCAGATAAACAAAAATACGTCAGTTTCTAGGAAATACAGATTCAATAAAAAAAAAAAAAAAATTCTTTTTTAATTAAATTGTAGTGGAGAGCAAAATGTAATTCATTTATGCTGTTTAAAAACTAACAATACGATGTAGATTTGGTCAAGGGGATAAAATAGATAAGTCAATAAAGGCCTGTGTGTAGCAAAAAGAAAAAAATATGAGTTATAAAACAATGGTCTCCCTTTCTGTGGTTATGATTACTACACTCTGGTCTGGTTTTCATAAAACCCCAACCGAGACTTTGAGATCATATTATGCTGCAAGAATATTTCAATTGACATCGTAAGGCACCAGAAACTGTTTAAACTTAACTAGGAGCACCCTGCTGTTTTAGCTAACAAACAATAATGGATATAGTTTTTAAAAGTTTATTTAATGACCCTGATTTCTGTTTTTTAGTGGAGGTTGCTCCCTGTCCTGTCTCTGTGGTGTTGCACTGCATGCATTTATTTTGAACTCTAAAGAGATATGACCTGACGCAAGCCGTGGATAACAACAAATAGGCATTCAAATAGTGAGGTAATCTAATGCAGAGTTCAAACAATGCAATTATTTTGTTTATTTTGTGCTGTAAATGAATACATTTCTCTCAATAACACAAAGTAATGAAAAGTACTGTAGAGTCAAACCTGGTAGAACACAAAATAAAATGTAATGCAGAGGCCTGGTGCAAGTTGTGATTTTGTTGCTTGTATTCATTTTATAATGTCTCCAAATAACATAGTATTCTTTAATTCTAGCTAGTTAAACCTTCAATATAATGAGTTTGGAAATAAATGTGCCATGGCAGTGGCTCATTCATGCTTACAACATGCATCTGAAGTGGTGCAACACTTACGTTATGAGAACATGGGATATGTGCTCAGCAATGTTGCGTAAAAGGGCAAATATCCGTGTGGAGGGGCAAGCATACCAACTGAGCATGCTTAAACAAAGGCTGGACCATGCTGGAGGCATGTGAGGTTAGTTCTGGCCCAAGTGAATTGGATTAAACATCACATGAGGGGAGTGGTGAAAGATTGGGTGAAAAAATCTTTTTTTCATTTGACTTAAACCAGGCCTGTCTGCTGTTTCAACAATGCTACCACCATCCCAAATACAAAGTAAACCCAGATTACAGTGACAGGTCTGGCTATGATGACTTCTTCCTTTAATATGCTTAGGGAGTAATGTGTCAAGTGTATGCACATGAGGCAATGCTGGAGTTCTCCTTTTGTATTTGATTGCAGCATTGATGCTCAATAGTTAAGTGGAATCATGAATACTGTGACTATAGTAATAATGCAAGATGGACTGCTTTAGCTTCCTCTGAAAAAAAAACAAAACAACAACAGCAGTCTGTCAAGCTAAAGACGTATGGAAGATTAACATTTGTAGTCTGTAGAGACTCAACCATTTGTGGTTTGGGGCTTTAACTGAAAGTTCATTTAGAAATCATTGCCACTGAGACTACGGTATTTAAGGATTAAACTCGTAAAAAGAAACCAGAGAAAAAGCTAGATGTTTGGCAACCACATACAGTAGGTTTATCAGAAATACAGCCTTAAACAAATGTTACCACTGAGGGAAAAAGTCAGAATTCATAAGGTCAAGACAAGGTTTTGAATGACAGTAATTAACTGCTCCATACTCAAAATGTTGAGAGATGTTACAATGTTACAAAACTTTCACTTCAGAGTACTATAAATAAACCCTGCAAAGACTCAACACAACCATTGGTAGCTCTGCAATGAACTCTAAACTTAAAGCCTGTGCTGAATTAAAATGTTCACATTTATTAACACATTTGCAACGAGACTAACACCTATATTAAGTTCCTATATAAAGTCTACCAGCGAACTGATCAAACTAATTAAACGAGTCCCTCAGCAAACAGAAACCATACAAAATAAAATCTTGTCATTGTCTCTGTGCTGCAGATGGAACTGGAAACTATAAATAACTACACATTTTGACAAATCTTTCTTTTTTCCCCTCAGATGCAAATTACAAACACATCACCACAGATCTTTTGTTTGTGCCAACACTTAAAACCATTTTGGGGTCATTAAAGGGATTATCTGTGGCATTATATCAGCAAATGTGCTTGTGTACCACTATATGCTTTACTGGGTGATTTTTCCCTCACTTGGAGTTGATGACGTCATTCCAGTTCATTTCATTCGAGTTCATTTAAACAGCCTTTGATGTTCCAAACAAATGCCTTTCCTGAAAGCATAAGCAGCCAACACTTCATAAGAGTGCAACAGAGCTTGTGCCTTGCAAAACAGTCAAAGTAAAACAAAAAAAGTCCTCTGTTTTTTCTCTCATTTGGGCCAGGTGGTTTATTTTTCAACATGAAAGTAAAGTTATAGTTGATTGTCTCTCTGATCTCCCATTTGTGCAGTTTGAACTGCAGTCTAACTAGGGTATGGACTGGGTATGAATTTGGTGCATTGTATTACTCAAAACCTGAAATGTTTGTACACGGCACAACACTGTCTGTAGCAAATCCTTTACCACCTACAAGAAACAAAATGCACCTCAATTTATTTTCAGTTGAGTTTGAGTTACCTATGCCTACTGGAAAACTATACCCAATTAATATTTAAAAAAAAACAAACATTAATTTAAACTGAAATAATATTGGGACTCAACAAAAATGTATGGTGTATCAGGAACATCCATCAGTTTGCACATCAACTTGAGGACCCAATAAGACAAAGCACCAGTCCATTACTCTTACCTGTCCACCCTGCAGTGAGCAGTCGACACAGCCGACCTGAATGTTGCCATGTTTGGCCCCTGGGATGATCTGCAGTCGCTCAAAGTCACTACCCAAAATCACCACGTCACAACCTGACGCATAGGCCTATCAAGAGACAAAGAGAGAGGAAGAAGGGCAGAGAGATGAAGATAACACTCACATCCATCCAGCGAGTGTTGCATGAAAGGTCACTTGAACTGCACTTGAGCGTCACAGTATAAAACATGCCACTATATGACAGCTCTGGTGTACACGCAGATAAGTTTAGAATTCTACACTCTATTTCTGTGGCTCTCACAAGAAGATCTTCACATGAGCTGTGATTCACTGTGACTGTGCCTCTATCACAGGAGGACAGAAGGACAGAAATAGTTCTCCTATTGATCCACTGTCAGAATAGCATGGGAATAGTATATCTGTGTTTGCTTTGAGATCACAGAGTGCAAAAGCAGTCAGAGGTTCAGAAATGCAACAAAGTCTCAAACCCTAACAAAGAACTTCCTACAGAAGAGGGACATGCTTTTGAACTATTGAGCGTGATGTTAATTATATAGTTAATGTGACTAACACAATAACATAGCCCAGTGGTTCTCAACATTTTTGAGTCACGGCCCCCAGAATAGCAAGGTTGGTGTTTGTGACCCCTGAGCGGTATGCTGGCAAATGGTTTAATGCTCTTTGGTGTCTTGGCGTATGATTACTCTAATCTCCATGAGCTAAGCAAGTGCGGGTTTGTGCTGTGAAGTGGTGAAATGAATACGGCTAAATTAGAGGGTGCATGTATAGGTGCGGCGCTGTCCATAGTACTGAAAAGAAGCGGAGGAGATTGATAAACTATAGGATGAATTGATAGCCTACTTGCTTTTTGTGGGTGTAGATCAGTGTAGCAATCCAAAGACACAAGGGAAACAACAGGGAAATGAAGTGACAGTCAACAAGACAGAGAGAGAGAGACGCTGAGAGAGAGAGAGAGAGAGAGAGAGAGAGCTGCAAGCCATGAACAGCTGTTTCTACACACCTCCCCCTGCTGATTTTGAGTGATTATTGTGAATATTTTATAAATGTATATAAATAATAATTTGTGATGACAATTTTGTTTAGTTGTAACAGACAGCAGCTAGATGTTGTCCAAAGTGCTCCAGGCACTGTGGATCTTTTATGCGTTTCGGGACAGCACCCCCTCAGCATCCTCTGGGACGTTCTTATTTATCATTTAAGCACTGAATAACAAATTACACACTTTTGATATTTCACACAGTTTTTGGCTATGCATGTAAACCCATGCTGCAGAAAGTTAGGCTGATATTTCTGAAACTTGTTGGTTGCTTGACTTAGTTCATACTCCACACAGAAACAATGCCATTAGTTAAGCCTTCTTGGCATCAGTGCTTTTTCCATGCTGTACTTCTGCTCTGCAAACTACATTTACATCAAAAAATAACTCAAGGAACAAAAAATCTCCTCAGTTTTGTGACAGATCAGTTTAACCAGAGCTCCTAAATGGCTGGAAGCAAAATATTTCCAGAGCTTGAAATATCTTACCGTGAATGGCACATTGTTGACGTTCCCTACAGAGAAACAATTGTCCCCAGGGTTGACAGCCCCTGTGAGGACCTGATGGAGATTCATGACTCTTGTTTATAGTCTCCTTGTGCTCCTTCCTCCTCTCTCCTTTCTCACAACACCCTCCCACTCCAGGTGAGAATCATGGAAAATCATGGGAGGGATGTGCTCATCTTCATCTGTCGCCTGTAATTTCACTTCAGTGTCTCTACAAACAAGCTGTTAAGAAGAGAGGAAGGGAGAGATAAAAAACAAAGATGTAAACAGAGAATGTTTTGATTCGGTAAGTGTCAAGCCTGAAGCATTACTGACTCCCAGATATTGACTGCAAATTGATTTAACACTCAGCACTTGCAATGTTATCAAGGATGATATAGATGATCTCCGAACTGTTTCTGTTGCACCGCACTGTGCATACAGGGCATCAAGTGTTTTTAAACCTTTTCCACACTACTCCAAAACTGCATGAAATTACTCTCACAATGGGACCTTGTTGCATGAAAACATGCTGATAGTATTATGAGAGGACTAACTGCAAATGAGCTTTAAGTCTATTTTGCATAAAGACAACTAAAAAAGGCATACTGGCGTCAAAGCTCAGTTGATCCTGTCTTCATTTAAAATGCATGCCATTTAGAGTGTCAGCCCTTTTAAAGCCAGTCATTGAGACTTTTTTTTCTCTGCAAAATAAATGCAGTCAGTTTGATTATTGACAAACTTGTTAGCATGCATAGAAACTGGAATGACCCCCAGGGAGGGTAGAAACTAGAGTGGTAAATATGGGGGAGGGCTTCCAGATAGCCTAAAAAAACATGGGACCATGGACAAGCAAGGTGATGTGGTGTAGCAACTAATGCCGTACAAGTACAGTGTCACGTTATCACTGGGGGAGCCAGAATTTCTAGCAGTATGGCATTAGCTCCTGTGGTAGGTAGCAGGTAACAACACATGTATAAAACTGGAAGTATTGTGAGAGTCCCCACAAATAGGCTTCTAAGAAATAACTGTTCGTGCCGTGTACTGTACTCCACCTTTGTATGCTGGAAGCAAAGCCTTGTCAATAGATATAAAGAGGCCATAATTAAAAGGTTGCGGAGCAGGTGTCAAGTGAGTCAAGCGAGTCACCAAAGGCTTACATCTTACTTCAACACTGGAGGTCCTGTTAATCCACATTGGCAAGAAAAAGTAAGTGAACCCTTTGGAATTACCTGCATTTATGTATTAATTTTTCTTAAAATACGGTCAGATCTCCATAATAAACAAACACAATCTATTTTAACTACTTAGACACAAATCACTGTATTGTTCTTGTCCATATTGAACAAAGCATTCAAGCATTCACAATGTAGGTTTGGAAAAGTTTGGAACCTCTCAGTGAATAACATCAGCAAAAGCTAAACTGGAGCCAGGATTTAGCAAACCTGGAGTCCAAACAATGAAACCAGATTGGAGGTGTGGGTTAGAGCTACTGTGACTTACAGAAAACCCTCAAACATTTTAAGTTTGCTCTTCACAAGAAGTATCTGCAGAAAAGAATCATGCCTTGCCAAAAAGAGATCTCAGAAGACTTGTGATCAAGAATTGTTGATTTGCATAAAACTAGAAAGGGTTACAAAGTAATCTCAAGTTGAACCGTCTACAAATGAAGATGATTTAGCACTGTGGTTACTCTCCCTAGCAGTGGGCGCTCAGCAATGATGACTCCAAAAGCACAACACAGAATAATCAGTGATGTAACAAGGAATCTCAGAGTAACAGGTAAAAAAAGAACAGAAAGAACAAAAAAGAACATCATTGTGCATCATGTTTGTCAAAAAACAGCTTCACATTCCGCAGCACTGCATATGGTATATGAAGGGCACTGCGTACCAACATGAAAACATCAAACCAAAGATGAACTACAGTGGAGGTAGCGTCATGATTCGGGGCTTTGCTGCCTCTGGGCCTATAATATCAGGATGGCTGTCCACCTGCTGAAGCTCAGTAGAAGTTGGGTGATGCAGCAGGACATTGACCCTAAACATCAAAGTCCAATCCATCTTCCAAATCCACCCAGTCATAGGTCCAGAGGAGAGATGCTGTGAAATGACCTGAAGAGAGCCTTTAACACCAGACATCCTAAGAATATTGCCGTGCTGAGGCAGTAAGGAAAAATGAGCCAAAATTCCCCTCAAACATTGTGCAGGTCTGCTCACTAACAACTGGAAGCTTTTGTTTCAGGTTACTGCTGCCAAAGGAGTTGCGACCAACAATTAAATCCAAGGGTTCACTTACTTTTTCCACCAGCACTGTGAATGTTTAACGGTTGTCAAAAGACACAAAAATTGCAATTGCTTGTGGATTAATAGTTTAAACACATTGTGTTTGTAAACAGGTAATTCCAAAGGTTTTGTTTGCTTTTTCTTGCCACTTTATCTTACAGTCAGTGCCCAATAAACTTTGCTGCAGACACAAGTAGGGTCAACTGAGGAAACCAATCTATCTAAAAACTTTGTTGGGCGCAAGGTTATTTGCTGCTTATGAATTAGCCGCTAGCAACAATTACAGTCAGTTATGACATAGTCATTCTGATGTTACAACACAGACTAGATGTTATCACCTAGTGGAAATCAAGCCCTTGAATGTCAAAGTTAGGCCTACAAAATTAATGCAAAGGGCAGCAGTAACATCAGGTTATTTTATAACTGGAAAAAATGAACACTATGTTTCCTGTGCTGTAGCAACTCACGTGATAACGTTTCACACGCAAACGCACTGAAATATAGTTCACACCACATCTGACTGACGCTGTGTCACCCGATTAGACAGAAGTGTCTACATAATATTAAGCAGACAGTATATACATTAGCTACCTGTTTTCAAGTCCCCGAATCATCACGCTAACTTAGCTGTCAAGTTTAGCTAGTCATTTGCAGTTTATAACAGAAACACCGTAAAACGACCACGACCAGTTAGAGAAACTAATTAGCTACTCACCGTGTGCTGCCTCTTTGTAGCATGTCATGTAGATACGATCTCAACAGCTTCCCCTTTCAGCTGATCTTTTTGATGAATGTAGCTCCCTAATGTTGAATGTTACGAATTCGTTCTCCTCAGTTAGCTAGCGTTAGCGCGTACTAGCTTGTGAAGCTCTCTTTTAGCGAGCTTCTGAACTAGAAAGCTAGCTGTAGCTCACTTATGACACATATCTAGAGGCCGTCAGTCGCTGATTGCCAAGACGAGCATTTATTTACTTCTCAAAATGATAACCGCAAGAAGGAGCCAACCTCTCCCCAAGGTTAGCAAATAAGACGCTTCCAAAGAGGGGGCTTTTCCTTATGTTGAAGATGTGTCATGATAATGACTGTTTCGCTGCAATGCATTATGGTCCTTGTAGTTGCGTTTTGACAACTGAGCAAGAAGGCCGACAGTTGAAGTAGCATTAAGTGGTGGAAGGTTCCAGTGGTTGAAGAAACGTTTAGATCCTTTATTTAAGTAAAAGTACCAATACAATGCAGTAAAAATACTCATTATAGGTGAAAAAATCAGTATTAAAAAAACGATTTAATTTAATGGTTCAAAACTATAATAAAAACTATTCCAAATGATGGTAGCAGAAACCATGAAAACTTTCTTTGCTATATCTGTCCCAATCTTTTTCAGTGTTATTATTTTTATATTTTTATTGGTAGTTTGCATAGGTAGAGGATTGTGGTTCTTCCTGATTGTAGTGTGAACGTTTCCCCAGGTGTGGCAGTTGAACTTTGTTTACACTATATTATTGAGGACGTTGCTCAACTGACCTGCCTTGCTCAAACAAATGTTTTAAGTGTCAAAATGTAAAGAAATGTGAATGATGGGTTACTGTGGCAGTGTCCCACAAATGGTGGAAATAGCAGTTTAATTCAACAACTTTGCAACCATCATTAAACCGATCCACGGCTGTCCAGATTAGTTGCCAGCATCTGAAAAACAAGCAAACTCAGATCTATGGAGATACCCTATGGTCATGTCATCATTTACTGACATACACTCGTGTACTCCTCTGCATCTCCACAGTCAGATGAGAGGTCAAAGCACAGTATATCAATGTGTCTTTATAGTATTTAGTACTAGTATTTTACTGCAAATTTCACATTACATGATTGTGTTTAGCATAGGACTACATAACACAGCTGTTTGAATGTGTCTGATTATTTGCTTCAATGCAGAATAATGTGTTTATTTATTATCTTACATATTTATGTGGTCTTTAAGTGTTCTGTGCCATGTGTTCTTTGTATGTGCAGAGAAATATCACTTTTCTGTGTCAGTTATGGTCTCTTGATTTTTTGTTGAAACCCTAGAAATATTTGCTGGACTGAGCCACAGAATCTACAATTTTCAACTTCTGCTTATCTTGGGATATTAAATTACATTTCATTAATTTTGGTCATCGGATTTAAATTGAATTTAAATTTATATTTCATGTCCTATTCTTGGTTCTTCACAACAGAGGTATCTTCGTATTAAGCCTAAGTAACCACAGGGTGTCACTGTTGCTCAATACCCTGAAAATTCCAGTTTACTTTGACCAGTCCAATTGTTTGTTTTTCCCTCCAGTATTCCTGAATGTATTTCCCCTTTTTCATGAGTATGAATAAATATTTAACAATAACTACTATTTTGGTCAAAAATAACATTGTGAATGGGTGTTGTGAAAGCTGCCTTTAAGTCTTGCAAACATGATAAGACTCCCATCATTGCAATATGACATTTAATGAACACAGAATAAACAGAGCATAAGATGCAGGTAATCATACCAGTCAAATGTTTTAGAATGCCCAATTTTTTCCCGTTTTTATTGAAAATTCAGTCATTCAAGCCCAGTGAATAATCTTAAAAAAATACAAAGGTAAGTGGTAAACCTCAGGTTAAAAAAAAAAAGTTTAGGTCACAAAAACTGAATAATTATGTAAAATTCATACAAATCAGGACTTTTTCACTGATTAAGAAATCGGTTAATTTACAGTTTTCCTGCAGCAATGGAAGAAAACGAAGCCTTGTAAGTTTATGCAAACAATTCCTACAGGTGCCCTAACTTTTGTCGATTACTTACAAGCCCTCTGTCTATACTACGGTATACATGTAGACGTGGCGTGCCTTCAGGGCAAGCAAGACAAGCATTGCTAACCCAGTTAATGCTAAAAATAGACATTAGAAGATACCAAAGTGGAAGTGATTTCTTCTTGATCTCAGAACGGCTTTCAGTCCCATAAGATATCTGTGGCCTGTTTACATTCATCATGCAATTAACTGCCCACTTGTGGCAGCCATAGGGTATTGTCTCTGATAGCTAGCTCCACTAGCAGCAGTTAGTAGTAGTAGTAGTTATCGTTTTTTGTCATTTTAGTGAGCGTGACCGTGTCCCATTGGCAAACTCAGGGGCTTGTCAAGCAGAGAGGACAGCAGAATTGTTTTGAAGGTTTGCACATGCGCATTGAGGATAATACTGAGATCTTTGCTTTTGCGGCGTTGCATGCGCAGACGTGTGGAAAAACTAAAAGTGACAGTGGTAGGAAGTAAATGAGCAAGCTAGACTGATTTTTTGTCTCTTCGCAAGGTTTACAGTAAGTTTGAGACAGAATATTGTTAGAGGAGTAGAGCAGCTCCTTTCAGGAATAGCTCAGTACGTAGGTTGTGTCCGTAGCGGGCGAGAGAGAGAGCGATGAGGCTAGCGACCGCAGCAGAGAGTTAGCTAGTTAGTTAGCCTGTTAGCAGTATGCTCTGTAGAAGTGAATGTATGTGCACTCCAGGCTGTTTGTCAGGAAATTAATGCTACAACTCCTCAAGACCCAAGTTCCTGCGTCTTCCCTTTGCTTCCCAACTGCAGTCCAGACATGAGTCAGGAAGATTAACAACACTGAAACAGGTAAATACCTGCATGGTCACTTGAGTGTGTCGTTGTCAGTTAATGGTAAATATGTTGAAGATTACCATAGAAGTGATTTTTACATATTTTTTCCTCTACACTACACATTTGACATTTTTACTTTCAGTTCAGAAGAATAATCCTAATACTTATTCAGACAGGAAAGAGAAAGGTGAAGATGTACAGGCAGAGAGCAGCAAAATGCAGAAGTCTTTCAGCACAGGAAACACAGGCACAAAAAGAGAGATTTGCTACTGCTTCTGTCATGAAAAGGTATGTTTCAGTCTGGTCACCACACACCACTGATGTAGACTACAGTACGCGTATTCTACAGGTCAAAAGTTTTAAAACAACTAATTTTCCAGCTGTTATTTAAAGTTACATTATTCAATGTCCCAGTGTTTCTGGAATTAAAGCATAGAACAAAAAAAAACAACTGGAGATTTTAAAAACATACTCAGCCAGCAGCTGACACTGTAATTTCTACTTGCACTGTATTCCCACACATTCTGTTCAAGCCCCACTGTAAAGAGCAAAACACTGTTGACTCGGGATGGGAAATGAGGATGGGGGTTTGGAGGCTTCAAACTCATAAAAGCATAAAGCATAAATGGGACAGACACTTTCCATGAATAATTAAAATGGCTGACATGTCAGTGACATTAGGGAAAGTTGGCGACATTTATTGTCGTGGCAGTTGGATGGTGGTGATGATGGAACTGTTGACTTCCCAGTCAGGAAGTAGGTCATAGCATTATTAAAGATGTATCTTCATTGTTTAGCTGTACTAAATATTACATTCCTTTTCTGTTTTGACACACACACACACACACACACACACACACACACACACACACACACACATACGCAGGCGTGACCACTGTATCACTGCCAGTTCAATTTACACTAACCCTTACATGGGCTAGATGCAAAAAAAAAAAAAAATTTAAATAACGACAGCTATATTCTTGAACACATACCTATGCACATCTACACACACACACACACACACACCATCCATCCATCTTTGTGTAGCAATGTCAGTGTAGTTGGTTTGACCTTCAACAACATTCACAAGGAAAATAAAAGATATTTCTTTCATAGACAAAATATATTGTTGTTCAGAGTAATATTGAATTCTCTCTGTGGAAGAGTGCCTTTGCCAGCAACAAAACACTCTCCCTTTTGAAACTGAAAATATGATAAAGTTTAGTTCAGATTAAAGAATCATCCTGTGGGATGAATTGGAATAAACTGCAACGGATACTAAATTGCTGAATACAAGTATTATCTTGTATAGAGAGCTTTCAGCTGTAGCTGTTAGTTCTGTGGGGATGACAGATAAAAGTTGGAAGAGGTCCCAAAAATATCTGATCAATTCTATGCATGGTCCAAGATATATTTGGCCACATCAAGATTGTTAATCTGGAGAAAATGGGCATGAAATGTCATAATTTCTTTAAAATAATGACAGTAAAAATAGACTATGGATAGTATAAAATCTACACAGCCTATGCAGTGGTTGTTGCTGAAGTTTAAAGTGATGCACATTGTCTTATCCTTATCCTTATAGCCAGTATATTTTCTATTAAACACTGATACATATATATGATATCTGCTATCCACTAGGAGTAGTAAGATCAAATCATTTTACGTATACTTTACACACTTTGTTTTTTAACACTGCCTTTTGCAAGTCACAAGATACTTATCCCAAACCTGAGTCCATTTCGTCAAGTATTTTGTTCAAGTGCAATTTTCTTTGCAAAAATCCGTTCTGTCTGTCGCTGTGACACAATTTCCCTGCGTGATATTTTTTAAAGTTAATCTTCTTTTGCCTCTTTAAAAGGGAGACTTGGAAAGAAAACCAGGAAATAATTTACTTTTCATATTTATGAACATCTTGATTTTTAAGGATTGATTTCTGATTTAGAGAAGAAAGTAATATAAAGAAGAAATATAGAAAGAACAGAAATTTTACATTATTTTTACTCAGTAAACAAGAGACACAAGAGGGCAGTGTTGAAACATATAAAACTCTCTGGTGGCAAAGCTGTCCTAACCGTCAAGGCACTGCAATTTAACCTCACCCTCTAAACTCACACTTGGCTGCTGCATAATCCCATGAGAAATAGGCACCACATTTTAAATGCAAAGTACAGGCTGGTAAAAAGACTCAAAAAAAAATATGAACTCCCCAAACCACTGGCCTGCTCAGTTTTAACAATCATGTAAAATTTATTTTCAAATTACACCCACATAAATCTTGATTATCAAGTTTGGGGCTCGCTCCAGATAACATGAACTGAGCCCCAGCTGCTTTGGAAGGTTGAATCAGTCCCTCATAATGCATAATCCATGAGTTTTTATTTTTCCCTTGAAATGTGAGTTGTCTCTTTGAAGTGCTTTGTGGTATTATTATACTGTGGTTTGACGAGTAATAATGTTGATGTCTTGTATGAGCTGTAATTACTGGATCTGGAGGTAGGAGGGCAATGCCAGAATGGGCTTGAAGTTTCAGTGTGGCCGTGCTTTGATGTTTCATGGGTGGGGGGAGCGAGGGAAGGCAGCTTTTCCACAGGAGAAAATACCCACAAGTTGCTGAACTTTGTCTGACAGACAGGGACATGAGTAACTAACCATAATGAAGCATAATGGCTAATAAAACAACTGTTCTTTTGAAGAGACAAGCCATTTAGCATTTGGCTTCAGTAATCACAAAATGATAAATAGTTTTATCTCTGGGTAATTATATGTATCCTTTAAACACCCGTCAAACAATAAGCTTTAATTTTAGTGTATATGTGTTAAACTGCACTGAAATGGATAATGGTCTTTGTTTGCACTCAGTAAACCAAACCAGCTGCACTGCACTGCATGATAATATTTTTTTTTTGTTGGTGCCATCTCTGGCAGACTTTCTGTGTTTGTAATCCACCAGCTCTTCCTCTTCTGTGCAGTAATTTCAACACTGTCCTTCATTTCTGCGTAATGCATTGACCTGAGTGAAAGCGTCCTTGGCTGTGAATGTTGTTGAGTCAACTGGAGGTGTGTGTGTGTGTGTGTGTGTGTGTGTGTGTGTGTGTGTGTGTGTGTGTGTGTGTGTATGTGTGTTTGTGTGTGTGTTTGTGTTTTTGGCTGTGAGCATGTGTGAACCTGTGTAAATCAGCGCATGGCTCCATCTGGGCGTGTGCATGTGAACATGTGTGCGTCATTGCATGGGGTGTCTATGAGTGTATTCTCTGTGTGTTTGTGTTGCTTTTGAGCACAGTCTCATCCTGCAGAGGTGATGGTGAAACGATGGGAACAGACATTACCGTCGGAGGAAGACGGGTTAGCAGGCAGGCGGCAGGATATCCCATCACATTAGAACTTCTGCTGCACCCACTTCCTTCATCTCTCCCCAGCAGCTGGATCCAGGAAGAGGTCAGGAAGGGTCAAGCAGGCTCCTCCCTCTGTCATTATCCTTCCATCACCTGTCGTCCTCTCTGTGCTGACAACAGAACTTTCTCTTCTCTCTTTTCACCCTTTACTCTTGACACCAGCTTCAACTCTTTATGGCCCTCACCCCTTTCCTTTTTTCTCTTCGTGTGACTCTGCCTTTATGATTTCCATGTCTTTTTTCTCTCCATCTGTTCCCCAGTCCTCTCTCCTTTCTTAGCCTTTTATTTGTCTCTGTTTGCTCTTTTGATAGGCTGGTATCACTCTCAATTTTCCTCTGTCATTTTCTCCCACAGATACAGAGAGCTCAGGGGTCCCTCTTTCTGAGACCTTTTGTTGAGTCTGCAGCTGATCTCTAGATTCCAACAGAGATACAATCCAGTGCTGCTTCCACAGACAGACTGGAGATAGAACCAAACTCTATCCGAGGAGG
Source organism: Seriola dumerili (assembly GCF_002260705.1). Classification (NCBI taxonomy): domain Eukaryota; kingdom Metazoa; phylum Chordata; class Actinopteri; order Carangiformes; family Carangidae; genus Seriola; species Seriola dumerili. The sequence goes on along the minus strand of NW_019174545.1, from coordinate 3,578,595 downwards.
ATCTGTGGTGAGTTTTTAGCAAGCGAGAAGAGGACTGACTTTGTACTGTGTACTTTGAGCCTGAGAGCGCAGCCTAATGTGTGTCAAAATTACAGCTGAAATCTGGGGCAAGTGGTAATGCAATATAGATGTTATATCATCATGAATATTTCATGATACACAACAATGTACTGTGGTAGAATAATGGGTGAGTTTGGGTATTGACTAAACTGAGCAACAGTGGTGATAATTTGATGTCTATATGTCACGCAAATTAAAAGTGAAATCTTTCAGCCATCTTGGCAGAACGTGATAGCTGCCTCAAAACTTCATTCATTTAAATCACTTTTTAAACAGCACTTCAATATTTCAACATGGTGGTTCAATATTTTAGCAAAAGCTCTATCTGTAAGTATCCCACATAAGACTGGAAATGACTGATTTGCATCTTACATATCAGTTTGGAAATTCACAAAGTTGTGTTCATTCTTTATACTGTAGCTCTCTCTGTTTTGCGAACTGAGATGCTCAGTGGTTCACACCTATTTGAGCTGTATTTTCCTAGATGTGTTTTGACTTCCTTTGAACTCCGGTCTCTTTATCATCAGATGCTTTGGCATCATTCTTTGTCTGGCTGCCTCCTCCTGTCTGAGGAAATGTGGAGTGAACTTGCTTAATGAGGAGACAAGAATATTTTTACATGATTTAAACAGAGATCACAGAGCAGCCGTCCAGAACACATCTCTCTCAAACAACACACATCAGATAACAAATTAGATACAGTGTAGAGAGACTGTAAATGAAAAACACTTACCACGAGAATCTTTTCTATTTAAACTCATGAAATCTAGACTCGCATATATATTTATATATAAAATGATATCCAAATTCAGTAGGCTACATGTGAAAAAAGTTCAAAGTTGCAGGGCTTGTTTGACATTAGCTATCAAATTATCCTCTAGTAGTAATATGTGCAATCCAGCATTTAGTGGATATGGCAGATTGGTGAGCTATGGTTGTTGAATATACCTGTAATGGCTCTGGTTAGGTCATTATCCTCCATGATATCTGGTTATTATCCATGTCTGATTTATGCTGCTTCTGTCGACCCTCACCCACAGTGACCTACATTCACTTTCATCTCACCCATCAATCATTTAGCAGTTCAAAGCCAACGTTTGTCTGTGGAGGAACGCAGAGGGTTTGATCATAATGACATTAATTCTCCAATGGCAGCGGAAAAAAAGTGCCCAATAATATGCATCTAAATGTGCTTTCACTGTACCACTGTGGTACAAACTACAATACATCAAGAGATAATAAACGGGGAGCAGATTGTTTTGCCGCTCATCTTTAGAGAGTGGAGTTATCCAGCTGTTATCCAAGCCTGCTGTAAATCCAAATACCATATTTTTTGCAAGGTCAAAGTCCAATTTCAACCAATTCTTTCCCCTCCTAGTGTTAGTTGTACCCCAGCCATTCACCCCCAACCAGCCACAAACAACCACAATTCAACAGAAACAACCCTTGAAAGCTCCAGAGAAAATATAAATGATTCCAACAACAGTGATACCACAATGTGCAGCTGAGAGCAACTCACTAACCTTAAAGGAACATACTATTTACACACAGAGAAAGAGACACAAAGATGGAGACACATGGGCAGCCAGATAGAATGGGAGTGAGAGGTAAAGACAGAGAAATGCCCCTCACTGAAAAATAGATGAGCACTATGGGTGTGTAAGCAGAGGCTGGATGACTTATTCAATAGGGACTGTGTGTACATGTCATTAAATCAGGTGCTGCACTCACATCTAGCCACCCAGGTGGAGTTAAAGACGGAGCTCAGCGAGAGAATGGAGACACTGGGGTCGGATCTGGATCTGGAATTGGATCTGGATCAACTGGCTGAGATGAAGATGGGAATAATAATATGCAATGTCAGGGGAACATCTGCTTCCACTTTGTATGCCATTGGAGTTCCTCTGAGCGACACTGCTCTGCAGCATCATTTCCTCATAAAATCAATTCCACTCAACACCTGATATGCATTCGTAGGTGCAACAAGGTACACTGTACTTCCACGGTGTGTACACAAATATCTTGCTTGCTCATGTAGACAGAGCAAGGAGACAAAGGTCAGTTGTGCTTCCTGCAAAAATGTATAATAGACTGTAAAAGCTGAGCAAACTTGTCAAATGTTCCCAAAAAAAAAAATCAGTTAATCACCAAAACCAATTAATCATATTGCTGCATTTACTTAAACCCACTATAGATACACCGTCAAAATCATTTGCCTTTCATTGTGGTATATGGATGTTAATTCTACTTGTCCTTTCATCCTACTGATAAAGGGATAAGAACTTGTATGTGGCCAGAGAACAAGATGCATGTGGGAAGAGTAGCCATAGATGAAACTGAACTCAGGAGTTGGTTGCAGTGAGGCATTGTCTAGTCTGTACTTTCAGCAGTTTGTCTGGCCTGGGGCTGTGACTGGGCTGTGGTTGGTTGTGAGAACAGAGCTTGGCCAAGGCAAGGCCAAGAAATTAGTGCCAGCCCGTTAAAAAAAGCAATTTAACACATGAATTATCAGCATACAAAGCAATAGCACACATCCTCATGACATCATATTTTAATAATATATATAACTATATATGTATGTGTATATATATGTGTGTGTGTGTGTGTGTGTGTGTGTGTGTGTGTGTGTGTGTGTGTGTGTGTGTGTGTGTGTGTGTGTGTGTGTGTGTGTGGAGGTACCATATGTTATTGTCTTCAAAGAAGCTTGGCATAAACAAATTATTTGCAAAAACTGGCAATTTACACCTCACACATTTCCAAAGTTGCTTTGGTGCATCAGCTCCCTACACAGAAACAAATAGTACAAATACAGAATATAAGGAAGTCCCAGCCAACTGGGACAATCAACAAATCATTAAGAAATGGACCCAATCAGGATAATCAGACTGTACATAACCTATGAGGGAGATATATGTATCTCAATGAAATTTGATCAATGAATCCCAAATCCAGGAAGACGGTTCATAGACAATTTAAAACAGCTAAATAATCATATTTGAAGGGGGACTATATTTGAGCAAAATATTCTAAACTCAAGGGAGTATAATTCCCACCCACATATACTACACAACCACTTGTGATCACTCAACTGAGATTCCTCAATTAGGAGATGTGATGACACCTGAACAAGTTCCATTTGCTGAAAAAGGCTGTGGGATCTGGTCAACATTTTAAAGAATTAGGTAAAAACCTTAAGTTAAGAATATTTGATCATAGATTACTGAAAATAAATGCAGCAATATTGCTGTTTGGTTTTTGAGATGACCCATTTTGTTTACCTGGACCCTCAGTGGTATTCCCTTTTCCAGTTTACAGTTCCATTTGCAACTGACGTCAACAACCTTTCTCTGTCTCTCTTTCAGACTTCATCAGCAGCATGACGTCCATTTGTAGGGTAGGTGAGGGAGGGGGGAGGACACATGCTCACATGCACAAGCAACCCCACACCCCACACCAACACACACACTTACAGACACGCACAACAAGCCCATTCTGAAATTCTAAAGACTATGCTCTCTAACTGTCACTCCTAGTTACAGACCTATCATGCAGAAATGCTGACTTATTCATGGCTTTCATGCAAACCTGGATGCACAGAGGAAACTGAAGCTGGCTGGGGCGAGGCCCAGTGGGCTTTTGTGTGTGTGTGTGTGTGTGTGTGTGTGTGTGTGTGTGTGTCTGTGTGTCTGTGTGTGTGTATGGTCTGTCTTACAGTACTTTGCTTACTGTACCTTACTCAGCCATGCTTTACATCATTTTGCCATTACAGACATACACACATAGACACAAACACACACGCACACACAAACACAATTGCTCCTTACCTTAACCTAAACCATCACAAATTCCTGACCCTAACATTTACCTGACTCTAACCTAAACCTAATTCTAACCTTGCCCTTAAAACCAAGAGTTAATCCTCTGACAGCACTTTAAATATGTGATTCCCGGCCAAAATGTTCTCCCACTATAAGGTCTATAACTCAAACTGGTCCTCACAAAGATAGAAATGCAAGTACACACGCAAGCATGCATTCAGGATATGCAATATTTGCTGACGTAGATGCCTCTGGCTTACACTCACAGCCAATTTCTAATAGGGCTTTTAATATTTTTGGCAGCTGTTGACTACATATTGATGACAGCATAGAAATACAGTTTTTGCAGTGAGTAAGTGTGAGTACAATTTATCCCTGTATTATATCATCATAAATTCTTATTACAGCATATTCACTGATAGTAGTTTAGAGCACTTCTTACAAATAATTGCACCTCTGTTAGTTTAGAAATGCCATTAATTTATTTGACTAAATAAATATAGTCAAACAAAGCATTACACCCCTAGTGGCCAATAAGGGACAATGTAGCAGCAAAGAAATCTATGCCAGCAGGTTAGCAATAATTAATGATGATCAAACATCATCAAATATGTTAAATAAACATTCACACACAAGGGTTGCCTACTTATTGCCTATTCTTGTCAGTGTTTAGATGTTTAGTGGTGACAAATGCGATAAGTGGCTGATGTTTATGTAGCTTTATGAACATTTAAGAGCAATCATTCATCTCTGAATACAAGTCATTTACCTATTGCAAACAGCAGCGCCGCTTTAACAGGTAGCGCTGGTGAAGTTTAAAAAAAAAAAAAAGATTCTGTCAAGTAGAATTTTCCCACAGACCAATTAAAATGCTGTAAAAGTGTTTCTTGCCAGCTGGATGGTGCTTTGAATGCTCTTCCTGTGACAATGAGTTCTTATTTTGTATAATACTTACTGTTGTCTACTAATTATCATAATACATACTATATAAAACTGTATATACTGTGTGTGTATGTACACATATATAATTTATTTGTTTATGTGGGCAGGAGCCTTTGCAACACTGAATTCATAACTAGGGTGTGTGACTGGGTGTTCTTACGACACATTCCAAGCTGCACTAACAACTGTACGCATGTACTGTACGTATGTGTGTTAATCTGTGTCAATGTGCACATGTGCACACATGCATATTAGTTTAGTTTGAGTGACATCTCCCTGCTTGAGATAACTGTCAGGTGTGTAATGATCATTATTCAGCTGCTCAGGGGCAACACGCTCTTAGTTTATTCAGTTTTTTTTCCCTCCCTGCCTTAATGCAGAAAGTGACACTCTGTCATCCAGGATCTGTTGAGTATTGCTCTTTATGTTGAAGTGTTTGACAGTTACGTCACAAGGGGGAGACGACATATCAGATGTACAATAAACACAAACACAGATGTAAGCAAAAGTAGACAGAGGAGTAACCAGAATATCTTACTTTTATTCATTTTTTGTCTTTTTCTTTGACTTGTGACACCAGTATGCGCTATGCCTATGCAGACAGATGTGGATGGATATGTGTATAACTGGTCATCTGCTACATCTATGAAACACCTGTGAATTCATGTATAATTTCTAGAGTTCACTTTATACATTAGCTCAGTTTTAATATTGTTTAATGAACCAGCGATAGAAACAGACTCAAGGGTTTTGGAGTGAAAAATGTTCAGTGACATCGGCTAAATAATTTGCCTCCATCAAGCCTAAGTGCCTAAAATACAGCTGGGACACCTGTGTCAACTTCTGAGCAAAGTACATTTTATTTTCCTATCCTCTGTGCAGTTTGTGCCATTACTCATCTAAAAATTTATGGGCTCCATGTTTTCAGACAAATGTTTCTTCTGATGAAAAGCTAATTGTATGACTTTGTGCAGGTAAAAATTTAGGAGTGCACAATATACTTTCATTTTAATCATCCTACCTGCTCTGCACCGCCTTGCAATGACTAGGAAGCTTTTGATATAAACACTACCTTTGGATAGAAGTTTCTTAAAATATCTGTGACAGTCACACTTTTATAAAAAAAACTACCAGTTGGAGTCATGAGAAAACTGCCATTATTTCTGAAATCATACAGTTTCTCGGGGCAGTACCACATAGAAACTTAAAATACAAGTAAATAAGTCTTTTGATATACTGTTTATTACATTCTGAGGGAAGCGTCTGTTGATAGTTCGTTGTCATCTACAAAGATGGAAGTATGTAATTACCAAATTGGCTTGTTAATCATCATCCTGTTGATAAATCGATCTTGAGCCATTCACAATGAACAGTCATAAACAAGCTACTTTACACTTTTTAGCTGGCTTTTTCATTATTGTACCTGTACTAAATCAAACATATAGCAAAGGAATATTACTTATACTTTAATAGACTGTTTCTGTCCCTCTTCTGCTGCTGGAAATGCTGCAAACTCATAATACAGAGCTCCGAGCCTGAACAATAATTCCAAAAACCCACAGTATTACTTTCAAGCCTGTAGCTGTTTACCAGCGTTAGACTAGATCCTTGTAATCCCCGCTTTCCTGTCTGTTTTCAGCATGATCCATAAATGAACATCAATTATGAGATGACAGAATGCAGTCTATGCCACAAATTCAGATCCAGCTGTTGTATTGGAAAGGTTTGGAAATCAGCAGTGTGTTAGCCACACATTTTGGATGTAAGTACATGTTTACTCTTTTCCACTTTATACCCTTTGGGGATAATAAACAGGCAGCAGTGCCCATTAAAGCACTAAGAGGGGAGGTAGCAGACAGATTCAGTGATTGGCCAGCAACAGTACAATGGCAGTTACCACTGTAAATGGGCTCTGTTCTGTTTCTCCGCTGTCTGTATGATCCACAGGTGAGCAGCAGCCATTAGGACTCCAGCAGCAGCAGCAGCAGTGGCAGTTTGAACAAATGATGCTTCTCTAGTCGTCCAGTGTAAAACATGCTGTTCAGCAGGCTTCAAACAGAAATCACCTTCATTGTGTTGGGAAATGAAGTCACAAACAGAGTAAGACCCCAAACCTGGGTGAGTCCCACATTTTTTTCTCAGAAAGAACATTTTAGACCCATCAAAGTTCTGACTTGTGTGGAAATGGTTGATTTTGAGTTTTAAATACTGTATATCTCTTTAACTTATGGACTGCTATAGTTACTAATATTTTACAAAAGAAACTTTTCTTTTACAAGAAACATTAGAGAAACATAAAAAAAATCATGAGCATATAATTACCAGGACACAACAGGAATACCTCATCTTCCCCAAGTCCCAAATAGCCACAAAACAAATTGCTAGATTGCTTGAAAAATTTAACCTCAACCAGCTGCAGTAAAATACATCTCACACCCTGGACATCAGTAATAACAATGTAATTATATCATATATGGTAATATATTCATCATAGCGGTCAATTTCTCTTAACTTTTGATATTTAAGGTACATTTTTCTGTTTATACTTATGTACTTTTACTCAAGTGGGGATCTTGAATGCAGGGCTTTTACTTGTAATGAAGCATTTTTACATTAATGTATTGGCGCTTTCATTTAAGGATCTGAATACTTGTTCCACTGGTGAGGTGTGACAGTGGGAAGGGAGGGGAAGAGGGTTGAGGTGTCAGAATCACAGGAAATTGTGCAACTGAGTGTTGTTACATGGTGGGCATAGTTTCTTTAGTATCTTTTCAAGCCGTAGGAGATTAATGGAAGCCATTGAAATCAGCAGAAGAAAGGTGATGTTTTAGATCATGTTCCAGGGATAGGAAAGGAGACAGGCAGTTATAAGATCTGCTGCAGTCTAGTCGGGAGATGAACAAAGCCTGAGCATGGAGCTGAGCTGAGTCCCTGAAGAAATGCTGGTGTGTGCCTGCTGTCTGTCCCTGTCCAGGATGTGGCGGTTGCTCTGCTTCTCCTCCACATGGAGAGTCCTATTGTGCCTGGCACAACTTTAGCAAGATAAAGCGGGATAAGCTCTGACACAAGCATATTTCCAGAGTTCAAACTAACTGGTGTGTATCTCGACATTATTGAGCTTGAATTATACCCTGCCCGCCTCCCACACTTCGCAACACTTGCACTACAAAGTGTGTTAGAGAGTGAGAGAGAGCCAGTGAGACAGAGAGAGAAAGAGATTAAAGAATGTAAAGATGGAGTTAGAATGTGTGAAATAAGGGCTGTATGTAGTTTGTTTTGGTTAGAGGCTTCCAGCATTTGCATGACTATTGATGTTAGCACACCAAGATACTTTTCTCATCTGATTTTGTATCTACTATGCGTAATGGTTCACCTGCATGTGTCAACAGCACACTGTTAACTTGCACTCAAACACACCACTCACACAGAATTGTAATGAACTCTGACAAGACCACTGTACATCACACTGTAATGATGATATGTATGATATACAAATGCACTCTAAGCAGTTAATTGCCATGAAAATGTATGTTTCTGCATATTTTTTAACCACATTCTAACTCCAGTCTCTCTATAATGAGATATTTTTGAACAAACAGGATGCATATCTGCTTCAGTGAATGATAGAAAAACAGCAGAGCTATTATGTTTTCTCCCTCCTGTGCACAGCCCTGTGTGATGGTTGAGTTGCATGATGGTAAATGAGTTTTGTTTTTGAAGCAAATTAAATGATAACAGATGACGAAAAGGTTGGCAGGCATGGGCGCATTACTTTACATTAAAGAACAGCGGTATAGTGTTTGGCATCGAGCCTGTGGAGGCAGCATTGTACCGAGCTGTTACAGTAACAAGACAGCAATAGTGTCTGACAGGCTACTACTACAGGAGCACAATTACACACACACACACACACACACACACACACACACACACACACACACACACACACACACACTCACACTACTGCTTTCACAGGTGGCCTGTTATTATATAATGACAGGCCCAAAGCCTCACACACATTAGCTATGTCCCCCTGGAGTTTATACTGTATATCTATATACGATCAGATGTCTACACAGGTGTTCGTGCGCTGTGATATAATGTGTGTTTGTATTTGAGAGCATGTGCAAGTAGTTAAGTTTGTGTTTTGTGGCAGGTTTGCAGTTTTTAATCTGACAAATTAGTTTGGCTTGGTGTGTGTGTGTGTGTGTGTGTGTGTGTGTGTGTGTGTGTGTGTGTGTGTGTGTGTGAGATAGAGATAGATTGTAGTCTCAATGTACCGTAAATTTCAGCAACAACTTTTTGAACTTTGCCATTGTTCTCAGACTTCACCTGATGGCCCTTCTGATTAGATCGAAGGCCAAATAAAGGGACAGACCATTTGTAAAAACGCAGTGATTGTAAAAAAACAACAAGAAAAAAACAAAACAAACAAAAAAAAACTCGTTTCTGTGTGCGTACTCGCGTGCCAGCCTGGGACCAGGAGGGACCACCAGGGAAGGAAGGGCGGTGCTGGGACCAGAGACAGGCTTAGAGCCATGTCTTATCACATTCGCATGGGCTGTGCGCAAAAAAAAGCGCAGAAAGTGTTGTCTGCGGGTGGAATGAAGCAGGACCTTCATCTTTATTGTGTCTTCAAAATTACCAGTGACAGTTTGCATGACACAGAGCCAGCGGAGCAGCCTGCATGGCTACAAAACGCCACTTAATCTCATTTGAATTTCTAACTAACCTCTTCGTATTTTTAATTTTTTTTTTCCTCCTCCTTTGTCAAAACTATTAATAGCGCTCAGGCTTTCTCCCTTTCCAACGCGCATTCTTATGAAATGTCGCTGCGTAAAAATAGAAATACAGTTGTCCATAACTGGCACCCATTGACACAATAGCTCCCCGTTCCAGAGACGTAGCTCCTCCCTACAGTATGTATGTGTGAGAGAGAGAGTGTGTGTGTAGCGGGTGGGTGACAGCTGGGCTCGCTGCGCTCCGCTCCAGTCTGGTAAGAAGCTTCATCTCCAAATAGGATGACCGTCGGCTTTTGTGGAAAGGACTGCGTTCAGCTCCGTAGCTAGTGCTGGGACACCCGGTTGGTTCCGTCCGTTCAGCTCACCCGAGGGGAGTTTAAAAGCCAAAACGTCGCTCTTTTTTCTCTCTAGTGTGGATTTCCGATGGATATTCCGATTTGAAGAGGTGTGATTTGAGCGCGGCATGTAACAAAAAGAAGCGCTAGAGAAAAGTAGCGCTCGTATTGTTATTCTGAAACGAGCACCGTCTGAACTGCTTTGAGAGCCATATCTCATGGATTACTAAAGGACAGAGCTGTATAACCACTCCGAAGCATATCCATTCATGAGCTGAAGGTAAGATTTCTTTGTTTATTTCAAACTTTAGGTGCGCTCACAGCCTGTAACCAGTCTTCCTCCAGCCCCGGAGGCTTGTTTTCTGTTACAGCCAGGCTGCCGGGCGACAAGTGCACACGCTTCACAGGGTTACTTTATCAACTTAGGGCGAATTCGCGTATTTACAGAGCATATTTTGAAGTTCCAAAAAACAGAAAGTGCCTGTTTTTCAATCCAAATTAGAAATGCGATGCTTCCTACAAGATGTATGCCTTCTATCGATATAAACAGACCACAATTTCGTGCGTAATCCCTCTTATGCTGTTTACCCATATAGATTAAAGAAGTGTCAGTCTCAGAGGACCTATTGCAGACCACACTGAGCCGAGACACAAGGAAAACAATGTCAGTATCATTCCGTGTAGCAGGTACACGGAGGCTACGGCAAATAGGAAATATGCTCGTGGGAACTTGCAGGACTCGGACCGACTGTTGTCCTCCGGCTAACGGTGCTTTTTTTTTCTTTTTCAATCTCGCTGTCTCCCCGAAGATGTTACACAGCTACAGCCACAAAACTATCAGATGTAGATCTGAAATAAAAATGAAAAATTACAGGAGTTATAGGAGCCTACAAACATATGCATGTCTGATTTGTTATGAAAACGCATAAACAGTAAAGTGCTTGCTCCATTATTGCAGAGCATGATGGGATTTTCATTTGCCATTGATTTCCGCGATTGAAGATTCAGAATGAGAGCAGAAATTTACATGTAGACTAATGATGCAGCCTGTGTTTACAATCTCTCTATATCCATTTTAATCCTTTCTATAAAACTCCTGAATTAAAGAGACTTGATGTGAATTAATTACCAGTCATTTTACATGCAGATTTTTTTTTTATTGTTAAGTGAGACCTCTCCTCTTTTTGTCACACACACACACACACACACACACACACACACACACACACACACACACACACACACACACACACACACACACACACACACACACACACACCACACACCGGCTATAGGGTGTGATCAGGGATTTCAAGCTACCAGGAGGCGGAGTGGTCACTGTTACTCTGGTCCAAAGGATCAATCACATGTTTGTAATTCTGACTAGGAGACAAAATTGCACCGGTCTCAGAAGTGGATTTGCCATTAAATGAAGTGCTGCTGCTTTAACAAGCTGGGAGAGGAGATAGAGGCCTCACAAACCACATCCAGCAGCCTGACTGCCAACACCCAGTCACTCCCAGTGTTTTCCCTCTCCTCTCTTCTCCTCTCCCAGTATGGAAGACCACCCCCCCACACACCCACCACTCCCCACCTCCCCTCTCCACCTCGCCCCCAGAGGCACTGGGAAAAGCTGGAAAAAGGATTTGGACAACTCTAAATGTAGGTTATAGATTAGGAAGTGTGCAAGGGTGATGAGAGAAAGGGGTGAATATAAGGAGTAGTGAATGGCCACAGCAAAAAAAGAAAAAAAAGTGCCTCCTGCCAGCTGATTTTCAGCAGCAGCACATGGTGTTGTGGAAACACGATTCTGGTATCAACCTTATATATAAAAAAAAAAAAAGAAGAAGAAAGAAAAACAAAGAAATGTTTTGTGCCAGCTCGGAGTGGAAAGGGTGTTGTATTTCATCTGTTCTTCCTGAAATCGCTGGAAATATTTGGTACTCCTGTTTGTTGCCTGTTTAGTTTTTTCATGTTACCTTATGTTTCTTTGTTTTTTTTGTTTTTTTTTGCAGTCAGTATACATATTGTGTTGGGGATTACACATAGATCTTGAATGCGCAATAGCAGAATGTTTTAACATTTTACCACTGCTCCTCCTACAACATTAGCCTCAAGGCATTCAAATGTCCTGGAGGCATTTTTTTGAGATGTTGCACGGGCTGTAAATCCCACCATACTGTTTCATGAAGACTACAACACCACAAACCAGAGAGCTAATCCCGTCATTAACACTTTATACATGTGGACATGCTGTGGTGCTGATACATGAATTACAGCATGATTTACCTTTGTGACAGCAGCCTGCCTGTTCTCTTCCTGGAGAGGCAGAATAGAGCAGAGCGACCTTAGTTGTTGCTTGTATTTGGAGCAATTCTCCGTGGAGAGTTTGATCCGCCGATCCCTTCACAATAGCAATGGGGATGGCATTGTGTGTGACTGATGTGAATTTGTCACACTGTTTGTGTGTGTGTGTGTGTGTGTGTGTGTGTGTGTGTGTGTGTGTGTGAGGCAGAGAGAGGCAGAGAGAGAGAGAGCGATGGAGAGAGAGTTAGTATTTACCTTTGACAGTTAAGACACATGCAGATGCAGCTTGAGTGTAGTAGGTCTGAATAATTGATAAATGGCTTTGCTCCTGTTCAAATGAATTGGCCTTCCATTATAGACAATGAGACCGGTCAGCTGCTGTTAACCACTGGTCCTCATTCAGTCAGTGTCAATACCTAGCGTTCAATAGTGTGTGTGTATTTATGCATATTTTATAAAAGCCATGCTTTATTGATGCGCGTCCTTGGTGTGTGGGCTGGTGCTTTATTTTTTATTTTTTTCAATTAGTGTGAGAAAGCATCAAACCCCTCTCACTCATCTGCAGCCTGATTTATTGATGCTTAACCCATTTTCCAGATTTCACATCCTTCTAAATCACTGCTGCTTCAATTACACCGCCTTAACGCTAAATCTAGCTCCACTAGTGGATCGCTAAAAAAGTATAATCATGAGCTTGCATATGTGTTTTAGCTCATTTCACTTTTAGAAATACAGGCCAGCATAATCAAAGGCGCTTGTATTTCAATGGAGCTGTCCATCACAGATGTTACATGGCACATTTGCTGATTTTTAGCTGCACTCAAGTGGGCTGTTCAGATTTAGTGAGAGTCTGCTGTGATTCAGAAGGTGAAAAAAGAAACAGGAAGATATTGTTACCTGCTATAAAAAAATTACACAACTCCTCCTCTGCGTAAACATTTTTCCATGGCACCTTCTGCTGCTCCGTTGCTCTCAATTTTTTGGTTATGATTTCCTTGACCCTCTGAAGCTGAACTCATTATTTGATAAATACCTTTCATTTTATCTAAGAAAACTTACTGGTTGATATTATACAGGATGAGAGGAGGTGGCAGCAGGCCTGTGCCTAAATGTCCATGTGTCTCCTTTGTTTATATATTTGATTTTCCAAAGAACCAGCAGTTTATTTGCTCACTGCCCCTCATCCTTTCTAGTTAAGTTGGAACATATCACCCACTGTTTGTAGGCGATGATAAATGATATTCGGTGTACTATAGGGATCTAATATATCTCACCGTGCAGTATGGTTCAGTGTGCTCTAGTCACAGCATGGCTCATTGAAAATGTAATCACTTCGCTAATCACTTGCTTCAGCGTGTTGGTCCATGTTCTCTCTCTTACACACGCATGGACGCATAGTGTTCCACTTTCCAAGTTTAACTGTGTTGTTCTAACTGGCTGCTTTCTCCCACTTACCCTTAACCCTTCCGGCTTCTTATAAATAACTCTACAGTGCATCCACCGAATTAACCGTCCATGTGTTAAACATTTTTCATACTCGTTACATTAGCATAATTGATTGAGCGTGTTTTATGTGCCAAGAAAGCCAGAGGCATGAAGGGACCAAGCAAAAGGCTTATTTTGGGCTGGGCGCAATTGGCAGAACTGGCTGAGTGTCTGTTGGTGTGTTGGCTCTTGGTCCTTGGCAAAGCTTTGTTGTTGGAAATTAAGTGAATTAGAAAGTGATAGCCAGCCCATCTAAGAGAAGAGTGTCGAGGAGCCAAACTTTGTCACTTGCGTGCCAATCGAAAACGCATCGACGGAAGCATTTAACATCGGCTTATAACATCAGCTTTCTCCTCATGGAAATTTTGTATTTTAAATACTTAGTACATGCGGCATTAACATGTGGTAATACCTTTGTCACAGCTGACTTTGGTTGCCTGTCATTACTCAAATGGAAAGGAAATGCATTTGCAGGGATAATCCAAAAGCAGCGGGGCTTTGTGTGATTGCCTGGGAGATGGATGAATGACTGGCCTTGAAAAGAGCCAAGTCTTGTACTACAGATCAGATGATGTAAATTGTGGTTCGCAGCATAAAAATACGATGTCCTAGTTCCCGTCCTGCTGTTGTGCTTTTACAGGTGAGAGCAGCCAGCTGTGAGTCACGGAGACGGCCACAATCTGTTAAGACTCATTAGGGCCGCATCCGCTGCTGTGGCTTGTGGTTATTTCTGTGGTTAGGTTGCTTGTCGGCGGCCAACAAGGAGGTGTGTGTTATGTGGATGTTAAGCATCAGGAGAACTCTGCCGCCTCTTCGTTTGCTCCTTCAGCCCTAACTCTGCCTATAACTCACTGTGCCTATGTGTCTCTCTGAGCTGTGTAAGTCAGACCCTTTCCCATTTTCTGTGCGTGTAGTACCACAAAGCGCTGAGGGTGGTTAATGTGTGTGTGTTGTTTGGGGGTGGTGGTGGTGGAGTGCTAGTGTGTGTACTCAGTGTGTATGCTTGTGACATTGCGTGCATGTGTGCGTGGTGTTGTTGGAGTGCATCTGTCCCTCCTCCCCAGGCCCCAGCGATTGGCACTGCATCTCTCATCTATTAATCATAGAGAGCGCTTTCTCTCTCATTCCGTTGCCATAGTTTCAGGACCTGAGACAGTGTTGGGGCGCCTGGCTGCCTAGAGAGAGGAGAAGTGAGAGGAAGAGGAGGAGGAGGAGGAGGAGAGAGGAGGGAAGGAGGGAAGGAAAGGAAAGGACAGAGGTGTGACTGTGGAGGAAAGGAGGAAACGATATAAACAGTGTAGCGAGAGGAAGGCGGAACAATTGAAACCGAGCAGAGGAGGAAAGAGGGGAAGTGATTGAAAGAGCAATGGCAGGCTAACGCACCGAGCAGGTCCTCACACCATGGATGAGTGTGCTTCAAGAACCAAAATGGATTCCATTTTTATCTCAGCAGTGAACCCTCTACCTCCTTCTGTGCATGAATCTTTTCAGTCTCTCACACACGCACATACAGACACACACATTTTTATATATATGCATGTGTATATATATATATATATATATATATATTACACACACACATAAAAACTGCTCTCTCCATCCTAAAGAGAGCAAAAGAATATTTTCACAGTAGGCATCATCTTGTGAATAGCATGCTCATGGGGCTGGTGCATCTCCAGTGTGTTACAGTACATTGAGCGGCTGTTATTTCACCTTGCTTTACAATGGAAAAGCCTTCCACTGAGCTGAGATGGAAGATGGGCCAGGGCCTCCTGTTTCATGCTCAGTTGGATGTTTTGATGGTAAATCATGCTGAATTCATGTGTTATTCAATGATGGATTACTACGGAAATCGACCGCTATGGAAATTTCCAAGGCAGGGAATACCTCTTGCTATCAAGCTTTGTCTCTCTGTCTCTGTCTCTTTGTATTTATCTGTCTGCCCTTCTCCCTTTCTTCCTTTTCCTGTCCTGTTTTCTTTCTCTTTACCTCTAAATTTTCCTTCCCCTGTACAGAGGGAATACCAAACATGCGCCGTTACTTTGAGAGAAGCAGTTCTTGTTTTGGCTGTAGGCTTTGTACCTCCCATATGACCTCATAATCTCATTTGGGTCTTTTAATGGCTAACCATGCACTAATGTGGTGGTTGTATTATCGCCTTGTCTCATCATATCATACCCCACTTGTGAGAATTTCCAATGGGAGCTTTTTTGAAGAGTAGGCAACCGGCAGCACTGTAATCATGGGATTCTCAGCACACTCAACCACTTTTCACTCAAATGTGTGTACAGAAAACTCACACACAAAAGACACGTGTGCGAGTGCGCACACACACACACACACACACACACACACACACACACACACACACACACACACACACACACACACACTCACATACCGGGGTTGTTTTTTAATGTAAGTAAGAGGGAAGAGGAATAAAGAAAGCTTGTCATTGTTACAGTGGTGCACACAGTGACTGCCAATGGGCATGAACCCAAGAATACCTGATTGTAGAGTACACTGTGTAATTCTCCCTTAGCCATGTATGGACTTTCTGCAGGGGGATGACCATTAAGGGACAGAGGGACAAAGGAGGAAGTGAGAGGGTGCGTTTGCTCTTTGTGCTGATGGCACCGAGGTGCTTTTGTGCCTTGAAGTGATGGGATTGCAGGTGACATCATAGCGGTCGCATTCTCAGGTGCAGCAGGTGAATTAATCCAGGTGGGGGATGGGGTAAAGGTGTGTGTGTGTGCGTGCAAATCCGTTGTTTTAGTGCTGTTGAGTATCTGTGGATGCAGGCATGCATGGCCGTGTGTGTGTGGACATGCGTGTGGGTGTGTGTATGTGTGTGTGCATCAGTCATCAAAGCAGAGGAAAAGGCAGTGTGTAAGGTGATCTGTATGCTCATGGCAAAGCAGCAGTCATACTCTCCCAGAGGCAATAAGCCTCGCTGAATGTGGAACAAGCGGCTTCTTCTTCCAAAGCCCCACTGCTGGTTTCCATGCGCGTGCCAAACGAGCGTAGACAGATTTTGTTTATTATCCACATTTCTGGATTTCCTCCACAGCAACATTTCTGTTTGAATGATCTGTCAGCAGGTATATAGTTTCACATAACCTAATATCGCTTCCTAATCCCGTGATACAAACATTTATCAGCTGACCCTAAACCTGGCAGGACAACCTCAGCTCAAACAGGCATCGACTGATATCCTAGACAGCAGGTAATTTGTAACAACCATCCCGAGCTCATCTGTGCCACTGATGATGATGATAGATTGCTGCAATTGGCCCTGGTTGAATATTAATTATTTCCAGGTGACTGGTAAATCTTTACAATGACCTGTAGTTATTCTTACACATAAACATGAAATGTGATAAGGAAAAACTTTGACATTCAACCATATGAAAGCAATCTAAACAATTTAGATGAAGTTGTGGATAATAGTCACTAATATCGGAAACCTCACAGAAGCAATATTATTTTAGTCTATATTCGCAGTCTTTCGCACAGCAAATAGAAAAATGCAGGCTACATGTGTTTCCTCAGAGTTTGCCTCAAACCTTGTTAAGAAATCAGGCTTCTCCTGGTCACAGTTGCTGGCAGACTACAAGTGATTCCCCTGAGGGTCCTCTATTTCAGAATCCAATCAGGCAGAACTCGGAACAATATTACCTCTGTGTGTGTGTGTACATTTATTACATAGCTAATGAACAAATTGCAGCCATGTGGCATGGTCTGGTGGCGGGGCTGGTCAAAAAAAAGAAACACACACACACACAGGCTCTCACACACTCTCCAGTCCCCAGCCACCGTCTTCCCCCTTTTCACCACGATACACACACATGTACACACACACACGCCCAACCACAAGGCCCCCAGTGTTCTTGGCCTGTCTGCCCATCAGCTCATGCAGAGCGCTGGGCTGGGAGTACTTATCATCACTCTGCTGAGTGGAGGCCTCACAAAGGCCCACTCACATCACACACACAGACACACACACACACACACACACACACACACACACACACACACACACACACACACACACTCGCACACAATTCAGTCAGTACAGGGAGACTGCTCAGTATAGCCAGGGCTGCTGGACTGATTAAATGTTAGTGTGACAGCAGCCTGAGCTGTCACTGGGAGGAAGAAAGTCTGATAGGCAAATAGAGACTAGCAGGTAGACAGGTAGAAAGTCAACCATATCTCCTATGAGATATATTTAAATTAATTTGCCTTGCCAAATACCTCATGGAAGAAATGTAACTGCTGCCTGAATGACATTTACCGAGAATGTTTTTACAAACCAGGAAAGATAATATCCTTACTCTGCTCAGAGGCCACAGGAAGGAGGTCAAGGTGAATGGTTGGACTTACAAAGCCGGGGACTCCAAGCTGAGGGATCATGTTCTGTATCTCCTGTGTTGTTAGGTTTAGGCCACTAAAACCAAAGTTTAACTAGTTTTATAAAAACTAAATTGTGGTTTTGGTTTACTGAAAAAGTCAAGCTACTCCTTTAATCATGCTGCTAACATTTTGCATCGGCATCAGACAGTTTGCAAATATCATTATGTTTCTTACAAAACATATTCATTAATGCAAATGAGCTGTAAATGAATAAAATTTTTAGGAGGCAGGAGCAAACATTTAGGGAAAGAGACAGGCCGGAAAATGACTAACAGACAGACAGTCTCCGTTTCCAAATGAATTCTCGTGAAAAGAAATAATATTTCACCTCGCACCCATTCATGCCCCTTTAATCTGGACAAAAGATGCTCTGTATGTGGGCAGGTAATCAGGCAAGCAGGTTGATAGGCTGGAAGACAGACAAGCTGTGAGGCAGGAAAAGAGAAGTTGTGCCTTGCATAATAATGTATTCATTCATTCCCTTCTCTGATAATGTTCACAGCATGCTTGGCTCGATTCATTCATCACAGTCTACTGGGGGCCTTTTTTTTTTATGTTATTTGTTAAAAAGCCTCTTTGCGTTTTTAAACCTGTTAAGGTTTTGATTTGTGTGCTGACTTGATTATCCAGGAGGTGATTGCTTCTGCTTTGCTTTGTGGATGTGTGTGAGGTTATGTGCATGCGTTTGAACCAGTGTCTTGTTTGTCTATGTATGCACTCTTGCATAAATTGGAGTGTGTAGAGAATGAGAAATCTGCAATGTGTCCTATTTTGGTCTCTGAGTAGTTTGGTTTGATTGGCCATTGCAGAAGCTGCATACTGAAACGCTGTGTCTTTTGATCTTCTCCTATCCTCAACTAATCTGGGACTGTCTCATCTGCTTCACTGATAAATTCTTTGTATTTGTTTCTTGTGGGATCTGTTTAATTTCATCCAAATAGCCAACAAATCCTCTGTTTATTGATTGTGGTATTATACAGCAGTTGAACCCTTGATTATTTAATTGGGTTTGGAGTCTGAGTGAGGAGGGATGGCTATGTGCCCAGCTCCTCAGAAGAGGGTTGATGAGTCAAAACTGGTCAGACACCATCACACAGAATGATTCCTGTTTTTGGAAGAGGTTATTAGAACTGCGTTGTGTTTTAACAATATTAAATCCTGTTTGCCTTAAGGCTTTTAAGCTGCTGCTCTCAGCTGTTTGACAGGTAGGAAAAACAGAAGACAGCCAATTCATTAGTCACCCCCTCTTTAGTTTCTCTCCTCTTCCATTTCTTTCTGTGTTTGTGTCAGAGTACATGTGAGCTAACACTGGGTGCACCTATGTAGTAATGCTAGCTAGTCTAGTAATGCTAGCCTGGTAACTAGATAGGAACACAGGATGGCAAGTGAGACTATCTAGGTCCACTATCTGTTAATCATTTACATGGTGAGGCTGGATCTTTTTACAACTTTGAACAACTCATTTTCTTTCCTTCAGTGATATTTTGTCTTTTGTTTTGAATTCATATCCCTATCAGGAGATTTTATCACTCTGACCCAGGTGTTTTTAAACCTATATTTCAGGGGTAACTACATTGGGAATTTTTGGAACATTCTTCTTTTATTACGTCCTCAATGACTCAGTTATTAGAGAGAGTAGTGTTACTATTGTTTGAGTGTTTTCAACACATGGCTCCACTACCTGGTCTCCATCTTTTACACTGCAAAGTTACAGTATGTTACATCACCACACATGACAACAAAGAAATCAGACAGCAAGAAAAGGAGGTGGGATGAGTCTTTGGAGTTTCAGCTCTGACCTAGATAAGATTGGGGGGTTTTGGAGTGTTGAGCTGATCCTGCGGTGTAGGCCTATTGTTGTCATTCAGTCTGTACCTGACTTTGATCTTCATCCCTTCCCTGTGTTGTGGCGGATTTGTGTCCCTGTTCAGTCCTGTGAGGTGCAGTCATCCAGGGCCAGCTGAATTCCCTCTAGCTGACTGGTTGATTGTTGCAGACTCTATCTAGAACAAACAGGTTTTCATGTAGCCAGCCGATAAGATGGGACATGGTGGTGTGTTCACACTGGCGCCGCAGCAGCAGTCATTTGTATCACACATTAACAGGTGAAGGACTTAGTGTGTTTGTCTGTGTGTGCTTTTGTGTTAGTCA
The DNA here is from genome assembly GCF_002260705.1 of Seriola dumerili. NCBI lineage: Eukaryota > Metazoa > Chordata > Actinopteri > Carangiformes > Carangidae > Seriola > Seriola dumerili. The sequence goes on along the minus strand of NW_019174545.1, from coordinate 3,558,339 downwards.
AGCTGTCCTACTCTGCGTGACCTAGACTTCAGTAAATGAACAGTCACAGATAGCATAGACGACTCGAACAAAGATATTTGATGTCATTACAACACTTTGAAGAATGAGAATGTGGTCAGCAATAATTGGATCATTTGTGTAGCCTACTACACACACAGGTCTACACACTTCTTACACGCACCCGCATGCCCTCACATGCACTGAAGCATTCACAAACAAACATAAACATGTAAATTCAATAAAAAAAAGCCCTAGAGCCAATAAACCTGTGACAGCTGAGCAATTAAAGGTTTGAAAGGTTTGAAATACGTCAAGTTCAAAGTACATCCTATTGTAGAACTGCTGAAGGACTTGGCACATAACAGCTGTTATCCAGTACATATTGACCATAACTTTGTACAACATATGTGTTGCAGTTGCAGCTGTGCTTTGTCGGCTCAAGAAAGAATGAGAGACGCTTTTGTAAGAATAGTAGGGAAGTCACTTTAGCACCATGTACAAGCATGGTATTTAAATTTCACAGAGGCAACTCATAATTCTCCACTTTTTAATATTAGAATACTTCATATTTTATTCTGGACTGTGAGATATGCTGATTATGGAGAGAGAAACCACTTCGGGGGCTGTTTTCAGCTGTTTTCATTTCTACTTTACACCAGCGTATAAGTCTTGTTTAGAGTGATTGTCTGTAAGAAGCAGCCTACAAGGCCTCAATTACCTGGGGAGGCTGTATTTCTTACCTCCACCACTTGCATAATAAGGCGTGACTGTCTATTTGAGTGTGCTCATTGCTTGTCCCACCCTGGAGGCAGTCAGATAGTTATTCCTTCATCACGGTGATTTCCATGCTTGTAACACTGGACTAATTACTATAGTAAATACTGCCTGGGCTGTGACTACAGCATCAACTGAATGGAAAGGGTGAGCACAGGGGAGATGCATTTAATTAATTGATTGTTATTTGGAATCCTTTGCGATTGATAGGAGTCGGTCTGACATAACAGAGGGAGAGTGGCGCTATTTTTATCCAAAGCACCTGACCAGATAGCAACTGAGTGGATTTTTAGTATGGGTGAATCAGTGTGGAACCGGTTAACATGCTGTTAGAGTGGGCAAACCTTAGATAGGTACAAGGATGCAGCGACAGCGCTTCAGTCAATTTAGGATAAAATCTCCCATTCTGTTCTATGTGTCCTGAGTGATTTCTCATCCACTTTTCATCCTTAATTCCTTATGCCACTATATTGAGATTAAATAAAGATTGTGGTTGGGGGAGATATCGATTTTAGTGGCTAGAACGTTAGCCAATTCTCAAGAGCTTTTTATAGCCATTAGCAATGGTTATTCATTCCCTGGGATGCATTGTATTACGTCTAAGGAGGGCGTAGGAGCGGATGGTGAGATTGTAATCAATGGAGGCATTAAGAACTTTTTGCCCCGCGTGGCTTCCCTCTGCTCCTGAATGACCACTGCCTTCCCCTTTTAGACAAAAACCTCTCCCTGTCATGAGTTCAGCTCATGGTTCAAATGTGCTTAAATGTCGTCTCATCATATGATGTGGTCATAAGGGTGCAACAAAACCATAGTGGGAAGGTTAGTCATAGGAACAGCTTGCTGACTACAGTAGGTCTGCCATATGTCTCAAGTAAACAGAGCTAAAAGGAGATATTATTCACAGTGGGGTGTAATGAGGAGCCGAATGCAGAGAAAAGGGGGAGGACACAACAAGTGAAGAGGCTTTGGTTACCCTTTTAACTGATAACTATCTCTCAAATGGACAGAAAGAGGAGCGCACCTGTATTGCAGCCATTTGTATAAGAGGACAAATAGTGTATTTTATTACTTGGCGGATGATGGAACTTTATCCTCCTCTGAGGGCTTTTATGGTGGAGTTTGATGAACAAATATGTGCGAGAGATAACAAGCTTTAGACAAGCTTTTATGGCACTGTGACGGTTATAGCTGGAAATTCTGGATGCGCATACAAAAGTGCACACACCTTCATGCATATACTACACACACTCCGGTATGCAAGTATGCGCACACAAGCAAACATATATCATAGATATAGCCTCTCAATGTCACCCATACATCCACGGCTTCTCAGAAAACACACATTGCCTGAGGGTGAAGACATGCTATGCTATGGGCTGGGTTTCTTATGCATCCCTCTCTGGTATCTACTATCAGGGTTTTGGGCTGGGTTCTGTGTATCAAGTGTCCGTAGGTTGGACATGTGCAGGGAGTCAGATGACTTTGTGGTCAGATGAAGATCTGATCCGTGAGAAGCCTGATTCTGTGACTCAGGTTTTCTTTGTTTTGTTGGTGTCAGATGCTTGCAATTAAATGATGAGAGAGAGGTTGGCTGGGTTTGTATGGACCAGAACTGAAACAGCTAATCAATTTATCAATGAGGCGATCAACAGGAAATTAAGCAGCAACTATTTTTGGTAATCGATGAATCATCCCAGTCATGTATTCAAGCAAAAAATCTAAGCAAGCAAAGATTTGCTGGTTCCAGCTTCTCAGTTTGGACGGTGTGATGCTGCTCTGGATCCCTGAACTGACTCTCTTTTGCTCTGATAAAACAAAATATTTGAATACATCATCTAAGGTCCTGGAAAATTATAGTTGACATTTTTCACTAATTGCTGACATTTTACAGACAAAATGATGGATTCATTAATTAATGACACAATCTTCACCTTAATCCCTAATGAAATTATTATTTGCAGCCATGTTATGGACACATTGCCATTAATGTAATGTACAGGTGCAGATATACTGTGAGATTATGGAAATTGGTCAACTGTCAGAATTACCTATCCAGTAAATCATTTACTTCAATCATTTACTTAGAACTTTAACTTTACTTTACTAACTTTACTTATTTACTTAGATTTTTCACATATTTACTGAATTAGCCACAAACATATGTCTAGATATAAAATAACATACTCAGTGAGAGGTTTTTAACAATTTTGTCCTTGACTGGTGCGACTGTTGTATCTAAAATTGTATCAATCTAATGGTTCGGTCACAGAGACACGAATAAACTTCACACATTAAACATAAACAGCAGATTTCTCTGGCTTGATGGTTTTTGGCACCAACATTCCCCACAACTTAACTGGGAGCACTGCAACAAGGTATGTTACAATATTGCTGCATAATATAAAATGCTGTCACACCATCTGTTCTTTCCAAGTTCTTTCAGTCACAATATGTTCCTGAATTTCAACATCAAAGTGTGGCCAAACTAAGAACACAGAGTCTTGTTTTCGAACAGCAATGACTAGTACAGGTTCTGGCAACATGGTGAATACAGCATTTCTCTCTCATTGTGATGTGATGAAAGGATATGTCACATTTAGCGTGGGTAGTAGCTCTGATTGCTGGGCGTACGCTGTGTTTCCTGTATTGAAACGCATTATAGGTCTGATTTTTCATGTTCAAACAAAGAAGAACATGATTCCATTGAGCGTCGTCGAGTGGTCAATCGAACCTATCTGATTGTGTTTCTGCCCACCCACCCTGCAGGCCAGAGGATGTAAGCCATCGTGGTCTATCACAAAGAGCCATTCAACTAGACTTCCTCTCCAAAACAGATCAAATGTATAGATAAGACAAACAAACTCGTGTTGGGTGCCTCAAAAAATCATATGATATCCCCCCCCCCCCACAATCTCTGTTTCAGTTAACATGGCTGTTTGACTGAATGTATAGCAGATCTGTTCTCTCAGCCTTGAAGGTATAGAGATACGGAGAAAAAGTATCAGTTTGCGATAAAAGCTAATTTACCTGCCTGCAGGGTGTGAATTTTCCAGATTTGTCACCACAGGAAATATTACTGACATTTACAGTTAGCCCTTGTGCACATACAGATATTGGCCGTTACAAGGAAGGGAAGTTTAGGTACATCTCTGGTAATAAGTAATTAATTCTGTGCTGTATTTGAATAGATGTTTCCTACAATTTCTGCTGTTCTGATTAGCTGTTTTTCTGTTGTTGTCTTGGTCTGTCTCTCCAGCTACGGCATGGTGGCTCATGCTAATTACCCAGTTCTTTTTCTATTTATTTTTGTACAAACTTCTTGTCAGAAGCACATCAGTTCCTGTGCACAAGAAATAGTCCAATGTCCACTGGGTCCTCAGAAAAGCAAACGGAAAAGCTTTCATGAACAGATGAATTGGATGAAACTGGTGTAGTAGCAAAGCAAGCGTTTATTTCCATGAAAATGTCTGAAACCAATTTAAAATAGAAAAAAAGAGCGAGAAGTACCCGCTCTCTTCCCTCTTAACGATTTCAGCTGTTGACATACTGTGAGATTTGGAGTTTTTCCTTGAAGAGGAGGTGGATGAGGAGGAGAGAAGAGAAATGGATCTTCCTTTGGTGGAGGTTGGCCTCTCAAGTGCACAGTATGGTGCTCTTGTAGTTGAAAGTGTGTGTATGTTTTTGTGTGAACATGTGTGCAAGTGTGTGTACATCAAAGTTTTTGTTTCATGCGTTTTCTCTGTGCTCATGCCCTCCCCGCTGCGAGCTTTTGTGTACTTAGGTGTGCGTGAGCGAGCGTCTTCGCTGCTCTGTCGACCCCCTACGAAGTAAATATTGCAGCGCTGGGAAAGCAGAGGCAGTTGGACCAGGCCAGAGCAGCAGAGGTAAAAAAAGGGCAGACAACCTGCACACAAGCCCTTCTTTATACCTCATTAATAACACAGTTCCACGAAGGACAGCCTAAGGCCAGAGAAGGTCTGTCAAGGTAGTTCATTGTGCGGTAGGAAGTGAGTTGTTCATATGGTAATAGCTGCTGGAGCAGGTTCCTTCAAAGCCCGTTTGTTTTAGTGAAAGTTGTAGTCACTCATTGAAGGGGGACTGGATGGAATGTGACAGGGTGCTCTGCTGTTTAGTTACTGTAGCTTAATTGACCCTGAGAAAAGCGAGCAAAGGTGGGGGAAGGAGGGGGAGGAGGAGGGCGGGAGGAGGGTGGGAGGAGGGTGGGAGGAGGGTGGGAGGAGGGTGGGAGGAGGGTGGGAGGAGGGTGGGAGGAGGGTGGGAGGAGGGTGGGAGGAGGGTGGGAGGAGGGTGGGAGGAGGGTGGGAGGAGGGTGGGAGGAGGGTGGGAGGAGGGTGGGAGGAGGGTGGGAGGAGGGTGGGAGGAGGGTGAGTGCAGAAAGAAGTCGAGGAAGAGGAAGAGGGGGGAGCGAGTGAAACAGACAGAGCAGTGGGGACGGGGAGGGTGGGCAGTGGGCAGAACAGGAAAAAAAAACAGAAAGGAGAAAGTTATAGAGAAGGAGAGAAAAGAGAGGATGCTTCATTATGGCAGAAGCTGCTCTCCACTGGAAGCTGCTTATCTGTTTAGTCGACAGGAAAAGTCTTATTGGTGAATGCACTGCACGAAGAGATGGATTCCTCTGAAGTCTCTTCTACTAATGAGCCAACTTGTCCAGAATCATCATCTTTCTAATTATTTGCTTCATTTTTATTTACTGTTCCATTTATGGTTTTTCTATTTATTGCATGCTGATCTGCTGTTTTATTTTCTGGGTCAGGGAAAAGCTGAGTCTTGTCTTTTCTCATTAAGCTACATTAAGACTACAGTCAGAAAGATGTTGCAGCTCTGTGGGGAAGCATATTGGGAGGTTTCTGCAAAATAAGGTTTTCTTCACCTACATGGATTTCTGTACAGTGGAGTGGAGTAGGTTTAATGTTTCCCATGAGCTCACAAACAGCAGACAATGAATACAGAAAATACAGTGATGCATAAATGCAAAAGATATACAGGTACACAACACCCCTGTAACTCCTGTCACCAAAAACCATTTAGAGAAAGCAGCGGGAGGGAGAAGCCAGAAAGCAGGGACCACAAAATGACACACAAAACAACAGAAAGAAAAATACCTGCACACTGTGACCACAAATCCTCTCCTCAAATTATCTTCCACACAGGAGGGAAACCGTTTTTGGTGGAAACCTTGCCATGTCGATGTATAATTAGAGAGGAACTGGGAACAAATTAGCAATGTGTTGGTATTTGTACTGCAAAAAAAAAGATGGATGTGTAGGTGCCTCCTGATGATACCCTGTCACAAAAGTCACTAGCCGATTGAAGTAATTACCTCATACACCTGTTAGAGCCATCCCCTACAGACGGTGGTGATCCTAGAATGAAGCCCATTGAAGAGACCCACCCCTCCCCACATGGCAGACGTTACAACGCCTCACATGCAGATTATTGATAAACGCTACAATTGACAGATGCTCATTAATGCCTCACAAGCAAGGGGGGTTTTGGAGCAACATCAGTGCACTGTATCATGTGTTAATGGGAGGTTTAAGGGCATTTATAGTTGTTATTGCAAAATGTGCCTTTATGACGGGCGGTCGTGGGCCCCTTTTTCCCTTGGGGGCGCCAAGCATTTGCCTGGTTTGCCTCTGCTGATGGTGCGCCTCTGTCTACAAAGGTAAAACCTCAGTCCTGAACGAAGTAAATTAAACTTCCTCTACAGAGGGTGCTGATAACTTGAGTGGTGACTGCATGACTTCAGTGCTGCTCATGTTTCAGGAACCTGGCTTGAATATTTACTTCAGTTAAACAAATTTGACTGTTCAACCTGCTGATCGAACTCAGTTGAACACAGCTTTTGTGAGTATTGAGTCATTGCAGATTTTGTCTGTTAATAGTGTACCTACTGAGATTATTTAAGATTAATCTTATCTGAATGTGTACTCAGGCTGGGTGGCGACAGGATTTGTCCTCTCAGAAGAGGAGACTTTGATAATACTATATTTGTCTTAGCTTACATATTCAATGTCAAGCTGTTTCTTTTTTAAACAACACAATGTGTTAAGTGGACAGAGATATTCTTTGTGTGTGTGTGTGTGTGTGTGTGTGTGTGTATGTGTGTGTGTGTGTGTGTGTGTATGTGTGTGTGTGTGTGTGTGTGTATGTGTGTGTGTGTGTGTGTGTGTATGTGTGTGTGTGTGTGTGTGTGTATGTGTGTGTGTGTGTGTGTGTGTTTGTGTGTGTGTACAGGAGTTGGTGGGTGGGTGTTTGACTGTCTGACATTCCCCTGAAGCCATTACTAGGTAGGTCTAAGCTGACAGATGTGATGGATGTTGACACAGGCGCACCACACACACACACACACACAGACTTATTGTGAGTGTGCTGCATCGCCACCTTACACCCTGATCTTTTACTCAAATGTTCACGTAAACACTGGTTAAAAAAAAAAACAAAACAAAAAAAAAAACAGAGCAAAGCCACAGACAGAGACAGAGCGACTCAGATAGTCGCCCCTGTCCCGTTTTTTCTATCTCCTCAGTACGAAATCTCTCTTCTGTCTCTGCTCTACCCAGAGGCCATGAGCTAATCAAAAATGTAGAGACCTCTGCAGACCTTGGTCAGCCTCCCCATTATTTGGGTTAAAGCTGAGCTGCAATCAGTGAAGCTATTTTAAGGCGCCGGCTGCTGCTTGCCCTGTACTTCCTATATCTCTCAGTGGGAACACGGAGTCATTGATCTATTGCCTAGCAGCTCTACTGCACCCCCCTTCCTCTCAGTTAGAACCCACAAAGCATATCTACCCTGCAGCTTTCACCTTCAGATGGCATACCAGTGATACTGTGAGGAAATGAAATATCAATGCGAAAGAGGACCAGCTGAAAATGCTTTAAGTGACACCATCAGCCATCACATCACAGCACCCACAATCTCTTGAAAATAGTTCCTTCTTCGGTTTTGGTACACAGAGGCTATGAAATGTAGTTCATAAATTATAAACCCTGAGATCCTTGCTCCGTGCAGTGTTTGGGAATAAAAAAGTATTCATCAGGTATGTGAACTGAAACAAAGATAAAATGCTGCCCAACTCTCCAGCAAAGCATTAAATAGCCTGTCTGAGCACTAGTGCTGATGATGACGATGAACAAAAACACCCGTGTGCCTCTCTCTGTGTGAGAGTATATTTTTCTGTTTCTATTTTTTTTTTTTTCTTTTTGTTTCTGTGTTGGGGGCAGCTTGCCTATTTTTTTTTTTTTTAATGTAATGACTTTTGAAGTGGATCATTTAGCTGAAGAGTGACTGTGCACCTCTCCTGTTTTGGATAAACCTCTACAGTGCTGGGGATTTGAATCTGTGCCTGTGGAAAATACACAGTGAAATTACTGATTACTTTATAAATTCCAGGAAGGATCTGGCTAAACGATTATTTAGAAATGTCACAATATTGTTTGCTTGACAGTGAGTTATTTCATATATTTTCGAATAGTTATTTTGCCAGGTATGAGGCCATTGCGCAAACCTCACCTGCTCTGGCTTGTCAAGACTCAGCTCAGTGACATTGGACAGGAGGGTGTGCGGCAAGTGAAAGAATTGCTAGAGCAAACTCCACAAATATCACACATTCATCTTCCTGTCTCTGTGTCCGAACTCAGTTCCTCTCTGTTTCTGTTTCTCTTCTCCTGTGTTATGTTGTCTGAGCTCTCTGCTGATGGTCAGTCTAGAAGAGGTGAGAGGAGAAAGCGGCCCGTTTAATCCTGGAGTTTGTGTGCGTGTGTATTAGTGTGTGTTAGTGTGTTTAGTGAGGGTAAGTGCCAAAGTGTTTGCGCACAGCTTGCACGCCTAATCTCTCATATAAAAAGTCAATAGAATATAACTGTTTTTCAAAGAGACAAGGAGACTTAAGGGATGTTTGAATGTTGGAATAGTTGAAAGGCGTAGGCTCCGTAATACAGATGAAATCCTCTTGAGTCTGAGTCGAGATGTAATGACTCATGAAAGCATTTACCCAAACTGCAGGCAGAGAGAAATTTGCCTTTTCTGGAAATTCTATAAATGAATATCATCGGGTGGCTTTCAAAAACCCTTTACAAAAAACCCTCTTCTGCCCTAAAAGCTAATGCAGCACCAATAAGCAGTCGGGGAGGGGCTCGCCGAAGTGATAATGCATCTATTGAGACATCTCGTCACTGTGACATGTGTGTTGGTTCAGCAGCGATTGGGGTTGCTCATTCAAAAGTTCCCCCTGTGCCTACTCAATCACCACTTTAGTTTACATAGCTTGTCCCACCGTCTGAGGCTCCTGCCGCAGACTCTCCTGCTATGTCTTTGTTTGTTTTGGTAATGGATTCCAAGTTGCTATTGTTGCTTATGTCACTTGGTGATTGATGGGAAAAAATCACCTTCTCTTAACCCCCTGTCCCCTCCCAAAGCCATCCTTGTATGTCTTCCAGGATGAACACACAGCGAGAAGAACAAGTTCCATCCTATTCTCCTGACAAAGTGACTCACTGGCATCCGGATGCTCGCTTTTTTGGACCAGCGGGCCGTGCCTTTAAATCAAGAAGGAGACCTTTCTGAAAACAAGGTTGAATCTGTGTGGCTATGACAGTGTAGCCTCCAAAGGGAAGGCTGAGATTATATGCGTGGACGGTTTGGGGGTCCCTCTATTCATCGGCCATGTCACCCCATGGGGGAGGACTAATTGGTGGCCCCAAAGAGCCCCCTGTTTTGTCCCCGCTCCTCACAAAGGCATCGGGGTGCGGTCGCGTAGAGGATGGGGGTGGAGGGAGGCAGCAGTGCGGATGGAGAGAGGAGCAGGTTTCCCATAGAATACTTGGCTGGGATGAACAGGAGGGGGGCCTCGCCACTGGGTTGCAAGGGGACATGACACACTCATTCACTCACTCACTCACTCACTCATTCACACACATACACATACACACATGCACGCACACACACACACACACACATGTACACACTCTCAATGGGGGATTCTGGTGCCAGTTGCTGGCCTCCTCTTCTACAAATGATCCAAGGCTGACCCACATAGTCAGCCATGTGTGAGGCTTCCCTTTATCCTGCAGCCCAGTTGAAACACTGAGTTATGGGTGTTCTCTGGTGCACCCTGCCTTCTCGGCTGGGACTGCACTGGGGCCCCATGTGGGCCGACATTGTTCACCCCGACCCAAGGACAATGAAGCTGTTGGCTGGGCCGAGAGAGAGGGACAGGGGGGAAAGATGGGTGGAAGAGAGGAAGAAAGAAAGAGACAGACAGAGAGGAATAGATTGAGATGGACAGAGAGAATAATGAGAAAGGAAGGGAATGGATGAGAGGTATGGATAGAGAGATAGAAAGTGTTGGGGGTAAAAGAGACAAAGAGAGATTGCATCTTTGGTTACAGAGGGGGAAGAGATAAGGAACTGAGACGACACAGGTGAGGGAAGGGTGAAAGATAGGAATGAGAGATAGAAAGAGAGAGGCAGTAAGACAGATGGTCGCGACGGACAGTGAGCAAAGGACTCAGGTCAGTATGAGAGAGTATTGATTGCAGTGTGTGCTGGGTGTCTTCAGCTGTCGTAGCTGGATCCAGAGCGAGGTCGTTAGTGTCTGCGAAGCATGGAGCCATGGACATTAGTGGCTCTTTAACAAACTCTGTATTGATTGGGACTTAGAGGAAGACTTACATGTATACCAAGGGATAATGTCCTGTATGTAATTAGCACCATTGCTCTGATAGGGGAGTCAGTGACATTGCACAGAACATGAGGGCTGCAGGAAGGAGAAAACCATCAGTTACAATAGGATTTCAGTTTTTTAAGTAAAAGCTTAATTTCATAATTTCTCTCCCTGCTGTTTTTTTATGAGCCTTTTAGCCTCTTTGCCCTCACTGGTATTCGATCTAGATTCAGGCATTTTATTTGGTTAAAAGCAGCTGATGAAGCTAACACTAATACTTTATCCTAAAGGCATAAAGAATGAGAGCTGTGACAGTGTCATGGATCATTTAACTCGTTCCCATTCTCACGTCGCTTCCACCGTTTCTCCCTCTCCATTTGACCATGATTAGCGGCTGGCCTGGCTCTCAGAGACAGCAATATAATTGACAAACGACTTTACCTAATCAAGTGATTGCGGTGATGATAACAGAGAGAGAGTGTCGCCTCAGGTGCTGCGTAGCAGGTCAAGCGCAGACGCAGTTAAAAAGTGTGTATTTTCAGGTGCAGATGTTGCAGGAATTGCTGTTTAAACCTGATAGAATAGGGTAAGAGCCATTTATGTGTTCTCACACGTATACGTGCACACTTGCCATCACAGACACACATATCCGCCTACACTCACTGAATAAGATGTTTATATTGCCCAAGACAAACAAATCCTTGTGTCAGATCTCTCTTTCTTGAAGAAGTCCCTCTGAGCTATTTGTTTTGACGTTTTGCGGCATTGGCATCCATAGATACAGATAAAAGATGGTGCTGAATCGAATGATAAAAGCTGCCGGGTTTCATCAGCAGTCCCTCAGGCAGCTGATGTATGTCAGCTGTCATGTTTTCAGGTATATCTGCAAAGATCAAACACCTGTTCATGTTGGACAGTAAAGACTTTGTGGAAGTGTTAGATGCCATCTTCTGAAAGAGTTTTGCATCAAAGGCTTTGTTGCAGTTAATTGCTTGCAGCATTAAAGAATGTATGGCTAAGTATTCATTTACATGCTTTTTTGTTTTGCTTCAGTCAGTGGCAAGCACTTTTATGGTGTTTCATTAAAGTTCTTATTTTATTCTCGGCTCATATCCTACTTCTTTTCCTCAGCTTACCTCCCAACTTGACTTTTTTTTTTAAACAAAGGATTACATGGTTCTGACTCAAGTCTGTGTATGTGAGAGTTTTCGTTGATGAATCTCCTCACATGCATCTTCCAGCAAAAACACACACACGCACACACACGCACACACACACACACACACACACACACACACACACACACACACACACACACACACACACACACACACACACACACACACACACACCATGGTTAAACCAGTAGCATGTCATCAAAAGCTTAGAATTAAGCGCTGCGTGTGCTTCTGGAACCCATTTTAGAGTGGGGTAAAAACCACATGAAAGGTCTGCCCCTATCCTTCCGCCCATACCCCCATCCCTCCATTTTTTCTTTAAATCCCTTGCTGCCTCCCCTCTGCTGCTGTTAGAAGATTAGACAACTTTACTAGATCTTATAATCAGAGATGTCAACCACAGATGAAAATGCCCGGCCAAATGCATTTTGATAGCTCCCAAGAAGTGGGAGACATATGCAGGTCATTACGCTTTTTCCTCAAAGACAGCTGCTGCCTCTGGATTGCAAGACTCCCTGAAAGTCTCTGGCATAAACGCAAGGTAATTACCATATCAGAGATCAAGACTCTGGGCTCTGACACCACTTTTTCAATTACTCAGAAAGGTTGTTAAGATGCAAATTCAACAAAATGGCTGAAACCCCTAGAGAGGGATAGAGTTTCACACCCAAAGCTGCTTCTTGAGTTTCTTAGCTCATCACATTTTGACAGACAATGAGAGAGAGAGAGAGAGAGAGAGAGAGAGATAGAGGTTGGGTGGGGTGATGCAGGCTATCTATAATTCATTCTCTCCGTTAGCGTGACAGCTCAACCTCTCATCTGAGCACAAATTTCATGCAAAAGCTCCTCATTCATCCTCGGTTCAGGTCTAATTTTTTGCTGATTGTGTTGATTGTGCATCGAGTTTGAAACCTCATGCCAGGCACATGTTTTTTCTTCTTTTTTTTTTTGTTTGGGAACAGGAATTTCAGTCTGTCCTCACGACAAAGTAGCTCTTTCATTAAATATACACAAGGAAGTTTGTTTGTCCTTCAACAAAGATTTGTATTTTCCCCTTAAAACTTTGCAGTTTCGGTATCTGTGCCACAGCATAGGAAATCACCTCATCTAAATTGAATCTGTGAGTTTGTTTTTTAAATTCTAATATTTATGTTCCTCGGATGATATCATATGGCGCATAAGAATTATTCAGCTGCAATGTCCAGAAGCGTACTGTACGTCTTCGTCCATAGCCATGCAAATCTGTGATTCTACCTCCAGCACAGGCTCAGAGGAAATGACTCATAGTATATTTAGGGTAAAATGATGTTGCAGAGATAAAGAGTTTATGTATTCATAACAAACTGAAAACGGATGAGAAAGACAAATTTTTCTCCTTGTTGGACCAAGAATGGTTTGAGCTGTCTGCCTTCCTGACCAACACTGACATCCTTAAAAGCCCAGTGCTCCTGATGGTATGGTGCTAGTAAGATGTGAGTGATAAGAACAATAAGTAAAACTGACATGGCTTGTTTTTCTACTGTTGAATCATTTTACAGCCTCCATGTGTTGAGTAAAACTAGAAATCCAAAGATTCCCTTTTTTGGTAGCAAAGAAACGTCTTGTCTTCATATCTTCAGAGTGGACAACATATCTGTTTCCTGTGGCTCACCAGGAATTTAATATGGATATAAGAAATGGCAATAGAAGAGATAAATGGAGATCTGGAGGAAATTAGTAGAAACTGTAACGATGTGGAGGAGCAGCCTGGTTTGACTGGTGCTGCCAGGAACACTGGGAACAATGTGTGTGTGTGCATGTTTTTCTGTGAGTGTGTGTGTGCCAGGGCCTGGAGGAGGGAAGTCTCTCGCTGAGGTCATGCCATGTAGGCCTCTCCACTGGGGCCCACCCTGCCTGGCAGCCACACACACACACACACACACACACATACACACACACACACACACACACACACACACACACACAACACACCACACGACACACACCGGGGCTAATGCCAGATAGAGACTTGAGGAGACTCCACTGCTCTGTGGTACAAATGGCTGTCTGTTAACTCTGTGTTGCCCTCATCGTGATGGCCTCATTATGACGGAGCTGGATTGTGTTGGTATGGATGGTATATATGAGTGAGTGTGTGTGTGTGTGTGTGTGTATTTGAGTAAGTGTACAAGAGAGAAAAACAAGGAGAGAGAGAGAGAGACTTATAGATACAGCGACATAAAGACCTTCATGTGCATTCATGTGTATCATTTTCATTCAGTATAGAGTGTAAGTGTGTGTGTGTGTGTGTGTGTGTGTGTATGTATGTGTGTGTGTGTGTGTGTGTGTGTGGCCACGCTCCCAGGGTATCCCTATGTGCTGGAGTGCTGGAGTGTATCAACAGCATGTCTCTTCTCAGTGAACACTAAAGGTAGGATGTCTTCATCTTGCGAAGGAAGAGGACTCCGACAGTTTCTAGGAAAGCGCTGAAAAGCTTATGTAATCATCCATTAGGTCTACATATTATGCACATATACATAAAGTTCGCTTGCATTCTATTGTTAGTGCTGTGCCCAATTTTTCCCTTGACAGTCTATACAGAGAATTCATGCATTATGCAGATCACACAAGAGGACTTGCTTGCTGTGTGAAGGGAGAGAGGAAAGTATGACTCCATAGTGAGTTATTATAGCACACACACGCCACGATGTTGTTTACACATTCTTATATGTTCAGAAAGGAAAGGCAAGAGAAATGCGATGATTGGAGTGGTGTGTTTTTTACTTCTCCCATGGCTCCCTCCGTCTTTCATACTGCTTCTTCAGAGTTAATAAAAACACTTTGGTGGCAAGTGGGGATTTATTTGCATTTCCATGCCATGCTTTTCCATGCCAGTCTTTGTTTTCCTTTAAGTAAACATGAGGAGTGTTTCCCGTTTGTAGCGCCCTCTCTTTCCTCACCCCTACCATCACTACCCCCCCCCCCACTACCTCCAGTCTACACTTTATCTCATTACTCTCCATGTGTAGATTATTTGTGGTGCTTCTTCTCCTCACCTCTCTTCAGCCCCCCCCAACACACACACACACACAACACACACACACACACACACACACACACACATTCACAAGAAACCTCATATTTACACACGCTCCGCTTTTCCTCATGCCTCTACTTTCACCTCCCTCTTCTCTCAAGAAGTGTAATCTCCTTGCTCCTCTGTACTGCCTTGTGTATACTCTCCTCTTCTCATCACACATTCGTGCTGCTCCCCATGGACAGAGCCCCATGGACAGAGCCCCCACGGCCCACGTCTCCTATTCATCATTGGTGCCATCACGGCAGCATAATAACTTTTAATCGACATGCCTCCCTGCGCTCGCGTGTTTCATTATGGCCTTGGCTCGGCTCCCTGCTCAGGCGATTCTGATTCTTGCTGGAGCAGCTCTCAGTGAGCATTTATGCTGGTCTCCTACTTTACTTAGGAGAAAAGAAAGAATGAATGCACGAGGGACAGCGTGAAAGGGAGAAAGATAAAGCAGAAACTGTGCAAAAGATATTTTGCTCTGGGAAGAGTGCGCTGTAGAGAAACATTGAGGCAAAACACTGGAGAGAAAATGGCATCTCACACAGAGTTTGTAAGAGCGTTGGCTGGCGCGGACGACGAGCCAGCAATAGATTCACTTTGCTTTTAAAATAGTTATATCTGGCTCCTGGAGGACAATGACTGCTTTAAGTCCCTCTCTCTCTCGCTCTCCCCTTCTAATCCTCCATCAAGCTAAACCCCTCTGAGGGCACATTGCTCGGATTAGCTGGGTTGTTGTTTGCATCTCTTCACTCTTAGCACCAGAGCTCTAGAGCAAATACAGCAGTTTACAGTATATACTGGAAAACCATAATGAG